>NW_017728886.1:176463683-176478313 GCF_001723895.1 Crocodylus porosus | reverse complement strand
AAGAAGTCCGAGCCCCCAAGGTCTGGAACAGTCTGCCAGCGGAGGTGGTTCAAGCACCTACATTGAACACCTTCAAGAGTAAAGCGGATGCTTATCTTGCTGGGATCCTATGACCCCAGCTGACTTCCTGCCCTTTGGGCAGGGGGCTGGACTCGATGATCTCCCGCAGTCCCTTCCAGTCCTAATGTCTATGAAATCTATGAAATCTATGAAATCTTAAGGATCTGGAATGATGAGGAAACCCCAGAAAACCTCAGGGATGCCATGATTGTGACAATCTTCAAGAAAGAAGACACGTCCAACTGTGGAAACTACAGCGGGACACCTTGCTGTCCACCACAGGAAAGATAATTGAGAGAACCCTCCTGAACCGTTTCCCTCCATTTGCCGAAGAACACCTTTAATGTACTGAAAACAAATGTATCAGATTCCTCCACTAAATAGCTGATGTCTGTTCATCCTTATACAGAATATACTCAGAAAAGATGAGATCCCTGCACTAAAAACTTTTTGTTCTAAACTAACAGATGAAGATCGGATACAAAATTGCACTGGGAGACTTAGAAGATAGTTCTAACTTTGGATGTCATCTATTTTCTGATTGAAGTTAATGTGCCTTTAAAAGCATGAATCGAAGGATTATTCCATTTTAAACTATCTTGTGCTGCTGTCTTGCTGACCTAAAAGATAAAGGATGTAAATGGTATTCAAACCTCTTAATTGGTGCCATTAGCAATTCTTTTGTTATTCTGCAAGGGAAATAGTAGTGGCATATCATCCAGAGTACAAAGCTGCAAGTAAAAAAGGAAAAGCAGTAAGTATCTCATTAGCAATACTGTGCTATAAGTATGCCTAAGACCCCACAGACTTCAAGCCAAGTGTTAAAATAGGTTATGTTGAATAGATGACTAAATTGTTCCAAATGACAATCTCTCTTTGATGAAAGGTGCCTAGAGCTACAGGTTCTTAAGTTTGCCTTCAGTTCCTATCTCTGCATTTTACCATCCAGTATATTGCACTTCTTTCTCAATTCAGTACCTTCACAGTATATGAAAGTTGTGAAACAGAAGGATTATAAAATAACAGCCCCTTCAGTAGCCACTCACAGTTAGTAGATGGTTAAAGTGATTGGATATATTTATTTTAGTGAGGCTGAGACCAGTAAAATGAATAAAAAAATGCATTAGGTGTAAGTTACTAAAGGACATATTTTGTACCACTGATAGTGATTCAAGCCTAGGAATTTTAAAATATTCTTTGTATATTTTACTCTCTGGATATACTCTAAGCCAGACTGCAGGCATTTCTCTTTCATCTTCTCTCTACTTAATAACTTTGTGAAGTGCCTTGAATGCTATGACAGAAAGGTGCCATAAAATAAAAGTGTCTGGCCCATTCCTGTTTGCCTTACTCACACAGTTGGGTATTGCCTACATCAGTAAATCAAACAATGTTTTCTAAAGCAGTAGGAGAACCAATTTCTCTTTCCTATAACCAAGACAGCATACAGGCATGTCTCTTTTATCTGAAAAGGATTCTGAGAAACAAATGGATTGTTCAGAGGATGCCACCTTTTCCCCATAAAAACAGGAAAAAAGGGCAGAGATGTTTATGATGCCAGATGGTTTACTTGCTAGATGGCATCATATATACTTCTCATTTATACTAATTCATGATTTCAGGAGCAAGTCACCGGGCACATCTACACGAGATGCTTAATGCCCATTAGACTAATTCTACTGTGCATTAATGCAGGTGGCAAAAACTGTGCTAATGCACAGTAGGTTAGTCCAATGAGCATTAAGCATCACAGAAAAAGCATTCATTTGTGCTAATGCACAGTAGCATGAATTATGGAGCATTAAGTTAGTACCAGTTATCATAGGTACTAAACTTAATGTGTCATAATTACAGCACTTTTAATGAACATGTAGATATGTCCACAGAGTACCATATTTACCTGAATTCAAGATGGCTTTGAATTTAACATGTGATGTCTCCCCAACAATTAGTTTGTATAAATGGAAAATTATACATTTGTTATAACTTCTTACATAAAGAATCTAAATAGTGAATTGTCATCTTAAATTTGTTCCTCTTACTGCTGTGGTGAGGAAAGCAGCAGCAGAGGGAAAGAGGCCAAACTCCCACCCCTGCTGTCCTGCCCCTTGTCCCCCCATGCCTATGCCTATCCTCCCCATGCCTGCCCACTGCCATGTATCCTCCTGCCACATACCCTCCAGCCACATGCCACTTTGCCAGCTACCCCTACTGTGCCTATTCCAGTCTCTGCTCCCTGCTCCCCGCTCTTTGCCTCCGTGTTTGTGCCTGTCTCCAACTCCCTGCCTCCTCCACTTGATGTTTCCCATTGCAGCATGCCTCCCCTACCTGTTGCCTCCTCATGCCTGTGCCTGACCCCTGATGCCTGTCCTCTGTGTCTGTCCTTTCCCCACTTCCTGCCCTTGATCTTTACCTTCTGCTGAAGCTCTGTTCCTCTGGGGCAGTCAGCAACAGTGGCAGCCCAGGATGGGCCCCAGCTGAATCCATCCAGGGAGAAGTGGTGGGAGGTTGGGACTTGAGGGACCAGAGCCTGAGCAGAAGGTGAGGTGGGGCAGGGGGAGCTGTGGGGCAGAGAGCAAGGGGTGGCAGAGGAAGGGATGAAGGGAACATAAATAGGCATATGAGGGCAGGGGTGGGGATGAGGCTGCATGTTCTCCATCCTGCAGTCTTCCCAACACTCTCCCAGGCTGCACACCTCCTTCCTTGCCAAATTGCTGAGTCAGGTGGCAGCTCAACTTCAGCTTCAGCCCCAAACCTGGGGCCAAAGGCAGAGATGACCAGGCCTCCTGTGGGCCAGTACTCAAATCCAAGATGAGGCTTTTCCCCTCTTCATGCTGTCTGGGGACTCCCCCCTCTCTCTTCCCCTCCCCCGATCTTGGAGTTCAGTAAATTTGGTAATTTGACCAGGTCCCATATATGATAGTATGATGATTTGCACAGTGCCATAAATAGATGCATTAATACATACGTAATAAAATATGTTAAATATAATTGAATAAAGAAAATCAAAAGAATAAGTTGAACAAACAAACAGACCCTGTTCACATCATTTTCTCCATCTGAAAAAGGATGGAGAAAATAAGTTTTACGTGGCTAGTAAAGCAACCAAAACACTGGCTTGCATCCATAGATGCTTCTCGAGCAAATCCTGGGACATCATTCTCCCCTTGTACTCGGCCTTGGTGAGGCTTCAGCTGGAGTATTGCATCCAGTTTTGGGCTCCACAATTCAAAAAGGATGTGGAGAAGCTTGAGAGAGTCCAGAGGAGAGCCACGCGCATGATCAGAGGTCAGGAAAACAGAACTTACGATGACAGGCTGAGAGCCACAGGGCTCTTTAGCCTGGAAAAGCGCAGGCTCACAGGTGATCTGGTGGCCATTTTATCAGGGTTGACCACCAGGATCTGGGGGAACGTTTGTTCACCAGAGCGCCCCAAGGGATGACGAGGTCAAATGGTCATAAACTACTACAAGATCATTTCAGGCTGGACATAAGGAAGAATTTCTTTACTGTCCTAGCCCCCAAGGTCTGGAACAGCCTGACATCGGAGGTGGTTCAAGCACCTACATTGAATGCCTTCAAGAGCAAATTGGATGCTTATCTTGCTGGGATCCTATGACCCCAGCTGACTTCCTGGTCTTTGGGTAGGGGGCTGAACTCAATGATCTTCCGAGGTCCCTTCCAGCCCAAATGTCTATGAAATCTATGAAAAAAACACATCATAGAGCAAGGCAGGAAATGATTTCAGCCAGAGGGCCACTTAATTAGTTTTGGGGAACTAAGGGCCACATCCATCTTCATCTTTCTCTCTCTCTCTCTCTTTATCTCCGTCTCATTCTTCACTTTTTTCATTTTGTCTTTTTGTCTCTCTCTCCTTTCTCTGTCTCTCCTTCCCTCCAGAACCCAGGTGAAGTTGTAGCTCTCCAGGAGCCCCAACACTCAGCTGTGGACCCAGACAGGAGCTGCAACTGCACTGGATGGGCAGCAGCATCAAAAAGGGAGCTGTGGATGCCATGGGCAGGTTCAGCATCTGGGCTTTAGAACCTGCCCATGGCATCTACAGATGATGCCACCACACACCTGCTACAGCTGAAGCTATGCCCTTGTCCACAGTGGATGCCTGATTCTGCTGGGTGGATGCAGTCCCTCTCTGTTGGCAACCCATGGTGCTCCAGCTGGCTGCATGCCAGATCAAGGGAATTGGTGGCTATCCATCCACAGGCCAGATCAAATCTGTTGGTGGGCTGGACCCAGCCTCCAGGCCATATTTTGCCCACACCTGTGATAGATACTTGACACTTAGTGTGATGTTCAGATATTGAAATGGTGAGTACAGGATAGGGACTTAAACAGAAAAAAATGTATTAGTATAAGTGGAGAGGGAGTAGAGAGAGCAAGGGGGAGGGGGATGGGGGGCGGAAGGGGAGGCATCAGTTTAGCAGTTCTTTGCATTACTACCTATTCCATAGTCCTAATCTGGGATGAACAGTCACTGAAATCATTTACGAATGTTTCACAGTAGTGAAACATTTAAAGGAAAGTAATACATACCATATTCACTCTAACATAAGAGGAGGTTTTCCCCCCAGTTGGCACAGGAAAAAAGTCCTTTGTCTTGTATACAAGGAAATCTTATTAAACACATTTGTCGATCATTAAAATGCTGCCATAAACAGCACGTGCTCTGCGATGGAAACGAACTATGAAGTTGATTGAATGCAGGCAATACTAAGGATGACACTGAGCATGACTATAAAACACCTGGCCTATATTCAGCAAACATGCTGATAGGAACCCTTTTTTTGTGGACGTTAAAAAACAAACAGACAGGTACTCCCTCAGGAGGAACCGAACACCAAGCCTGGAGGCACTACAAACCAAGGTGGCAATTACAGAGGACAGAGCAAGCCCCAACACCCTCCCCTGGTGCCAAAAATGCTGATATGAGCCTAACACAAGGACAGATTAGTGCAGCCCAGCTGAATAAGAAATGTGGTAGTACCCATTAAGTGCAGTCCCTCTCACTGTCAACCCTTTTTCAAGTCACTGCACTGCATAAATTTTGACTTCTTGTTCACTTCCACAGCTGAACTGTGCCTTTCTTTCCAATGACTCCTGTTTCTTCAACAGCCTTAAATGTCTGGCAGACATCATCAAGTGGTGCCCCAGACAGTTCACCCAGAATCCCTCTGTCAGTACCTCTCTCAGCCTGGCTCACATGATTAATATACCTCCCCCCCACCCATATGGCTAAGCCAGACCAGGTTGCCCTATGCTTCCTCTGCATATAAATTTTTGGAGCATCCCAGGACTTGTGACAAGAATATCTGGTTCCAGTCATAAGTGGGGCCTAATTAGCACATGGATGCTTTGTGGGGACCGGAGGGGTTGGTATCTGGAGTATACACACATACTGCATAGTGCTGAGCTGTGGGGGTCACCATGGCTTGAAATGCAGTTGACTCTGGTGTGGCCCAGCCCAGTGAACTATGGGGCAACCATGAGCCTTTGACTTTGGACTAACATGGTTTGTATTGCATATATGCAGGTGCCAAACTGCTGTTCAAAAGTGTGCTTATGGAATACCTGTTCTGAAACTTGAAGCAGTTTCAGAAAAATGTAACACTCATGAACTCTGGAGGAACTAAGTGTATGGGTACTATATGCAAATTGATACAGTTGTATGTAATTTCAAGGTTACTGGGCATTGCTGTAGCAACAAACTACTGTGCAGTAGTAGCTAAACATGCAGAATGTAATTATGCAGTAACAACTGTGCCGTCAACTGCTCATCTAGTTGTACCCATTTTTTCCAAATTGACTCCTACTTCCATGTGCTCAGGGAGAGCAGGGCCTGACAGTAAGAAGAGGGAGAGGGGGCTGCTAAAGGAAAAAGTTGATTGCTGTAGCAGTGGGAGGGGAACAAGTTCAAGGTAAAACTCCAATAATTACATTCTATACCTGGAATATGCTAATAAATGTATAACTTTTCCAGATATAGAATCTAATTATCAGGGGGTTGTCTTATAATCAGGGTTTTTTCTATTTGGGTAAATATGATTGTCAAAACACTTGTGCCATCTCTTAAATAAATAGAGTATTGTAAAATATCTCATTATGTTGCCCCTCTTGGCAAGTCCCAACCTACAAACCAGAACCACTAAATCACAGTCATATAGTATGCTAGGTTATGAATAAAGCCTAACTTAAAAGAGAAAGAGTTTCTTGATGAAATAAGCTCAAGTTCACAAAAGCTTATGCTTACTATATATCTTATTGAGTTAGTTTATAAGGTGCATATCTACCCTGCCTTTTACAGATACATCCATAATGGCAAATCATTGTAATGGAGGAACAATTTATATCAGTGAAAAAGTCCTTCTGATTGTTTAGATTATTTGAGGAGGAAAATAAGATATAATGTCAGAAGTACTTTTATGTGGGTATAACTACATTTACACTAGGGATTTTTGCTAGTATAAAAATAGCATCAAAATTTACATGTTTGAGCAATACTGCTGTTCACACAGAAGTTTCCTAGCCAGAAAAAGCTTGTTTAAAAGTTGCTCCTCTCGTTCATGATTTAATATCACAATGGACCATACAGTCCAATCAATGAATTGTCTAAATCATTTACCCGTGTACAAAACAAAACAGACAACTGTCTTATGCTAAATAATTAATAGGACTGATTTTTTTCCTATGAGGACTATTAATATTTTCCTTATTTAACACCGCACAAACACTGTATTCTTAAAAGGTGCATTGGAATCAGAATCTTAGCTATTTTAGAATGTAATAAGATTCTGAAACAATGCATTACAAACTGGCATATGAATTACATATGAGTTGCAATAGGGCCTTTAAAATCTGCTTCTCTGTACCTTGCTATTTTGCATAATATGGCTAGAGAATATTTAATACAATGGACTTTGTATGCATATAGCTTTTTATTTCATAATGGCAGCTTATCTGTTTGCCTGGCCAAGAAATATACTAACTGGTAAATAAATGTTTACAATATTTTTATCCTGTTCATTGTAAATTGGCCCTAATTAGGCAGGATTAGAATGGTATTGATGCTTGCAAGTGAAATAAAAAAAACAACCAACATAGGCCAAATTTACATTCTATTATTCACCACATGTGGAAATAAAATAGGTTTGGCATGAAAAATGAGGATTCTTTGTCAGTGATCCAGTGTCTACAACACATTTGGACCTGGTTCTTCTACTCTAAATTGATAGCAAATATCTGATCTGAGGAAAATGCTCTCTTTCAATTTTGACATGCTATGCCAGCACACAGAATTATGCTGCATTAGATCATAAGCCAAGAAAAAAAGTGTGAGGCACTAAACAGTGGCGCAAAAACCAGAAGTGCAAATGAAAGCACCCACACAAACAGGAGTGCTTGATAGCTGTTTATGAACCTTGGCCGAAGAAGGGGAAATTTCATGAACAGTGCCATTCCCATTCCTTACCTATAATTTCTATGTAATTTTATTATGTAGCTCTTGCCAGCAAACATTTATTATTATCATTCATTTCTATTGTGGTGGAGCCTAGGGGCCCTAGTCAAGAGCCTCCATTATACAAGGACTGTGTAGATGTACACCAAAAAGATCCATCCCCTTCAAAAGTGTACACTCAGCAGTTAGTACTTAGTAAAGAAATATAGGGTGTGTCTAGGGTTTTTGCAGGTATCAAATGTAGGCAAGAATAGCCTAAAATTGCCATTTTTAAGGCATATAAGGGCACGTACATACAGATGCATGCCCTTAATGCACCTTAAATTAGCATGGGTAGATGCACCCATAAAAATGTAAATGCCTAAAACTCAATAATTTAGCGGTAGTTTCTTTTACTGTTACATAATCTGACACTTTTTTTTTAATTGTCTAGTGAAACATTACATTGTAAATCTACTTTGTCTTCAGCATCCAGGATAGAAACAAAATAGTATGGATAAAAACTCTGTATGATTCATTTAGTGCATGTGCCAAGAACGGATTTCAGAAAACTCTAGAAAACAGAAACTCATAGCCATCTTTACCTTATAGGATTGCAAATTTCTTCACAAACAATTGGCTTAATTGTCCTTGCATTTACAGGTTGCATTCCTGTAGATGGTAAAAATGAAAAATTCCCTTAAAGGTTGTTGACAAACAGTTCAAGGAATATTACCTACAGTAATAAGTCTTCTGCAATGCAACATGAATTTTTGTTGTTGTTGCATTATTTGTCCTAAAGTACATTTGAACTGCCACATTTGGTGTACCTCCTAGTTCAAATTCTGATGTGGCAGTTCTTCCATATGAAAAATTTGGTTTACTAGGACTTTGCTATATTTGAAGTGATAGAGATTATATCAATCTCTGAAGAAAGAGAACCAGTTGGATCCTTGAAACAATGTAAACTTATCAAAATGGCCAATGTGATGTAGAAGCATAAGTTCTATTTTCAAAAATGACTTAGGCTTCTCACATCCTATGGACCAGATTTAAAAAAAATATATGTGGCAAAACCTCATGCATTCCTCCCCAAACCAAAAAAGCAACCCTCCTCCCCACTAAAGCTTACTCTGACTACAGAAGGAAATAGTACTGAACAGAATTGAGACATCTTCAGAAATCCATCCTGTAGGACATCAAATATTTCAATATTTTTCCTGATTCCAAAGTGGCCCAAAGTGAATTCTAAATCCCTATTGTCTCCTGTAAAGTAAGCTCCCCGTTGCTTTGTCATAGGGGTTTACCTTGTATTTTGGGAGGTCTTCTAATGAGGGTGTCAATCTGCACCTTTCATAAACCACCACAATAAGAAGCGACAGTTTTCTTGGGCTGAATGGAAGTGAAAAAATAATGATTCATATCTTGGGGCTGGTTTCCTTTAATATTTTCATCAATGACCTGGAAGATGGGATGGAGTACACCCTCAGCAAGTTTACAGATGACAGCAAGCTGGGGGGAGTAGTAGATATTCCTCAGATATGTTGAATGTGAATATGCCAATCACCTAATTAACTAAAATTAGCATAACCTCACAGTAAAATGAAAGGGGTGGGGGGCTTGCTCTTACTAGCTGTAGATATACGGCTCAACCCTAGCTAGCATAATAATAACCAAACCACACAAAATAGAAAATAGGAGGGGTAATAATCACAATTATATATACAACAACGATCAATCACAAGGCAATAAACAATACTAGCAGCAACAATACTATACCAATGTCAGTGACAACAATATATACAATGAAGGAACTCCCAGTGAGGGTACTAGAGAGCAGCTCATCTCTCAGCCATGTCAGCATCAATCACTACAGTTGCACCACTCACACAACCACTCCCTCAATAACAGCTTACTAGACCATACCAGCCTTTGGCCTCCCAGGCCCTCTAGCCACAGATGCTCCAGAGCACTCTTGGCCCAATCAGCTGCTGATCCTCCTGCTTTCTACTCACCACACATACTGGATGCACTAACATGCTGGACCACATTGTCCTCTGGCCTCTCAGGCCCTTGGGCACAATGCTTCAAATGCGTACTTCCCATTCACACCACTGAGAGGAGATATTGATCTCTCAGATACTTATTCACTCTCATAGGCACACATGGGCACCAACATCCATAGGTAGGAGATGCAGACACACTGCAAGAGAACACAGATCCCTCAGGTCTGTGCTTCTTTTTACCCATCCATGATCCTGTCAGTCATGCCATCAACCAATCAAACACATATGCTCACAACACTCATCGCTGCAGGCACCCTTTTTCTTGGTGCACTTAGCACCTCACCTACCTATCATAAAATAAACGCTGCATTTATCTTACGGACTTTCCTGCCAGACAGGGATATCACCACGTGTTGGGACCTGAAAATAGGTCATGACACTATTGAAGTTCAGAAGTTCACTGACTCTGGAACCTTCTGACTTCTAGTCAGTCTGAGCATGTGCAGCATTTTTCAGTGACGCTAATATAGAGGGAGGCAAGGCCAGAGAATGAGGCCTACAATGCTAGAGGGTAGGGCTAGGATTCAGAGTGACTTAGACAGATTGGAGGTTTGGACCAAAAGAAATCTCATGAGGTTCAATAAGGAGAAGTGCAAAGTCCTGAATTTAGGACAGAATAATTCCATACGCCAGTATGCACTAGGGATTGACTGGCTAAGCAAGAGCTCTGCAGAAAAGCACCTGGAGGTTACAATGGACAGTAAGCTGAATATAAGCTAACAGTGTGTCCTTGTTGCTAAGAAGGCTAACAGCATACTGGGCTGCATTAGTAGGAGTGTTGTCAAAAGATTAAGGAAACTGATTATTCCCTCCTAGGTGGCACTGGTGAGGCCATATCTGGAGTACTGTGCCCAGTTTTGGGCCTCCCACTGCAGAAAATAAGAAAGACTAAGGGGGGATTTAATAGCAGTCTTCAAGTACCTGAAGGGCAGTTCCAAAGAGGATGAAACTAGACAGCTCTCTGGTGGCAGATGACAGAACAATGAGCAATGTTCTCAAGGTGCATCAAAGGAAGTTTAGGTTAGATATTAGAAAAAAACTTTTTTCACTAAAAGGGTAGTAAAATACTGGAACAGGTTACCCAGAGCAGTTATGGAATCTCCATCTTTGGAGGTTTTTAAGATGTGGCTAGACAAAGCCTTGGCTGGGATGGTCTGTTTGGGGCTGGTCCTGTTTTGAGCAGGTGGTTGGACTAGAAGACATCCTGAGCTCCCTTCCAACTGTAATTTTCTATGGTTCTATGATTTGCCTAGCAGAAAATTGAAAATTCTTGGTAAAACTAGGTTTCCTATAGAAATTTTTGATTTTGCAGAATATATGCTTTCAGTCAAAAGATCAGAATTGACAGAGATAAGATAGGCCCACAGTGGAGACAGAAAGAATCATTATATGTATAAAATACAGTGAAAAAAATGGCACACATTCTTTATTATGGAGGAGGATGCCTTATATAGATGCACCCAGCTGGTGAAGACCAACAGCCAAGGCTATAGTACCCAAGTTTTTGGGGCAGATGGGCGAGAAGGAAACAATTAGTTCTTCACCTCATTTTTGTCAAATGACTTCTATGAGTTTAATTGATAATCACAGACTAAATTAAATTTGAAAAGATAAATCTTTCTGTAACTAGTGAAAAAATAACTATTGGTAAGGGTCAGTTAGTTAAAAGAATTGAATTAGTCATTAAGGATTCACACTTTTTTCCCCCTGCAATTAATCTCCTAAACATGAATGCCAATGAAATAATTAGAAATGATATTCAGGTGAGAAGCTCACATTTGTACACTGACATCCCCCCCCCCAAAAAAAACCAAAAAAAACCCAACCACATTTAAAAAAACAACACTCTCCACCAGGCAAAAGGTATAGTGATTTGAGCAGTTGCAAAATGTTTTATATAGCCTATTTTGCCTTTCTTTTGGTTTTAACAAATGTTTGACAAAATAATAGCCAGTGTCTTTTGAAAACCTATTAGGTTTTGTGCCAGCTTGCCTGGCTGGCTGGGGACTTTGATCTTAAGATCTATATCCCAGGGTAGTCCTGCCATATGAACCAGCCCATGGTTGAGGAAGGCTAGGGTTCCCAAGCTCCAGCACTCCAGGCTTATGTGCAGCTCCAGTGGCTTCTAAGTTTTCTGCCACAAAGTAAAGGACCTGGGAGCTCCAGCTCTAGCCAGAGTGAAGGAAAACCTCAGCTCCTAGCTTTGCAGCAGGGACCTGGAAGTCTTTAGAGTCCAGCTGTGAGTCAGGGCTTGCAACACACAAGGGTGTGAGGGAAGCATGGAGACTGAGAAAGAACCAGGCAGGCAAGGAGTACAGGCTCAGCACCTCCTGCAGATTTCCCTTTTGGGGCTCATAATTTTAGATCCCAGATTTCATCCTTGCTGTCAATGACCCACTCAGGAGCAATCACATTATCAGGAGAAGGGTATCAGCACAGCATGGATGCAGTAGACAATTGAGGCATCATCATAATTTTCAACAAAGGAAATTTGAATTTATTTGCTGAAACTGATGTTTTCCACAGAAAAATCTGATTTTTAGAAAAGGGGAATTTTAGGAAATCATTCTGCAGGGAAACTACTAGCCAACTCTAATAAAATCGTGGTTTTATTACCATGATGACATACTACGATTTTCCACAGGACCCTATGTCTTTCCTTATGTTCAGAAGCACCATTATGTCTTTATTCTGTCACACATAGAGGATACAATATTTCAGAAATATTTAAAAGTTAGTTCACATAACTTATAGGCTAAAATCCCTTTGCTCAATAACACTATAAAACAGCCTCAGGAAGCTTACACTTTCACCCCTTGCTACTGTGAAGATTTTGGCTACTGAAATCAGACTTTCAGTATTATTTTTCATAGCTTTTGTGGTTTCATCTGCTGTATATACATCTTGCTGAATGTTAATCTAAAGTAGAATTAATAGCATTACTGTTCATTGTGTCTGCTGGTCTTTCCTATCACCATAGTTCCTGTGAATAATTCATAGAGTCTAATATACCTACTTTTAATTCTGTAACACCAGGACATTTAATTTACATACAAAATATGAAGGAAGATTCCGTTTATCAGATGAATGAATTAGCTCTGAATGGAAAATGATCTTGCTAGTTAGCCTTATGCATTCTGCCACCACTCCCTGGATAAAGATATGACAATGGCTTTTTGCTGTTAGTGTTTGGAATTTTTTTGCTCATTCCTTTTTCATCTGGACTACTCTGCAATAAATTCTAATGAATAATTCAGATGTCATGGGAAACTAAAGCTTCCATAGCCTCAGTTACTCATTGCTAATTGTACGTTTTCTTCTAATATTCTGTTAGTAATGCTGCACTGAAAGTCTGTATCCAGGAAAATATAATGAATGTGACTTGAAGCATTTTTAATTCTTCAACTTCCACCAAAGGTGCAATGGAATTGCCTAGGGTTATGTGCAGAGATTTTCCCCTGAGATGTAAAATTAAAAAGCTCTTTTCTGTTTCTCTGAAAGAGTTTATTTTACTTCAAACAGGAATAGTAACACGAGGGACTTTCCTTCTTCCTCTATAAAAAATAGCTTAACTTTCTTCATATGATTGCATAATTGTGAAGATGATTAACTTCAGCAACAGAGGAATATTAATCCCAGAACATGAATAGCATGCTTTGATGTCGCTTATGGCCAAAATGCACCACCCATTCATTTAAATATCACAGAAAAATCATCTATTTTGGAGAACGCTTGATTTTTTTCCTTTGCTTGATTATAACAGGTATGATAAGATTTTAATGAGCTTTAAACTTTAATTTATTTTATTTTATGTAAATAACTACAAGCCTTTTGTTATGGCAGATCAAAGTTGTTTGTGTAGTTTTTTCTTCAGCCCGTCTCACAAATAACTTTTTTTTTTTCTTTTTCCCCTGTGGGGACCTAGTAACTTTATTTTTTGGGGATATGATGCTATTGGAAAGAAGTACTGAAATCATGTTCCAATCACAGAATGTATTCAGTAAATCATCATGGAGGCAGATTGGAGCTAAGGTGTCTTAAAGCATCTCAGGATCTGATCCATTCTTTTATATGAACTTTTATTTTACAATAGGTCAAGGTTTGTCTGACTGTTTCAATTTAAGCATTCTATCAACAAAAGACTGAGAGAATCATTAGAAGTTAAATCATGGTTTTTGTGGCCTAACTGTCTTTAACTGTGTCTCTCTCCTCGTGTTTTCTTCTAGGGTCTGGGCACAGGATCTCACACGGAGCCATGTAAAATGTAGATACCTTGACACAGGAGAAATGAGAGAATGAGGAGGGGTAGGCATCACCAAGCCAGAAAACCTGGAGTAAATCAATTAAAAACACTATGCCTTGGTGGGGAGGTTTCTGAATTTATAAACCTCTTGGGAAATTAGATACCTAATTTGGGTGCCTTTGCTTATCTACTATACCTTAGTTCTGCTTCAACGAGGGGTGGAGAAGGAGGTCATGTCTGCTGTTGACTCAATACCCAATGTCTTTAGATATCTTATCTAAGCAATAGAAGACTTGAATTCTTCTAGGAGGACCTCCTAAAGCTAAATTGATTCAAACCTACATCTCCCACTTGCCAGGAGAGTGCCATAATTACCAGGCTATTGAATAATTTAGGGGATAATACCCTCTACCCTTCTTGTTGAATCTGGCTTGTGAGACAGCCACTAATGCAAATTATGCAACCTAAAAATGACAAGCAAAATGAAACTGACTCAGAAGCCTAGTTGTTACAGGACTCCCTGGGAAGGGAGAAGACCTGAATTTTGGTCTTTGCTGCCTGTTTTCAATGGTGGTCAGTAGAGCTAGGTACAATTTAAGCATGCTTAACAGAGTGGGTCTCCCAAGACACTGTTACCTCTCAGTTCCATGTTCTTGGGGAACCCTGACACAGGACGCAGAGTGTCTGACTCACCAAGAATCCCCCCGCCTCTACCTAAACAGAAACTGATTAAGATGCAGTGAGAGACGCACCTAAAACCCTCCAGATAAGGGTGACAAGAGTGAAACAACTGCCCTAGGTCTCATTTGCA
>NW_017728886.1:176435279-176463583 GCF_001723895.1 Crocodylus porosus | reverse complement strand
CTTCTTTTACCTAAGCTAAAGATCCCTGTGAAGCCCAAAAATACTGTGGGGTTGCTCATCAAGAGGCTAAAAGATTGGGATGTGCTGAGTTTGAAACACATAAGGGGATCAGCTTGTACAGGCTGATTGACCCAGTTTGGCTCAGACGTGCCCTAATGAATTGAATGCTGGCCCATAAGGGTGTGTTGCAGTGCACTCAGGTGCCCTGCGCCTGAAAGCAGAGACTGCTCTGGGGAGACCCCTAGTGGCAGAAAGGGGGAGGCTCAGCTGCCAGTCACCAGGGCTGCACAGGTGCTGGTTGCTGGGGCAACTGGTAAAACCAGCTGACCAGGAAGGGGCAGGGCTTATCCCTTCTTAAGGCCAGGTCAAAGGCCAGGAGGGCAGTCCCTTTCCAGCAGCTGTGGGAGTAGGGACTCAGCTCGGACAGACAGAGGGGAGGACTCTGGCCATGAGAGCATCCCCTGGTCACTGCTGAGGCTGGGGGAGCCCTCCTTCCCGCCCGCCTCACTCTCTAGTAGGGAGTAGATTTTTGTTTGACAGGATGGTCTAGTTTTATGTTGTAGCCCAGGGGCTTTATGTTTTATGTTTACTGTTTTGACTGGAGGACTGGGTGAGGCTATAAGGGGTGGAGGAGGCCTCATAGGAGCTCCATGGTAGCGTGGAGTCTCCTGGCACCGGAGAGAGTGAAGCTTTGTTTGGGGGTGCATTGGCCTCAGCCCCAGAGCTAGGGGGCAGTGAGAAGCCCAGGAGCTAGGGGGTGGTGAGAAGCCCCGGAGTGAAGGGGGGTGGTGAGAAGCCCCAGAGAGAGGGGGGCAGCGAGGAGCCCCGAGAGAGAGGGGGGCAGCGAGCAGCCCTGGGAGAGAGGGGGCAGCGAGGAGCCCTGGGAGTAAAGAGGAGGGCCAGAACATAACAAGGCCCAGGTCAAACCACGTCAACTCCATCTGCGAGGCTTGGGCTGCAGTGTAGAGAAGGAAAAGGAGCCACAGGTAGCTCCCCCTGTCACTGGGGCGCAGAAAAATGGGCAGCCTCCCGCTGATTATAATCATCTTCTAATCAAGTAAGATCAAGGCATGGCAGGCGGTTGGCCCATTACAGGGGGTGGAGCCACTCCCAGAAAGGCTCCGATATTGAGACTCCTGTCACAGGGTGTCATCTGGACACCCAGCTGGATTCAGAGGTATTCTGTTTAACTGTGTGCTTGTGTCTGACTGTAGTTTATTGTTGTTCTGTTGAACTGCTTCTTGGCATATGAGGGTATCAGCCTGTCCATGCTGATCAACCCGGCCAGGTCAGGCGTGTCAGGTTAATCTGTGTGTGTTTGTATGTATGACTGATTTGGTTACTGGAGGAACCCAGCCTCACTGAAACAAGTCCTGCAAGATAGCTCCGCTGGGGGTGAGGACTTGCAGAAGGGAGGGATACGTCTCTGTGTAGAAACACAAGTAACACAAGCAGCACATTAATAGAATTACCAAGACCCTAGAAATATATCCCAAATAAATGAGCACACCCCAAAGTAATGGGCAAATCTGGTAACAACACTTAGGTACTTTCCCACTACCAAACTAGATCAATGGAACATGGTCAGGAGTAAGATGATGAAACTGAATCACTTCTGAACATTTCCAGAAGCCTGGAATAGGCTTGTGGAAATTGCGCTGTCTGCATTTAGGTATTTGAGCTTAGAAGCAGAAATAAAATGGGTCACTCTTTAGAATTCATGCACCTACAGTCCATCTGAGTCCTACTTGGGTACCTATGGGCATGTCTATATATGCAATTAATGCAACTGAATATACTCCTGCTCAATTTGAGCCTGAGTAAACTAATCCCAATGTCACCATCTACATGTGCTTTTAAGTGCAGTAATTTACCACACTGCTTGATACCACCTGTAACTGATGGGACTATCTGGCAGCACAGTAAATACTGTGCCCTAACTGCTGTGCATATTTAGATGGTGACACTTTACTGTGCAGCAAACTAGTCTGCTGTGCAACCTAGTGTCTCATGTAGACATGCCCTATGAGATCAATCTGAAGCACGCCCTGGGTTACATACACTTTATGGGGTCTGCATATCTTTGAGTTAACAGAATCAAGCTGTTTATCTCAAACAGTAGAGGGGCATTGCTTTATATCCAGAGGTCACAAGTCTGATCCTCACTGCCAATTACCTGCCAAAGGTCAAACTACAGGGAAAAGTTACCACATTACAAATCATGTGTCACAAAACCTACAATATTTGGCAGTGTCCACGGGATGCCATACATGTTTTCTTAAGTTGTTTTTACTGATATAGCATGTGTAGACTCTATGTACAGTTCGCATAAGGCTGTATTTAGCTTTGTTGTTGTATGTCTTCATGAACTGTAGTATTTAATAGAAATGTAATTTGGATATATTTTTCTATTTTAGCTAAGACTATTTAATGGCAGTGATTAATTTAAATGTTCCTTGACTATACACAATTGGAAAAAGTAACCAGTGAGAATTAGCATCTGACATGAGAATTTTTATACACCAAATAGACCCTTGTGGACATGGTCTGAAACACATGAGCAGCCAGGCCCTTCCAGATAATGACAAATTTACTTTTAAAAAAATGAAACCCAAAAAACTAACACCTGGCTATTCAGGAAAGGACACTTTTCACAGTGGGGAAATTAAGTGAGACACAATATCTTTTGGATATATCTGAAGGCATACAAATATTCTCCTGGTCATAATTAGCTTCAGGAGAGACTTCCGGCTTGGTAAACACACACACTCAAGGAGCAGGAAGATATATGCACAGTATAGACTCACCAAGAATCCAATGAATAATGTATATAAATGGCCAGATAAAAAACAATAGTTAAACCTTGCCAGGAGAGCAAATTTTTGTATTTAGCTTGTTCCTGAGCACAGAGGATGGCTTTAGGCCCTCAGCTAGTGCACCAAGCAGAAGCTACATTCTTGAGGTTAAGATTTGGGGTAAAATCAGATCATTGTTCTCAGATTTTTTTGTTTGTTCATTCTTTTATCTCTGTATTTCAACATCTTACTGATTTCTTATGTTTTCTCTTGTTCTTATGATAAATATTTTTGTCTTTTCTAACACATGTATTGTCAATGGCAACTGTGACTTAATAGCATTTGACCATACAGACAGGCCTCTTCCAAGGAAGGAGGTGATCTATCCTTTTTTGAGTATGTAACTGGACAAGACTGTGATCCTTCTAGCTGGAAAAAATCCTTATGCTAGTAGCTGTCAAGACCTAGGTGAGACAGATTAAGCTGAAGTGCTACATGTCAAGGAGATGCCTCCTGACTCATCTAGTCTGTTCTCAGTTGTTAAACAGAAGATAGCAGGAAGGAGTTTGGGGCTGAAGGGCATCTCTGAAGGCATGGGAACATTGTGAGAATGTCTCAAAGGTACACCTCACCCCATCTGGAGTCAAAGTGTCACACTCCCATACCACTTGTCTAAGGTTATTATCTCAATAAGCTGTAGTCAAATCGTGCGAAGTTTTAATGCCCCAAAGCAGAGAACCATAACATTGATCCAGTGAGACTTAGAAAGAAATATGGAATCACTGAGCTTGGAGGAATTTGCACAGTGAATAAGAAGCTAACAGTAAGGGTAAATTTCTGAGTTGACTGCAAATAATGAAATAGCTGCCATTTACCTTATTGCGGCTATGATTTTTCTCTAGAAGCATCTGGTGCCATGGCTTAAAACTAGCATTGTGATGTTTGTGTGTTCTAGTGTTGGGTCTTTAAAATTGTGTTTTCTTCATCCATGAGCTACATAGAAAAATGACATTAGCTGACAGGAAGACTGGAACCCATGGGAAGTCGAATGATTACCAAGACAGATAAAGTGGCCACAACTCCTGTTGACTAAATAATGAGGTTTTAAATACTTTGCAGACACCCAACAGCTGCTTTGACTGAGAAAACAAATGTAATGTAGTGCATTTGAGGAAGTGGGAGACACATGACTAATTTTAGTTGAAATACTAGCTTATTAAAAAATAGTAATGCAGAGAAGAATGGGGGGTGGGGGATAGGAACATATTCTAAGTAGGTTTCAATGGCCAATGCAAAGATTTGGTCAATCAAAACAAGAGAAAGACACCCCCAACTTTAATGGTGTTTTAAATAAGGCCCTAAATAATTATTACCAGAAGTTTTTAAAAATAGATCAGTTAAACTCTGAAGAAATTAATGAATGGGATAATAATTGATAAAACAGTTGGTTTGTCCAGTTGTATGATCTGTGACTGCATGATTTAGAAGCAAAATCACCCCACTCATTAAAGCAATAGTTCTCAGGCAAGATAGTGAGCAATTCATATGGTCTCATGCATTGAGATAAGACAAAGAAATTTATAGTTGGGTCTCAAAAAATATGAAAGACATTAACTGTCTTAGGCTAATATTTTCAAATGCATTCACTCAATATAAAAGTCAAGGGGATATGAATGCCTAAGTGTCATCCATGTCTTTAAAATCTGACCTTCAACTTAGATTTGGTGGATGCAAACTAGTTTATATGACTATTCCAAAGGAGCTTTTATTTGCAATTTTCAGGATGAACACATTACATGTTTGAGGTGTTGGAAGCAGAGGAAGGCCTTAGCTTGTTTTGCAGAGACTCCAAAAACAGTACACTAAGTATCTGCCACAGTGAGTATGTGAACATCATGATTTAAGCTCATGTCCTGCATTACCATTGTAACCATAGAATGTGTTAGCAAAATGGAGACATCTTGTTACCTAAAAAGGGTGGGAGGGATATCATTTACTTTGCAAAATAACATGTAACATTCAGGAACAAAAGTTGGTATGCTTTGGGGTTTTTCTTGGAACTACAGAAAGACAGAGACATTCCCTAAATTCTCGTTCTTCTGTTTGTTCACATCCTAGTTGTAAAACAAGGACTTGTAACAGGAAACCCCTTCACCATTTATTAGAAAGAGTAGAAAGAGAGCAGGGGCACAGGTGGACTGAGTCAGGGACTAAAAAGGCCAGGGGGGCAAATGAAGCAATTAGAGGCATCTGGTCCCTGGTTGACAGAAGATCCAGTCATGCGGCTGAAAGCAGGCTGGTCTGGGGAATAAAAGCCTAGTCTCTGGTCAGTCATGCCAACAGGTACCTGGTGTGGGGGCTAGAAGTTAGTCCTAAGGTAGAGACTGGCATAATGAAACTGAACCCACAGAAGAGGTTGCCATCAAGGCAGGGTCAAGACCCAGGAGCTGAGGTTTTAATCAGTGGACCAAGTTAAAGGGCATAGCTAGAGAGAAAGAGAGGACCCAGGCTATGATAGCTGAAGCCCCAACAAGCCCTCAGACCTATGGGGGACTCTGAGATCCCTTTCCACTGCTGTGCTGCTGAAAAGGTCCTCCTCCAGCCTATAAATGTGTTGGTGAATCCTTCTCCCAAGGTGCAGCACCTTGCATTTGTCCTGGTTGAACTGCATCCTATTCTGTTCCGCCCACTTTTCCAACCTGTCCAGGTCCACATGGATTTGATCCCTTCTCACCACTGTGTTAGCTTTACCCCATAATTTCGTGTCATCCATGATTTTGGACAGAGTGCTCTCTATACCCTCATCCAAGTTGCTGATGAAGATATTGAATAGCACAGGTCTAAGGACCAAGCTTTGGGGGGACCCCACTCACTACATGTTTCCAGGTCAATATTGACCTGTCCACCACCACTCTCTGGGTGCGACCCCCTAAGCCAATTTGCCACCCACTGGACTGTGTAATCACCTATGTTACAGCTGCTCAGTTTGTTTATGTGAATAGGATGAGATACCGTATCAAAGGCCTTCATAAAATCCAAGTAAACGACATCCACGTCCACTCCTGCATCTAAGCGTTTTGTGACCTGGTCATAAAAGAAACAAGATTAATCAGGCAGGATCTACCTGTTACGAACCCGTGTTGGTTGCCCTTCAGCATTGTTTTTCCTGCTGGACTCCCACAAATGTGATACTTAATAATTTTTTCAAAGGTTTTCCCAAGGATAGAGGTGAGACTAACCTGTTTATAGTTACCCAGATCCTCCTTCCTCCCCTTCTTGAAAATAGGCCCTTTTCCAGTCCTCTGGGATCTGATCTGAGCACCAAGAGTGCTCAAACAGCCGTGCCAGTGTCTATCTGTCACTAATTGTCCTAGTTTGTCCTGTAGGGGTCTTATGTGCCTTTTTTTACTCCCTATATATCTGAAGGACTTTTTGTTGTCTTTAGTTTTTGTTGCCAGCTTAAGTTCCATTTCTGCTTTGGCCTTTCTGACTGCCTCCCAGCAAGTGTGGGCCAAGTAGGTATACTCCGCCTTGTTAGTTATCCCCTGGGTCCACAGCCTATATGCCTCTTTCTTTTGCCTTTAGGCTTTCCTGAATTTGCCTGTTCAGCCAAGGGGTTTTCTTGTCCCCTGTGCCCCTTTTCCTGTGCAATGGGATTGTCTCCTTGAGCCTGTAGGATTGCTTCCTTTAGGAATGACTACCCTTCCTGGATTCCTATCTCACCAATGCTCCTCTTGTTTAGTGCCTCACTAACTAATCTTCTGAGAATGCTGAAGTTAGCCTTTCTGAAATGTGACACTTCTGCCCTACTGGTTATCTTTCCCACCCTATGCTAGGTAGTGAATTCAACCAAGTGATGGTCACTGTCCCCTAGGTTACCTTGTGTCAGTAGATTCCCCACCAAGTCATCCCCTGAAGCCAGCACCAAGTCCAGTAAGGTGAAGGTCCTTTATGCAGGTTAAGAACCTACATGAATGGTTAGATCTAGCTGACTGCTCCTCCCAGCAAATGTCAGGGTAGTTTAGGTCACCTGTGACAACCATGTCCCCTGACCATACGGCCTCTGAGAGCTGTTTGGAGAATTCTAGGTCCAACTCATCCTCCTGATGTGGCAGCTTGTAGTAGACCCCCACTACCAAGTCCTTTTCCCCCAACCCCCTTACATTCTGACTCACAATACCTCAAATTGCCCCTTCTTTGGTCCTGATTATGGAAGATGTATATTGCTCCTTAACATAGAGAGCAATGCCCCATGCCCCCTTTTCTCCCAATTCAATCATGTCTCTATAGCCTATAGCCCTCCATGCTTACTGCCCAAATGCGAGTAGGGTCCCACCAAGTTTCAGTTAGCCCAACTAAGTCAAAGTTCTTGTTTGCAAGCAGGAGTGCAAGTTCCTCCTGCCTGTTCCCCATGCTTCTAGTGTTAGTATAGAGACACTTGGGCCCCCTGAAGTGTGTCCTTGATGCCCCCCTGTCCTGATGTCCATCGGGCCTGTGGGCTGTTCCAGTGTTCATTGTTTGTTGATCCTGTTGTCTGCATCCCCATCCCCTGACAAACCTAATTTAAAGCCCTGTGTAGGAGATCAGCCAACCTGATAGTTTATCAGTCAACCTGCATAGTTTATAGATGGATTTTTATTTAAAATGTTGCAATACAACAAAGACAGGGAATTCTCAAAAACCTCATAAACAGATACAAACATCTGAAATATTCCAAACCAATTGCCATTGGAGCACATATGGGTAAAATGTTATGCCGTTAAAACCAACCTGCCGGAAGTAGATCAGAGGATAAATATGTCTGTAGTGGTTCAAACCTGAAGAATAGGACCTCAAGAATCCAGATGTATCCGTGATTGCATCCTAATGTGTTTTTAGCATACAAAGACTTCTTGAATAATTTTTTTGGCACAGAAACACACTAAGCCTGTCTACAACATAATGCATCATCTGTAAACATGCAAATGACTTGGCTTGAAACAATAGCCATATAGAAGGTGCATTCTAATTAAATTTAAAGGTAGACAAGGGTTTTGTAATTAGAATGAATTATAAAAATGTTACGGTTTATGTAGTGTTCTTAATGATTTACAGTAGAAAAATACATTTTAATTTCTAAAATCACTTCAAACACTGTTAGCACATTTTATTTATGCTCCTGAACTATGTTAAAGCTGTAAATGTTTCAAACTGTCATCAAAATGAGAAAGCTATAAACATTGCTTAAGCACAATATAGTGGTTTCTGTGTAGGAAGAAGGGAAGAAAAAGGTGGAAAAGGAATCATAAAGCAGGTAACAATGATATATTAGAATGATCTTACATAAATTGGCTCTGCCATTTTTACATTTATTGAAATATATTTATGGAACATTAAATGCAATAGTAATTTTTGAGAATTAAAGTAAATTCTAGAAAAATGATTTGATAAGTACAATTTGCATGGCCGTACACTAGTGGATGAATTAAGGTCTCCGTTACATTAGTGTAACTGCATTAAAGGCCATGGATTTACTATGCATTTGGACTCTGGTGACTGAATGCAAAATCTGACCTTGTAACATTCGATATATTTCCTTATGTAGCCTGAAAAATAGTATATCATCAAGCATAAGAGTGCAGTGTTTTTTAGAATATGTAACCCCTTCCACTCTCCATCTGTTCCTGATAGTGTATGTATCATGCAAGTAATTTGCTAAACAACATGTGCTGTTTTCAAAGCAGATTGTATATTAATCAGCACTTCTGCCTCCACCCAAAAGAAAAGAAAGAGAAGGGGTTGCATATAGTGTATTGTTAAATACTTTTAGGTGGAAAAAACTTACATTCTGAGGCAAAATTCACCTCAAACAAGATTTCGCAAGGTCCTCTGCACCCATAAGCTCCTTAATAAGAATAGGTAGAAGGAGCCAGAGATATGATTGCCTGATAAACACCTTCAGAAGTGCATAGGGAAACAATTGGAATGGGACATAGGATAGTCACAGAAGCTCCTATTAGGTAGATTCCATGACTATCAGATACTCTCCTATTGGCACAGAGTGGCTATATCTCAAGGGCTACAGGGGTGGTAAATTTATTATACCAACCCTAAAGCCCTTCACCTACCAATAAATGAAATGTATTTTAACTGACTGACTTAATTGCACAAGAACTAAATAAATGGTCCTGGTTTCCTTCCTTAATGAAAAAGAAGAAACATTACAAAAACATTTGCGTTTGCTTTCTGCAGTTTATCTACTACTTTCTATGGTCTCATCTATTAGAGGAAATCCTAGAAACTGTGTACTGCTCCAAGTTGCATTATAAAAATGTTGTAACATTTCTTCAGTAATCAACCTTCCCTGTGGCTTGTTACTTTTCTTTCTTATTGGAGTGATTTGCACTCTTGGTGCCATACTCATGTCAGTACTTCCTATGGAGCTATGATTCAGGTTCAACGTTTGGTCCTTACCACCTAAGCTCCCCGTGCTCTGAATCCAGAATATGTAAAAGGTACCCTACAGATCTATCATGAAGCACGTGGTGCACCATTTTCCTCCTCTGGTTCAATGAAACTCTCTACAATATAGGAAAAGATTGTCTGAGTGGGAGCCAAAATCACTCTGGGGTTGATCAAAGCCTGTAGAATTCTTCAAGGAGCTAAGGGCAGACACAAAACTTTATTGTCTTCTCCAAGAGCGATAGGTGATGTGGGGGGGAGGGCACGTGTCCATCCAGACTTCTGTGCCAATGGTGGGGTGCAGGGTTGCAGCCCAGCTGAAGCCAGAGACCAGCAGCATGATTTCTGTGCTGATGGTAGGGCACAGGGTGTGGGGCTGCAACCCAGCCACAGCCTGTACCCTGCACCAGTGAGGGCAGTGGCAGCGACGGCAGCATGGGGTTGTGCCCCTCCACTACTGTCAACACTTATACATTAAGGCAAGTACAGTGCATATTAACTTTGACTTAGACTCCTGGAACATAAATACAGACAACATCACTAAATCAAAATCTGATCATGGTAGGACACTGCAGAACATTGTTCTTCCTCTCAGTGGAGAGGACAGTAGTACAAGCTGTATATGACAGACTTTAGTAAAGTTCTGTAATGCACTAATGAAAGGCATTCACATACTGCAATGATCAGCACGACACAAGAATTTGCACAGAAGAGAATAAGTAATTCTGACCTTTAGTTAATCCTTTTTCTTTTCTTTTTACTGATTATGCATACAGTATGCACATTTTCTTTTTACAAACAACGCATTATTATTTAAAACCAATAATGTTAAACTGAGACACTTACCTCAAATAGAGTACAAAGAGAGCTTCTGTATTTCAGGGCCCCTCTACATGTTCAGATAAAGGTGCAATGGGATCAAATGCATGATCCACACAATTGGGCCTTCTGCCATGCCACATGTGCATAGCAGAAGGAGGCTTGATTGTGGAACCACTCATTAGATCCCATTGTGTCCTGCAGCAGGTATGGACAATGATGACTAGGGTGATGATCTAGGGAATGGGAAGCCTATATTATTAAAGACAACTAAAACAGCTTTCCTTGTTCAGCCTAGCAAAACAAAGACTGAGAGGGAATAAATGGTGTCTAGAAATACAAAGGGATAAACAACGAGAATGTAAATGCTATTTAAATTAAAGGACCATGTATAGCACAAGAACAAGTTGGTATAAACTTTCCACTTACAAATTTAGGCTGGGAATTAGAAGGTTCCTATCCATTAAAACACAGAGGCTGTAGTCCAGCCTCCAGCAGTAGTATGAGCAAAAAAAATCCAACACCTTTCAGGATGGTAAGAAGCATTATATGACATAACTGTCTGTGACAGCAGGGGACTGGACTCAGTGATCCAAGAGGGTACTAACAGCTTGTTTATGACCTCTCCTATGATGTACTTATGCTTATAAAAAAATAAACTGTGTTCTTAAATCTTTATACAGCATTTCAAAGTGTATCTCAATAGAAAGTATGATCGCTACCTTTTATCCTCTATGGTTTACTTCCAAGATCCGTAATTACACAGACTACTGCTCTTGCATTGAAGACCTTTCTATTCTGTCCTGACTCAATAGCATTCTGGTTTCCTTCCTCTCAGCTCTATGGACTCTGTTTCTACAAAAGTCACCTGGAACCTCCTCTTGTCCATGCCTATAACATTCTTCAGTAGCCCCTGTTATTTTCAGGCACTTTTAATATAGGTACTCATTCCCACCTCCATTGGCCACTTACTCTGCTCTCCTTGTTCTTTCTCTTTCTGCCCAAACAAAACTTCAGTATCATGTTCAGTGGCTTCTGTTTTCACTGCTTCTTCCCCTGCCATGATTTCATGGAATCTATTATGATCCTTTAGGACCTAAATCTATTGGTATCTAATAGGAAAATTGAATCTTAACTCTTGAAACACAAAAAAATAAGCATTCTATAGTTATATTATTTGGGATTCACTTAAGCATTGAGTTGTATTCCAGCCTTATATACATCTATATAAAAAGTATATCTGAAAATATATGTCCTTATGCTGATTAACATATACTGTGTGCATATATTCATATATAACAATTGATTCTGATAAAAATTCAGAGAGGCTGTCACTGATATGAGTGGAAATTGCAAATATTAAGCAGTTCTCAAAAACAGACTTAACCTTTCACATTTCTTCACCTTTAAATATAAACTGTGTATCCTTAGTGTTGCATTAATTCAGGGTTTTTTTTCTCATTTATTTTATCCATGGCATTTTCTCTAAAATGACCGCCTCCTACCCCCACCACTTTCTTTTGTCAATTCATGCAACCTCAGCTATTGGTTTTTTATGGAAGGCCAAATTAAAATCATGCTCTCTGTGGACAAAACACACTCATTAGAAAGCATAAAAGGATTTGACTGAAGTACAATCTTTCATCATTCTGTCACTTTGAAATTGTTGAAGGTCCACAGCTGGACTACAGCAGCCCAAAAAGCACTGCTAAGTAAAAGGAGGAGGCAGGTGACAATTACAGGAAAAGTCACCACAAGTAATTTTGTTAGGAGAAAGCTGCTGACTCTCAAGCTGAACTTACATTAAAAATAAAAAGCCTCCACAGCTTCCCTTAAATTTCTATAGAATAAGCGTCTCTGAGAATTGGGCAAAATCAGAAATATGGTTAGTAAATCAGCCTTCTACAAAAAACTCTCTAAGAAAATTGTAATTGTAAGAGAAAGGTGGATATTAGTTTAGGTTATGCTTTTTACTGTGGCTAAATGGTGTATGTAAATATGAGGCAAATAAGCGTCCAAAATGTCAGCCTTCACTTGCAGCATTTTAAAGTTGGCATTCAATAAATACGTAGTATAACGTTCAGAAATTTCATATTAATTGAGAATGGTTATTTAGATATATTGAATAATTTATAAACCCAAGTACTACAAGGACAGCGGTATCCTATCCTAATTATATTGTCCATTCTTAACAGTACTATTAAGGTTGAAGTAATATTCATCCTCAATATTAATGACTGGCATTTTTTGGACTTTGTTTCTAAGTAATATCTACAAATTGCAATTTTGTCAGTGTGACAACAATATTAAACTGATACATAAATGGTAAGATATGTTCATGTGCCATTTATTTTTGGTTTGTTGTCACATATTTAAAATGCACATTAAAACAGTGAGGAGATAAATATATTTTAATACCAATTACTATCAGTACCAATGCCCAATTATTCTGTATTATTCCTACTAACTCCACCATGCATCCAAGTGACTCAATATTTTCCATTTTCTTAGGTTACAAGCTAGAAATGACCCACAAAATAAACACATCCTCCTATTATGTTCTATTCAGCTTGTAATACTTTACCCATCACCTGTGTATTCCAGGGCCAGAATTTAAAAAAAAAAAAGGGTTTAGGAGTCCAAGAGGTGGTGAAGTGTTTAAATTCAAAACTGTGACCCTGAAAGCACCCACTCATTTGTCTTCTAATCCTGGAGGCACCTTAGCCTCTGTGGGTGCATCCACACATGCAAGCACATGTGCTTGCAGCAGCTCAAATAGAAACAGTGCAAATTTGAGCTGGGGCTTTTTGCCTCAGCGCACACGCTCGGACATGCACTTTGTTGTGGAGCAAACTGTGCCACTTGGGGCAAAATAACCCTTCCTGTTATTTTAGCCAGGGGGAGATAGAGTCTGGGGCCAGCACCTGTGTTGTCCCCAGCAGTATAAAAAGCTGCCCTGTCCTGGCTCCTGGCAAGCAGCTCAGGGCTACTCAGTCTCCAGAGTTTCTGGGGCTTGGCCACTTGGTACCTGGGGACACTACCCCTTGTACCAGCTGGACTGCTGCAGCAGCATCCCAAATCCATTTTTAAAAATATCCCCAAATCCATTTTTTTCCACAATTAACACAAAAGACCACTCTGTACACACGTACACACACACACACACACACACACACACACATATCTAGACAGACAGAGAGAGAGAGACAGAGAGAGAGAACAATCAGTTGGACAATGCTTTATTGGTATATTTACAATGTTAAAGCAATGTGGAAGCCTACCAGTGTCTTTATCATCATGATAAAATAAATTCTAAAAACCTGTATGTGCTGATATGTACTTTTGGTTTTCTTCGCACATGATGGGTGTGTGATGGGGGGATGTCGTGTTTGCAGAAAGGGGGTGGGAAGGTGGGTATGTGTGTGTAGAGGGATGTAGGTTGGTATGTGGGTAGGTGTGGGGTGATTGCTTGGGGGACTGTGGGTGTGGGGGACCTTGTGGGGGGCTGCTCGGGAGGGGTGAGTCCCCTGGCCCCCACAGGGTGCATCCCCCCCACAGCACATAGAATGCCTCTCTCCACAGGGATCCAGCTCCCCCCTGGAGGGCCACAGCCCCTATCTCCCACAGGGCCTCAGCCCCCACCCCCCAGGGCCTATAACTTACTTTTAGCAGCAGCAGCAGGAGTGGGGTGCTCTGAGCCATGGCAGCAAGACCTGGCATGGCACACGGGGACTGCGCAGCAGACCCAGCCAGGTCCTGCTGGCCTGGGGACTGTCTATTGCCTGGCCAGGGCAGGCCCTTGCTGGCAGGACCTGGCATGGAACATGGTCCCTGTGTGCCAGGCCCAGCTGGGCCCTGCCACCCTCAGGGCCCCTCTGCCACTTGCCCGGGCTGGGCCCAGGGTGGCAGGACCCGGTGAAGTATGTGGGGAACATTTTTTCATTCCTGTATGTGCCTCTTGCCCCACCTTAAATGGGTTTGAGTTGGGGCAGGAGGCACATGCCAACTCATCTGGATGTGCCCTGTGTATGCATATAATTTTCTCCTTCTTGAGATGACTGAGCAGCCCAGCACCTAGTTCATGCTTAAATCAAATTAACATCCAGCATCTAGCCATTCTTTCATTTAAACCTCCTAAGGAACTCAGTCCAATAAGCATTCTCAGATCTTGTTCAACAAATGCTGACAGGATCAGGCTTTGTACACAATACAGCTGTAACTAATCCTTTCTTTCTTTTAAGTAGGAAGAAGTGGTAAGGACGTTTGTTATTCCATCTTCTATATAGCAGCCTACTGGTTAAAATACTCACTGAGGAGGAAGAAAATTCAAGTTAAAAACTCTCCACTTTGAGGGGTTCAAATTCACAGCTTCCATCTTCTAGGAGAGAGCTTTAATCACTAGAACCAGGGTTAAAATTGGGGAAACCTTTGTACTCCTCTGGTTAAAGCTGAATCACTGGGAACAAAAGGAATTGTATATATTTAGTATCAACAGCCATTGATAAAGAGAAATAAGGTTGCTTTCCTCAAAGAAAACCAATTTCAAAGGAATGTATCTCATCATGTGTCAAGGGTGCAGACAAAAGTGACAATTTTTGCCAAATCTGGCCACAGAAAGCAGTTTATGGCTGTGACTAAGCACAAGTACATGGCTGCAGACAGCTGAAAAATGCCTGATTGGGTGAAAATCTAACCCCTCATTCCATAAGGTATTAGATGAAGATCAAAATGTAACGTGTTCTGTAACTTGTGTCTGCAGAGCTCCCAGCCTGTTGCTGTTTTCAGAATGGGAATGGGGAAAAGGATCAAAGGGAGTTTGGTCTGGGGTTTCTTCAGCCCGCCCAGAGAACGGGGCAGATGTATTGGAGCATAATATATATTATATATATTATACACTGGGTGAAACTAGCCAGGAATTGTGTTTACTCAGTATTTTCCAGAGTATCATTTACACGTGTGTGGGTGTATGTGTGTGTGTGGAAGATAATGCTGAGTAGACAGTGCTTTGGAAAATACTGACAAAAACACAATTCCTGGCTAGTTACACTTGGTGTATATTGCATATAATATATGTTATGTTCCATAATATATGTTTGGCAAAGGCCTTTGCTTCAGAATGTTTCTACTACTGCTTGGATGGCTTTGCCTACTTTTGAATGTGATTCTGTCTTTAAAAGCCATAAATGGATTTTTCTTTTATTTTCAGAATATACTTCAAAAAATGCAACGAGTGAAAAAGAGAGGTTGAGGGTCAATGGAATTTAATTTGCTTATATATATTTAATATACACATTTACATCTTACATATACAACTTTTCATGATGAAAAAATGTATATATAGGGAGCACATGGAATATATATTTCAACTGTATATCTGCTCTCTCATCCTTTATAACACTTCTCTTTTTACATTGTAAATTGCCTGGGACAAGGACTATATCTATGGCTGCTTACAGACATGAAAAGGACTACACAGCCCTCTCCCCCTGCCCCCCAGCTCTTTACTTTCAGCTCAGTGAGCCCCCACACCAAGTGCAGTGCATACCCAAAAGGGACATCACATCAGTTTGACCTGGCTTGCCCAATGTCTGCTGGGCAATTCAATCAACTGTTAGATAAAAGTGCCACCCCTTTCTTCCCCCTCCCCAAAGTGTGCAGTTTATAGATGTTGGGTGAGCCAGGTCAGGCTGATGTGCTTCCTCTTCTAGTAAAGCAATTTTAGATTTTTATATTCTGAAGGACAAGGACAACCTGTCCTTGAAGATAAAGAGGAGAAATGGTTTTCCAAGCTTAGGTGCTGAGTCCCTTTTGAAAAATGCAACTCTTACTTGATTTTGGTTTAGTTTCTCTCAATCTCTCCTCCCCCCGCCTTTCTTTTTTGTTCTATTACATCACAGTATGTCCTTAATCTATTATAAGGACCCCTACTCACTAATAGTAGTAAAAAATATATATTTGTAGTGGTATTGGATGATTTGATAATTTCATCAGAATGAATAATGACTTTCTCCTTCTATGTCATATTTGACCTCTCCCATGTAAATATGAAATAGGTGGGTTCCATGCTATCAACTAGCCTGAATTTCATTGCAATGTTGTTTTGAAATCCTTGCTGCCTTCATGGGTCAGTGACTGCTTGCTGTTCATTTACACCACATTATTCATTTACATTTTCTGCAAGTTGGCAATGTCAGGGAAAAGGAGTCTGTGTTAGGAAGTAATCAATTAAGGCTGTATCTTGCTTGCAAAACTTCATGACAAATTGCCAATTTATTTACCAGTTTATTTTTGGGAGGAGTGTATAGCAAGTATATCACTAATTGTGCAGTCCTTTCCTCTCTTTTGCATTTCTTTATATGCTAAGCTCTTAGCTAAAAATTCTTCCAGTGTATAGAGGGTGAAATTGCAATCACAAGAGAAAACCCAAATCCAAGGTTGGAGTCATACCTTTGGGCATGCATGTTCTGAAACTGCAGAAGCAGCTATGTTTTGGGGGACAATTCATTTCAGGGATGGGAGGATGTGTTATTGCCACCAAGATCCCATGGCTGTTCTGCCAAGAGAGGGCAGATTTACATTCTGATTAGATGTCCAATTAGGCTTTTTATAGTAGATGATGCTCTGGAAAATACTGAGTAAACACAATTCCTGGCTAGTTTGGCTATACCCTTTTTGCTCCATGCCAAGTCCAGGAGCACCAATGTGAAGCATGTCTTACTCATTCACTCCTATTCTGTGCGCACCAGTCCTGGTAGTAAGACAACCTTAGAGCAGTGTTGAGCAAGCATCAATAACTGTGCCCAAAACAGAAAGCTGAAGAGTAGCTCTAACAGTGTGCTCACACCATCCTAAGAGAGCTACATTGTTTCATTTTGGGGACTTGGCATATGCAGAGTAGGAGCAAGGTGGGGTAGGATGTACATAACAGCAGTGCTCCCAGGTGCAGCATGAAGGTGGTTTAGCCATACCCACAATGCCTCCTGGTATTCTGATGGAGCCAATGGCTATACTAAACTAAACTCAAAGAATAAAACCACAGCAAGTAACCTCTATGATCAACCAAAGGAGATGAAATATTAAATATATTAAAGACCAACTTTTTCCTGCAACTATTTTACAAATATTTTCAAGTAGTGAGGAAATCCAGTTATGATTAATTTATGCATAGAAAAAAATATTTCAGAGAGAGAGGAAAAATGATTAAATATATTGTATTTAGGAAAAAAATGGCAGATGGAGTTTGTTTTGAAGTACGAATAGTCTTGCTAACGCAGTTGTACTTGTCACATTTGGAGGCATTATAGTTTGGCCAACACAACACTTCAAAGAATGTCAAAATATGAATATTCATGAAGGGACAGAAGGTATGTCTACACATGCTTTTATGTGCACCTAAACTTAATGCACATTTGCCTAATGTGCATTAAGGTGATTTAGGCACACGTCTACATATGCACACGCTAAGGTGCATTAATGCAGTTTGCTGACCAACTTGGAACTAAAGTTAATCCCAAGTCAGTTGACATATACAACATTAATACACCTTAGCATGTCTACATGTGCATTAAGGTGCTTTAGCTATTTGTGCCTAAATTTGATACCTGCTTTTGCACCTTAAAAATGGCTATTGTGCCTTAAATTAGCATGTGTAGATTTGCCCAAAAAAGATCATAACAGAGCAAAGAATGTCACTGATGGGGAGATGTCTAAAGCAAGTTCTTATGATAGCACCCTTCAACTTTGTAAATTATGAAATGACTGACTAAATGAACACAACTGGCAAAAGCACTTAAGTATATACTTAGCTTTCAGCACATGTTTAATTCTAATTGAAATCTATGGACTTAAGCATACACTTAAACACTGAATCAATACCTTGATTTTGTGGCTCTACCATATAATAAGTGCAAAACAATGTTCTCATTGTTTCTGGATATAAGATGATATCAAAATTCATGCTGCAGGATTTTCAACTTCAAATATTTAAATCTACCAAGCCAGGAACCCAAAATGCTGCATTTGGCATAAAAGCAGATGTTTAAAATGAAAAATCTGGCATGGTATTATTTGCTTAATAAGTACATGGAATACATATTTCAGAACTTTTCTAAACAAATATGAAGTTTAGGAACTGAGAAATAACGTAATTCCAACAGCAGAGGATTTAAGAAAAACATTAATTCGTGCAATGAAATCATAAAACTCTGCAATACCTTAATGGCATCACAGTCTGCTTGAAACTTACAGCTGCTAAAGCCCTGATTATTACGGGCATTGACCTTTTATGGGAATGAGGTTAAGTGTCTCCTGGAATTGCATATAACCCGTGAGAAATGGCAAGAGTCAGTGATGCTCTGATAAACCATCATTCACAACTTTGTTGTCACAAATCATTTCATGACTCTCAAGCTCTTTCCTAACAAGCTGCAGTGGTTGTCTTATGGAATGGGAAAGCCTTACAAAGGAGAACAGGATAATCTAAAATATATCCCAGCATCTTAAATTAACTCTTCCTTCCACTGAAAAATAAGTTGTGGCATTTTAAAGGAAATAAAACAACAGTTTGGCATCTAGAATTTTGACAGCTGAGGCCTTAAATGAACCTTACAGCCGTTCATTTTTTGCTCCCTATACCCTACATAGTAGCTACAACAGCTGTGGTGTCCTGCCCAGCATCACAGAGAAATACTGTCTAAATGTTGCAAGTTTTGACCTTCTCAGCTGAACAATGTTAAGAAAGTCTTTTTTGCTTCAGGTTATTTTCAGTTCATTTCTCCCTGAATATGAGCTTTACATGGCATTTAATAGACTCAGTTCTAAATACAGAAGTCAGGTTACAGTTCAGCACCACATGGTCATTCTCTTGCAGCAATAATTGCTAGAGAAGGACAGTGATCCCTGTAGCTCCAGATGATGAAACCAAACTTCATTCTGGCCTTAATTCAGTTGTTCTTCCCAGAGCATTCTGTGTTTTATACTTTGCTCATGTTCTCTCTGACTGGAGGTCTTTTCATGATATAACATCCACATCACTAAAACCATTGTTCATTGATGCAATCATGAAGAAAAAGTCAAGTATAAACACCACAGAACATTGTTTCCAGTTCAGTGGACCAACATTGGTTAACTGAATGTAACTTGACAAGTCATGTTTTCAGTGCTCAAGCTAAAGACGTCTACAGAAAATTCAGTCCTGCACAAACCACTTACAGAGTGTTTCTCTCTATCTTACATGCAGAGTTTACATCTCTATGCAAACTAAATATGATTTTTTTCAGCACTGATAACCATTGTGATCAGCAAACATTGGACTCAACCCGATTGTCAAAAATTATTCCCTTCCTCTGCAGGGACAATATATTTTATAGTTATTAAATCAGTGTGACATTCTGAAAGAAACAAATCTAAGGAAACTATACTTCAGTGAGAAGTGGAGTGCAGTGACAGTCACTTCATAAGAGGTTCCTAGTAGTTGCTCCATGGTATAGCATTGGAGGTAATGTGAGAGTTGTCTCAGCTGCCTGTTCAGAGGTAGGTGTAATGTTATGCCTTGCAGAACAGGCTTATTGTTGAGAGAGAGAGAAAAAAAAATGCTCAGGAAAAAAAAGTTTGCAGAACCTTTCAGTAGATTGCCTAGATAACATTACCAGTCAGTGCCATTCATTATAGGTGAATACACACTGGGATGACATGAGGAGCAGGGTGACTAGTGAGAACAAAGGGAAAGTCAGTAATTTTAAGCAATTACACAATCATAATATAATCAACTGGCTTATAAAAGACTTTCCCCAGGAAACTTAAAGGCCCCAAGTGCTAGGAATGGGACCCTTATCCATTCATGTAAGTCAGGAGCGCTCTACCCTGGGCCTGCAGGCCAGATCTGGCCCCTGCGCTATGTAATCTGGCTCACAGGCCCAGAAATTTGGCAGTGGGGAAACAGTGGCTCAGTGGGTCAGCTTCAAGAGGTGGACAGTGGCGGTGGGACCTAATGCTACTGTTGGCCTTATTTGTACTCTGGGATGCACCATCAGAGCCACTGAGCCTTGCATTTTATAGTCATTGGATACAGTAGAGAAATAGCCTTGGGAAAGTTTCTGTTTCACTGGGAGTAGGAGCCCAGGCTAGAATCTAGGGTGAGCTCTTTTCCAAAATGGCATCCATCTCACAGACTCACACATCCTTTGGCTTGATTTCATCCCTCTGACACTATCTAGCTCTCTCTTGGCTGCCCAGTGAAAGGGTTGGCAAGAGGTCTGGATGTTTCCCAGCTTGTAGCCTAGTAGAGAAAGCATCGTGGTGGGAAGTGAGAGCTATGAGTTCAAATCCACTTTGGGTGTGGGGACTTTAGAATCCAGGTCACATACTTCCTGGGCCAATGCTGTAACTACTGGGCTCCAGGGTTAAAAAAGTGGGAGCCCAGTGTTTTTTTTCTGAAGCGAAAATATGATGACTTACCTGCCTTTATGTGTGGACCTAGATGATTCTTTTTTACTATGCAATGGCCTGGCTATGACACATGCCTTGTGAGCATGCTCAGTAGGTTTGTACAAGCTTGCAGACACAGCACAATTATAAACTGTAAATAAGCGTCAAAATGCTGCATTTTTCAGCTGTGCCATCTAGGTGCATAAACCAAAAAAGCATTTAGCCTTTTATGTCCTGAGGTGCTGAAATCATCTTTTAATGCTCAGTTGCACTGGAACTCCTTATCAGTGATCTTTATAAACTGCACCATCAATATCAGATTAATCTTGTAATAGTATTACAATAAATAATGCATGAGAATGAATGAGGCAGGGATGGGGGTGCTTAGAGTAGATGATGAAATGATACATTAAAATTTATGCCATTAATTTATAATTTGTTTTAATTGAATTAATTGGGTAGTTTATTATATTTATGCATTATAAGGACTTAATATATTTATGATTTCACGTCTATCAAAATAATTATTTTTAGACCTAATAATGAAAATAAGGTGTGCGTATGTATAATGTGTGTGTATACTGAAGTATTTAGTGTGTGTTATAATTATTTAGTTATTATATTAATTATAACACACACTAAATACATCAGTAAGCCCCCAGTCTTGCAGTTCTTTTGTACACATTTCCCACAGGGAATTTTCATACATAGTGGGATTACAGGATCAGGCCCTTGTGATAACACTGCAATTTTTTTTCTTGAATTGAATACTAAATAAATATCAATGTGACATGTGCAGATCATCTTTGAAATAAAAATGAATTGGTTGATTTCAAGAGATGAATATCCTTTAAAAGCGGGGGAAATCAAATTGTGAATGTATTTGTACAACCTATTTTTTTTCTTTGTCCCCTGCCAAAAACAGACCTAACTTAAAGTGATAAACAAGGATCCTGGTTTTCTCTGATAAAAAAAATCCCCAATTTTTGGATTAAAAATCCATATTTTTCCATGGTCAAAATGAAACACCACTAAAAGACAGATAGATAGATAGATAAATCGGAGATCTCTGTCTCTCTATCGCTACATATATCTTTCTATATATATACATCTATATATCTTGATATCTCTCTCTCTATATATTTTGATATCTCTCTCTCTCTCTCTCTCTCTATATATATATATATATATATATATATAAGTGGTGTTTCATTTTGATAATGGAAAAATGTGGATTTTTAATCTGAAAACTGGGGACTTTTTTATCAGAGAAAACCAGGATCCCTAGTGATAAGACAACCTTCAATCCTCAGGTCAACTTTATTCTCAGCTTTTACTTTCCTCTCACTGACTTTTACATATCAAGCAAATGTAGAGAAAGTAAATTAAGCCTTAACTAGAATCTGAAAATGAACATTCATGAGTCCATATACATTACTAGAGCTATGAGTGTGTTGGCCGAACTGAACCAACATACAAAGCCCCAGGATCTGGCCCACTGATTTTTGTCAGGAGTGCTTTCCTGAATGCTGCTACTGCAGGCTTGCAGTCCCTGACAGCCAACAGTTAATGCTTGAGGGACTTTCTGTCAAGGAATGGCCTGGGTTAGTGGTGTTAATAGATAGATACATAAATAAAAAAACTAAATAAATAAAGTTCTGAGCAGAAGCTATGAGATTCTTTCCACACAGGCATTCTTGGTCACTTATATTTATAATAGACTATGCTTTTAATAATTGTTGAAAGGCTAAGTACTTGTTATATGAGATATATAATTTTAAGCAAATTATAGTGTGTTGTTTAAACTCCTCTCATGACATGACCCAGGAAGGAAGAAACTATTCATTTGAATTAGATGCCAAAATTTGGCCTTCTATGTATGTTCACACTTTTCCATATAGTTATCTTTATTAGAATCTTTCAATATATTTAGTTTAAGGGTATTTTGTTTTTCTGCTGATTTGTTTTATCTTGTTTTGTTCCGTATTTTACTTTAAAAAACTAAAAAAAAAATCTTCGGCTTAATAGACTAGATGTAGGTATCTGAGGAAAAAGGAGTTAACTTCTAATGAACTTCAATTATTATTTCACTGTAACTTTCTTGATTTCACACACAATACATGAAGAACTATGATTCAGACAGGACAGGAGATTAGAATATACTTTGAAAAGGTCACCTCTGAATCTCTGGATAACACAAAGAAATTAGTTGCTGGACTATCCTATTGTCTGAAATGAGATGGTTACCAGACTGGAGTTGTATCAAACAAGATAATTGGCATCAAGCAAAATTTTCAGAATTCACTCCAAATCACCACTACCTTTCTCCTATTTCCAGTTACTAACAAGTCACTAGAAACATCAAATACAAGTTTAGAATGAAACTTTGGATTGGCTAGTTAAATTTCTAATACTGTTGTGAGAATGTTATAAGAATTTCAATGGTTAGGAGTTTAATGTACCATAAAATAGATAGATATCAATACAGCAATAAATTCAAAGCAACCTGCTTATTTAGGAGGTTGGTATATATTTATATTCCCTGCAGTGCCAGACAGGTTTGTTGGTTCCATTAGATGCATAAAAATACTATCTAAAATTATATGATAGGAAGCCAGTGTCATGTCTGTTGCGGGTATAACCACCTGTTTAGTTCTCTCTTAATCTCACATAGTGTTAGAGCAGGAGTGGGTAATTATTTGGGCCCGCAGGCCACATAGGCAGTTTTGAGGAGCCACAGTGGGCCAGTCAACATCCCACTCCCCAACAGCCTGTAGCCCATGTGCCCGGTGGCTCCTCCCTGCTGCCACCAGTGCCCAGCAGCTGCTGAGCACACTGCCCCGACCCTGGGCTTGGCCCACTCTGGACTTACTCTGGACTCTCCCTAGTCAGCATGGACCGTCTCCAGGCCAGCCTGGTCCTGTATGCACAATTCTGAACACAATCCACCCCATTCCTGCTCCAGACCACCTGCCCAAGATGAGCAGTGGCGGTGGCCAGGCAGAAACTGCTGGTTGGTGGAAGGGAAAAGCGGCTTCCTCCCTGTGACTGCTGCTGGGCCCTTCTTGCTTTGGCCATCTGGAGCCTGTGCCTGAACTGTCCTGTGGTTCCTCTTCACTGCCACCATAGGTGGTGCTGCTGACAGCAGTGGAGAGGAGCTGCAGGTTAGCTTGCCAATGGGCTCTGGGCAGCCACAGGAAGAAGAGCCCAGCAGCAGTGAGGGGGAGGTGGCCACTCTTCCCCCATGTCCAGCAGCAGCTTCTGCATAGCTGCTGCTCAGCATGGGTGGGTGGGTCTGGAGCAGGTATAGAACAGGCTGGGATTGAGGCTGTGTACTTATCCCAGATGTTTTGGAGCTGGTCCACTCCAGCTGGCATGAGTCCAGAGTGGGTGCAGGGTGGGCCAAGGCTGTGTGCGTGGGTCCCTCCAAGTTTCCATGGGGCTGAAGCCAGAGTCAATGGAAGCTGAAAGGAGCTTCTGCCACCTGGGCTGCCTAGAAATGGACTTGAAAATGGAGGAGTGCCACATGCTGGACAGTGCCCGGGCCAGGAGGGAATGAGTAACCTGCCACAGGCTGGACAAAGTCCTTCTGTGGGCTGGATCTGGTCTGTGGGCTGTATTTTGCCCACTCCTGTGTTAGAGGGTTTCATACAAGCATTCTACAGAAGCATCACAACTAATGGTGAATACAAAATGCAAGACTAATCAAAGTGCTTGTTTTTATATGTATTACTGTGAATTTAGTATTGACATAATTTTCCTGAAATTCAAGTAAAATTTGGAGTAAACAGATCTTGTTAGAAAAATAAACTAATAGAAAATAGCAAAAATGATAAATTTTGAATTTTGTACTATTCTAATAAATAGGAAACTCCAGCCACTGACCATAATGTGAACAGGATCCATTATAGATCCTACTCTTTGAATAACTTTCAAAGTCCTAAGTGCTAGTTGTGGGCATGTCTACATGAGATGCTACATTGCCATAACAATGAACTACTATGCCACAGCTTATTGCTACAGTGCCATAGTGTTGGGCAGGCATGAACTGTGATGCTGATGGTACTTCACAGTAGCAACAAGTTACTGCGTAGTATCTCATTGCTACTGCACAGTAGCACCTAAAAATAACCACGCGGCAACAGGACTGCGTAGTCAGCTGCTCATTTAGATGTGGCCTAATCCTTCATGCAGGCTTAACTTCAAGACAATGGATAGTTGCACTGATGTTATTAGAGGGGACTGTTACACAAGTCTTGATTTTATACCAGTTAAGGGGAAGGGCCTGCACTTGAGTTGTACAATCAAACCTACAGTGAGCTGAAGTGACTCAGACAAGGACATGCAACAGGTATGTTCTGGGCACTAGATCCTTCCATTTTACTATTAGTAAACAACCTACAGACTTAGGGATCAGATAGAAAAATAAGCTAAGTGCTTTAAAATGTAATGCTCTAGAGATGATCATCTGTATATGTTGTGTTTATCCACTCAGTTTCATTCTAAGTAAAAGTTAAACTTTTGTAGCTTTCAATCTGTTTCATTCAGGTTAAAAGATACAGGGATTTAGTTTCATTATGAGCAGTACAGAAATGGATAGAGGAACTGCTTATGTCACTTGAGCTGTTGTGCACTCTTGAGAGTCATGGATCCCACCCTTTTAAAGCTGTTTAATTCTGCTTCTGGCCACAGCCTTTGACTCTCTATCACAGTAACAATCTGGCAGAGAGCAGAAAAAAAATCCATTTCCAAAACTGATGTCTGTTAGCAGAAATTCGTTAACATAAGAGACAGCAGTCCAATAAATTAATCATTGAAAATTATATACCCAGCTGTAGTCTAAACCCCAACTGTGAAGAATCAATGCTAAAGGGTAAAGCCAAACACTCAGAGCCAAACCAACATCCACTCAGCAGCTTTACTTAACAAGGAGAATAGAAGGCAGAATCAGAGTGAATATCTTGTTCCTATTGGATACTCTTGTCTTCTGGGGAAAAGGCAGAAGAACTGAAAGACCTTGTTGCATGTTGGACATTGAGCTGCTCAAATGTTTATCAGTGTTAGTGTTGGCTAGAGTTTGAAGCAGCCACACCTAACATCTAAAAACCTTTGACTCTCCCTCACCTGCACAGCTATTATTTGCCACTAGAGGGATGGCAAGCAGAGGCCAGACTAGGAGATAAAGTTGTGAGATGCCACTAGAGAGCTGGTGAGCCACGACAGGATCCTCTCCCTGCTTTTAGTGGGACTGTGTGAGAGATGGGTTTGGGGGGCAGGGACATGAACCTGGGAGATGGAGAGTTAATGGGATGGGGGTAGGTAATGAAATGGGGAGTGGAAAGAAAATGGGGATATGGTAAGGGTGGTGAAATGAAGTCTGTCAGCCACTGAAAGAGGAAATAAAAAGAAATAAGGAAAAATAATTTAAAAAGAAATAAAGAGTAAATGTATTGAAGAAGGTCTCATATTTTAATAAATTGGGATTAGGATTGAGGTGTGTGGGGATGCTGGTTGTGCTTCTTGCAGTGGCTGGGAGCTGGGAGTGGTGAGGAAAGGTGCTTTTGAAGGAGCTACTACCCCTGCCCTGGGAAGGTAGCCCCACCTCACAGTGACCCATTCTGTCCCCTTACCTTATTTCCCACTCCTCCCCACCCCCCTCCCCTCCCTAGACCTCAGTCCCACACTCATCCATGTCCTGCAAACTGGCTACCTGGCAGGTGCTCTGCAGGCTGTTTGCACAGGGTTGCACCCCTAGGGTTGGGAAGTTTACACCCCTGGGGGTGAGAAGGGGAGTTGTCCTGGTGCCAGGACCTACCCCCTGCTGGCAGTAGGGTTTAGGGGTGGAAAGTTTGTCCAGCCTGAACAGGAGGGAGATAACACTGCATCCTGGGATGCTGAAGGACTGCAATTTAGGTGACTCATCTGTGGGAAGTGGCTATACTTTAATTGGACAAAATCTGGGTAGCATGGATCAGAGATAAACCTTCCTTGGAGTGGTGTAGCGTTAAGATGTCTAAAGTGTGCTTAAAACTAGTTTCAGGTACTAATGTGTGGACCATCTAGGGGTTAAGAGCTCCAGCACCTGCCTAAAATTAATGTGTAAAAAGGCCTAACTAATTACTTCTATTTTCTGTATAAATACTTGCCCATTCACTGGCAGAACACAGATACCATTTCCCTGATTCTATTGAGCTGGTGGAAATTTGGAGGGCATAGTTAGGCTTTTGAACAAATTAGATTAAATTAGCTTGGGCTCCAAATACATCCTAAGCATAAACATTTTTTATGAATGTATCAAAAAGCCATTATTTCTCTAGCACATCCAATGAAGGCTAAACACTATTCTAGTAAATTAGCATATAAACAGATGTAGCCGTTGTATCAATATCAAAGGATAGCAATAGAAATTGGTATGCTCTAAATGTTAACATCTGTAGGATCTTGAAACAGTACAAGCATAGTGAAACCACTGCAACTTCAATCTTGTTTCTTTGATGGGCAAAGTGAGGGTGATTTAACTAACTTCTGTTGTCACAGGATCATTCAGACCTAACACCCAGCCTGAAAGCAGTAGTTATCCCTATTAGTCTGAAGTCAAGTAGAAAGCAGGGTAGAGATGCAATTTGGGTGCTTCTACAGGTGGTGGGATATCACTTTAGTGACACGCTACAGCCACGTAGCATCCATGGATGTCTACAGATAACCAGCCACTTTGTCATAGTGGTATGCTCCCCCATTATACTACAGCAAAGTAGCTGCTAAAATAACTGTATACCATGAGTGTGGCACAATATTGGGGGTTACTGCACTGTGCTTTAGTAGTGCCAAAAGGAAGCATCGTGCATTAAAATGTCACCATAGGGCAGTGTGTAGATGCACCCTGTATACACTAATCTTGCTAGCTGTGCTCATGGTGGCAGTCCTATTGAATTCAGTTAAACTACTTGCATGAATAAGGTTGGTGGAATTTTTCCATTTAAGTGACAAAAATCTGGGCTGGTAGTGTAGGAGTGATGTTGTAGTGGACCAGAAATTATGTAAGAAGCAAGGATTTCTTAGGGTGCTATCTTTTACTGGATCAACTAGATGGTTGGGATAGAGTTAGATAAGCTTTTGAATGCAAGACATTCTTCATCAGCTCTGTGCAGAACAAGCCAAACACAGCAAAGTATATCTGGCATATATGTTTTTTTTCTGATTGGCTTCAGTTGTGAGGCACTTTTTATTGCTAAAGTAGGCTGGTCTTGGCACAGCCCCAATAATATGAAATATTTATTAAAAATGCTATTGTTTTATTTAGAAATGGTTCAAGATGATGCAGCATACCCAAGAGAAGATATAAGGAAAAACTGTGGCTTCACTGAAGTGAATAGTAAAACACCCCTCTGAGTTCCAGTGAGCCTAGTTTTAACCCATTTTGTTTTGGATTATTAATGTAACGCTAGTTTATAAAACTTCTAAAGCTCCCATTGACATTAATAGGAATTAGGAGCACATGGTACCTCACAAGAATCACACTGAATTTTGAAAGACTGAGTCTTAAAGTTTTAGGTTAATGTACTTTATACTGAAAATAGGAACAACATATGTGTGTGGGAGAGGGATAGATACATTCCTCTCTCCTTTTGTCTGGAGTGAAATGTTGCTTCTGTGGGGGCTGCAGATATATATAAAGTGAATTAGAATGTCAAATAGTATTATCAGGTTTGCCCTGTTTGGCTTATTACTTTTGATTGTTGTTGGGTTCAGTTCAGGTACTAGTCCTTACTTTGCATCAAAACATTCTGTCACTTCTTTTACATGTTATATTAGATCAATAGCTTT
>NW_017728886.1:176410599-176435078 GCF_001723895.1 Crocodylus porosus | reverse complement strand
GGAGGTGGGAAGGGAGCAGTACTGTTGAATACCAGAGCGGAGGTAGGGAAGAGGGAAGGTGTTTAGTCTTACCTGCCTCAAGGTCCCTTGCTAGTGCTGCTGGTACCTTATGCTACTGCTTCTCACATTTGCTTTTGTCCCCTTGTCTCAGTTATATCTTAGGCTGCTTCTAATCATTCTTTATTACACCAAATCAATATAGTTGATGAAGTCAGAGTTCAACATTTCAAAAGCATGCTTGTAAAACTGTACATACACTCATATGGCTATACCCTGTACGGGAGGGATCGAGTGGACAAAAGGGGTGGGGGTGTAACTCTCTATGTCAAGAAAACTACGTATCCCTGCAAGCCAACATTGGCATTCACAGTGGACAACTTGAGACCCTCTGGGTTAAAATCCATGGGGAACATGGCACAGGGGGTACTATTGTGGGAGTCTACTGCAGCCCCCTACCCAAGGTTAAGACCTTGACCAGCAGTTTGCCAGGGAATTGGCTGAGGCCGTGCACTCCCAGTGTATGGTTGTTATGGGAGACTTTAACTACCCAGACATCTCATGGGAGGAGCGCTTAGCCAAACCTGAGTGGTTGCAAAGCTTTCTCTCGTGCATGGATGACCTCTATCTGATGCAGGAAGTCTATGGGCTGATGAGAGGTAAAGCGCTGCTCAACCTCATACTGGCAACTGGGGATGACCTAATCAGTGACCTAATGATTGAAGGGAAGCTGGGTGACAGTGACCACGAGCTGATCACCTTCACCATCTGCCATAATGTTGGCAAGTCAGTCAGTAATACAGGAGTCCTCAACTTCAGGAAAGCTGACTTTGATAAGCTAAGGAGGCTTGTCAGTGAGGCCCTTAAGGGGAGGGGAGTTCAGGACAAGTGGTTGCTCCTCAAGGGAGCAATCCTAGATAGGCAAGCAAAGTCCATCCCATCTCAGAGGAAAGGCACAACAGCTCCCTTGGCTCTCCAGGGAACTGGAAGACCTCCTGCATCTTAAAAGGAAGACCTACAAGTGGATGGAGGACTGGATCCACTTCCAAGGAGGAATACTCTGCACTGGTCCAGACCTGCAGGGAGCAAACCAGGAAAGCCAAGGCTGTGATGGAACTCCAGCAAGCTACAAATATCAAGGACAATAAAAAATTCTTTTTTAGATATGTGGGGAGCTGGGGGAAAAGCAAGGGCAACATTGGACCCCTGCTAAACCCAATGGGACAACTGACAACCGATGCCCATGAAAAAGCAAACTTGATAAATGGGTACTTTGCATCAGTTTTTTACCAGTCCCATGGGACGCCCCTGCCTACTGTGGGTCAGGGAGGCCTGGGTGAGAGAGATTCCTTGTCTTCCATTGAAGCTGACCTCATGAAGGAAAACCTTTACAGGCTGGACCCCTTCAAGTCAGCTGGCCCTGACGGTTTACACCCAAGGGTACTCAAAGAGCTAGCAAGCATCATAGCTCGGTCCCTGGCACGGATCTTTGAGAACTCCTGGTGCTCTGGTGAAATGCCTGAAGATTGGAAGAAGGCCAATGTTGTACCTATCTTCAAGAAAGGGAAGAAAGTAGACCCAGCAAACTACAGGCCCATCAGCCTGACTCCTATCCTGGGGAAGGTCTTAGAAAAGATTATCAAAGAGGCCATTCTTAACAAACTAGCTGATGGCAATATCCTGAGGGATACCTAGCATGGGTTTGTTGTGGGTAGGTCTTGCTTGACCAATCTCATTTCCTTTTATGACCAGGTGACCTTTCACCTGGACAAGGGAAAGAGACTGATGTCATATATTTTGGCTTTAAAAATGCCTTTGATCTGGTATCCTATGATCACCTCTTGGCAAAACTGGCTAATTGCATTCTCAACCTCACCATGATTCGCTGGCTGGGAAATTGGTTCCTTGGAAGGACCCAGAGGGCAGTGGTTGATGGAAGCCGATCATCTAGGTGTGCGGTTACCAGTGGGTTTCCTCAAGGCTCTGTCCTTGGGCCAACACTATTCAACATCTTCATTAATGATTTGGACATTGGAGTTAGGAGTGGACTGGCCAAGTTCGCCAATGACACCAAACTCTGGGGTAAAGCATCCACACCTGAGGACAGGAGGGTGATCCAGGCAGATCTGGACAGACTCATGAAATGGGTAGATGAGAACCAGAGGGTTTTCAACATTGAAAAATGCAAGGTTCTTTACCTTGAGAGGAAAAACCTGTAGTACCCTTATAGGGTTGGCAGTGCTACGCTGGTTAGCACTCCAGATGAAGGGGACTTGGGGGTCATGACTGACTACAAGATGAACATGAGCCTTCAATTTGATGCCATGGCTAGTAAAGTGAGCAAAACACTGGCTTGCATCCATAGAGCTCAAACAAATCCTGAGATGTCATTCCCCCCTTGTACTCGGCCTTGGTTAGGCTGCAGCTGGAATACTGCTTCCAGTTTTGGGCTCCACAATTCAAGACGGATGTGGAGAAGCTTGAGAGAGTGCAGAGGAGAGCCACGCGCATGATCAGAGGTCAGGAAAACAGACCTTATGATGAGAGGCTGAGAGCCGTGGGACTCTTCAGCCTGGAAAAGCGCAGGCTCAGGGGGGACCTGATGGCCACCTATAAGTTTATCAGGAGTGTTCACCAGGATCTGGGGGAATGTCTGTTCACCAGAGTGCCTCAAGTGATGACAAGACTGAACGGTCACAAACTCCGCAATGACCAATTCAAGCTGGACTTAAGGAAGAACTTCTTTACTGTCTGAGCCCCCAAGGTTTGAAATAGACTGCTGCTGGAGGCAGTTCAAGCACCCACTTTGAATGCCTTCAAGACACATTTGGATGCTTATCTTGCTGGCATCCTATGACCCCAGCTGAGTTCTTGCCCCTGGGGCAGGGGGCTGGACTCAATGATCCTCCAGAGTCCCTTCCATCCCAAATGTCTATGAAATCTATAAAATCATACCATCCTATTAGGAACTCTGAGCTGTATTTACAGGAGTTATGTATAAATACATATGCATATGGGCCATGTCCAGACATGCGGGGGCATGAGGTTTGTGGTGCCACAAACTGTGCATGGCAAATATTAAAATGTGCCCTGCACTGTAAGTTTGCAGCGCAGGGCCAAACTTTGCTACTGTGATTTCTCAGTAACAAAAAAAGCAAACAAAAACGAAAACCAAAAAATCCCCTCAAACCTCCAAAACAAAAAAAGCCTGGAACAAAAAGTGGCACAAGATATATAGCACAACACACATGGAGACTGGATCATCCAGAGTAATGCTCTTGCTGCTGGTCAGGCCTCCAGACTTCCTGACCTGTACCTCTGCTGTTCCAAAGCACCAGATAAGTACTGAGGCCAGCGCCAGTCCTGGCCCCAGCCTTGAGCTCTCCCTGGCTGAAGAATCAGGAAGAGCTGGGCAAAGGCAACCTACCCACAGTGACGTGCTTGTGCAGGGGTATGCGCTACAGCAATTTTTGCCATTGCAAGGGCACGCCCCTGAATGTCTGGATGTGGCCATGGGTTGTGTCAGTGTGGCAAATCCAATTTTAATTTATCTGTATCTTTCATGACAGTCACATTTAGCTAGTTCTGAGGATGAGGTACATAGATGTATGCTGCTACCTGTGGTAGATTTTTTGAATAACATACACTTGGATCTGAGGTTCTTGATTATCACTTAACTGTAGATGCAGTCTTGGAAAGCATTCTAAACATAACTTCCCCAGATCTTGTTTCTGTTACCATTTGAGTAATTCAGTAATATAGCAATATTGTAACAGTTCACAAAAGAGAGACTGTCATGGCCATTTTTAGTTTGTAGATAGCAATGATTGAATTTCAAAACACTTTTTCTGGAGGCTGTGTAAGAATCACCTTCCTGGTTTGTTATATTTTGAATATTTTTAGGCAACAATGTTGCAACAGTTCTTGAGAACATTTCATCTGTAGCTAATTAAGGAAACAAAAAAAAAAGTAGTTTCCATTATGCAGGAAATCCTTTAGGAAATTGACCCATTTTTCAGTTTTTATAAATATTTATTTAAAATGTTAAAACTATTTTAAACATTTGCATTCTCATTTATTAAAAGCCTTGATTTTATTGAGCAAAAAATGACAGTCAATTTTTCATGATTATTTTTATAAATATTTCAGTAAATTTTCTGTAAAAAAAGCTAGGAAAGCTGTTTTCATTAATTTTTTCATAATAATAATAATAAATTGGCTAAATCTTCCTCAAAGTTTTTCATCCATCTGTAAAGTCAACAATTTTTTTTCTCTTGGTTCTGGAAAGGAGGAGGGACTCTAAGAGCTTTGGAATTTAAGGCTACCAAATACCATAGTGAAACATTTCAGCCTGTGACATGTAGCTTCTAGATTCATGTTTAGCTCAAATTTTGGATGACAGCTCTTGTCAATTCTTATTTCTTAAAAATAAATCTATCTTCAACTGCTCTAGGAGCAATCACTCTGTGAAGCTTTTGTTCACACACTTTGTTTCTGAATACCAGCTTTAGAAGAATCTGATTTCACAGGCTCATGTCTCCTTGATTCTGAATGTGTATGAGCAGCCTGGAATGAAAAATGGCTAAAAGTAAAACTGAAAAGGAGGAAGTTTGACTAAAATCCTGAACAATTAGGTAACACTTTTTTGCTATTGTGAACTTGGAAGGGACAATTTAATTCCATTCTGCACCACAGGTTAGATTCACCCCCACAACAACAGGGAAGGGCAAAAAAGTTACATTACACTGGGGGCATCTACCTCTGTGGTTTACTGTACTGTAGACTTATTTACTGAGAGAGAGAGAGATGTAGATATTCTTCTGGAGCCAGGCATCTTCTTTTTACACACTGATTAAATAGAGGTGCTTTGCTTATATGACCACTCTGGATATTCTTTTATGCATAACCCTATGAGCAGGAATGTGCATTTCCCCAGGGACAAAGAGAAGTACAATATGTGCTTCATATCCTAGTGCATGGCATGTTTCCCTGGGTGGGGTAGGGGAGGCTGGGGCCAGGACCTGGGCGGGCCCCAGCAGCCTTGTGTGGGGTCCTGAGGACCTCTGGGTGCTGGAGCTATGGCAGTCCAGCAGCACACAGCCTGGCTGGCAGCCAGAGTGTGGCTGCAGCTGGCCAGGCTCTGGTTTCTGGTGCCACACGCTGCCCTACTTTAAGGCATGGCTTTTTTTGACCCTGGGGTCTTCTGGGGTCAACCAGCCCCCCTCCCCCCTATGCTGCAGATTAATAGTGCAGGGAATGCCTGCATGTGCAGGATGTGCGGTGCTGCAGATGGGTCTGTGGTGCTAAATACCACATGTCTGTACTCATCTGGGTGCGCCCTAAGAGTTTATTTATCTGAGTTGAAGTCTGAAAACTAGAATGCCTAAACTCAGGTCTTAAAATCTATAACATTGGAAAGTCTCTTAGGGCTAGATGCTATCTGATCTTTCCATAACTGCATTCTGACAGAAGTGGTAAGAAATACCAGATGTGCCTTGTACAACATAAGGGTCTATCAAAATTATAGGATGCGTGCTTAGAATGGCACATCATAAAAAGGATAAAATGATCCTTCCCTTCCCAGATGCTGGCCAGTGTAACTGATATGGAGGCATGCTAGAGCACATTGAACATGAAGGAGTACTGCAAGTTGTATGCAGAGGTATGCTCTGGGAATCAGCCTGCTACTCTCACGCGAGTCAGAATGCAGTGTTCTGCCTGGGATGTTCCGGGTCTCTGTTGCTTCCAGTGCAGGATGGTGGACGGTGGCATAAACACCACAACCAAGTCTTTAAACGCTTGCTGTAATTTCCCTTTCTATAAAAAAGTGAACAATGAAACAAACCACAACAAACTTATGTGATTCAAGGATTTTATGAGGATTAAATATTTGTAAAGCACTTTGAAGATGAAGAGAGCCACATAAGTGTTAAGTATTCTTCCAATTCTACTCTCTTCATGTTATCTACAAGGGAATTTTTGTTTCAGGTCTGTTTTTCTTCCTTTAGTTTTATTCCTCTTCCTCTTTTTTCCCCCAAGTCTCATTTGTGATAGCTCTAGTTTTTGAGTCAAACTTTTAAGTATTAATTTTGAGTTTTAAAGTTTTTTTAGATCATGTTTTGTAATGGTTTTAATGCTATAACAGAAACAGCTGCCCTGGTCCAGTGTCTCACATGTGGTACTAGCACGGAGTGTGTCAAACAGTGGGCTACATTATACCACTGAAGTCAAACAAGAAAGTCTGCTTAAAAGCAGAGAAGATCATCTGCCTGTTGTTTTGTCCTTTGATATTACTAAAGCAATTATGCCAACTATATATCTTGATTCATTATGGTCACTCCATGGAGCTTAGCAGTAATTCTGTTACATGCAGATATGGAATCAGAGTGAAGTTAGGCTAATTAAATTGGCCTGGCCACTTTAGCAAGGCATATTGGCCCAAGTTAATTGGCACTGGGTGAGATAAGAAAATTCAGACACAATTCTGTGAAATAGTGTTTTAATTATATCTAAGAAGAAATATTATCTTTATTTACAAATTTCTTAATTAGTAAAATGAATAAGCAGCAATAATAACCTTTGTAGTCTACAAATATGAAAATGTTGGATGAAATGTGTTTTAGCCAGGGCTGTTAACCAGTGAGCAGGATGATTGTATACATTTTCATCAAGCATTTTTCTCTTCATACTTATTTGCCCCCAGAATTTACAGGAGTCACAAAGATATGTATCACAAAGGAATCATGCATCAGACAAACATTGAAAGAAACAATATAATGAGAAGCATTGGCATAGAGTTGGTCTATGTCAGGGTTGGCCAACCTATGGCATGGGTGTGACAAGTAGCATATAGCAGATAGGAGAGAGAACAGGCAGAACAGCAACAGGTAGAGCAGAAAACAGAGCAGCAAATATCTCAGAGGACAGAAACTGTTCAGGGATGATGGGTTCATGCCTGCCAAAGAGGTTGGCCTCCACTATTTACATTTTTTTACTCAAGCAGCTTTTACCTGCAAGTGACATAAAATTATATACTAGGACAAAAGGTTGGTTCAGCTAGTGTAAATCTGCATAGCTTCAATGGAGCTGTGACAAATTTTACTAGTTGAAGACCTGGTTCAAGTTTTCTTCTTAACTGCCTTATTTTTAGCAGAGCAAATTAAGAATTTATAGCTTTATCACATTCACTTACCAAAGACAGACAAATAATTAAAACTTTCCAATTCAGTAAGAATACAAAAGAAAATTGTTACACCACATTGGGTGCGTCTAGACTTGCACTTTAATGTACAGTAGACTATTTTATTGCATATTAAAGCATTATGTAAAAACTGACATTTTGCTAATGCACAGTAGAATAGTCTACTACACTTTAAGCATCACTAAAAAAAAGTGTGCAAATGTGCTCCTGCATATTAGTTCAGCCTAATGTGCATTAATTTAGTACTTCACATTGGAGGGTGTTTATACATATGCTTCAGAGAGGTGGGGGTGGGAAGTGCTTTAATTACAGCAGATCAAAGCCACTCTAATTAAAGTGCTTGGAGCGTCTCATGTATCAGCATTCCCATGCTTCATAATGGTGGTGGGGGCAGTGATACAGGAGATGCAGGAGGCTTCTAGAGCATGGTTATCACCACACTCCAGCAAACTTGATGAATCAAGTCTGCTCTGACATGCTGGAATTAAAGCACTTTGGAGCAGCCTCTCTGCTTTTGTATGGGCACCCATAGGTACTAAATTTAATGCACATTAGAAAAGATACATTAATGCATGTGTAGATGTGCCCAGTATGAAGTATATATAAGGAACACCTGCAGAATTTATTAAAGGCTGAGACTTTTATTTTAATGGGAATCAAAGGCTTCTTCCTCTGAGGGAACTGTAGTTTCTTGACCTTGTTTATGTTTTTTAGCCAATACAGATTCCTAATACTGTATATCAAGCAGGTTAAGCTAAACTGGTTCTAAGCACAATTTAACTGCAAGTGTAAACAATAATACAATATGAATATGTTTAGCACAGTTCCAGAAACAGTTGTAAAATATCTCTAATAATTATTCTCAGTGGCTTAAGCTGAATATTCAAAAGCCTTACATTGAATGAATGTCAAGGATATGGCAGTGAACAAAGATAAAATAATATTATAGCTACTGTAACTGTGAAAAAGGCCATATGTCTTCCCAATAGCTAAGGAAAACACACAACATGATGTTACTGCTGTAATTAAGGGACACCCCATTGTGGAGAAAGGCTGAAAGATCATTTAATCCCTCTCTTTTAATAAACAAACATTCGTCTAGTTTATCATAAAATAAAATTAGTCATATGGATTCAAATATGAACCACCAGAGCCAAATTTTTAACCAAAAAAACAAAAAAAGACAGCTCACCAGACATTTTACAAACCAGACTATGCACATAACACCACCCCATTCAATAACTGGAGTTGCTGAAAAATATTGTAAAGATGCTGGTTAATTAAAAAATGTTTTTCTTGGTGCAATACTGCAAGGATTTATTTAAACAAATGGACTGCTTGGTTTTATAATTTTGTAACAAACTATGCAAAATAATGATTCTCATAGCAATTGTGATGTCTTCATACAGTGGAATTATATTAAGTATGCCTCATTTTTAAGGCTGTTCCAATGAAGTGTTGGTGAGAGGGGGAAGTCATGGAATATTTATGAGAAGGGTGGAAGATCAAGCTATTCTGATGCTAAGAAATGATCTGAAGTTCAGAAAGAGACTGGCCTAGCTAAATAACAAGCTCTTCAGTGACCTGAAACTGAAAAAGAAATCTTACAAAAAGCAGAAACTTGACCATATTACTAGGGATGACTATAAGAGTATCTCAGTAAGGTCATGGCATGAATTGAGATGTAGCTAGCAATGGACGTAAGAGACACCAACAACAAAAATTCGACAAGTATGTCAGGAGTAAGACGAAGACCAAGAAAAGTGCCCTTACTAAACAGAAAGGGCAGCCTAATAATAGCTTATGTAAAGAAGGCTGAGGCATATGTACTATTTTTTTTTTACTTCAGTTTTCATAAATAAGGTCACCTACTGGATGACAAGCATAGTTCGCAGCAAGGATGGGGCAGGAAATAAACAGCCTAGAATAGTCAAATAACAGGCTGGAGATTACTTGGAGAAGCTGGATGTTTTCAAGTCAGTAGGGCCAGACATTTAATCTTAGAGCACTCAAAGAATTAGTCGAGGTAATCTTTAAGGGGTTGGACAGACATTCAGTTTCTCCAGGAAGAGTCCCTGCTCTCTCTGGAGAAACCAAGAGTGTATAGAAGTTCGTAATTTTTCTCCCAAAGTAAAAGTGGCCATTCAGGGAGAAAAATAACTTGGGAACAACTCAAGTGAAATGGATCCCCTGGAGAATTTCGCTCAGAGGACAGAATTTCTGTACAGGTAGCAGACAAAGAGCCAACCTCTGCAACACCAGCATGCTTTGCTGCTTCTATTTCCCCCTTCCCACAGGGGGAGGCAGAGTGTGTGTCAGTCTCAGCCAATCAGGGAGCAGAACATGTGAGTGCTTCAGGCTGGAAAAGCCCAGTAGTGGTGCAGTTAGGGGGTGTGTTGTGTTTTGAGCTCTTTCTCTGCCTGAAGGACAGTGCAGCACTTGTGTGTAGGGAATCATACAAGCATGCACCCTGTCCCGCTTTACTGGGCTCCAATAGATTACGGGGGAAGGGAAAAGGTGGAGGATGCTTCTGTATATGGCAGAGACCTCACCCCCACCAATGGCTTGATGTATAATTAGAGGAGATAAAGTGGGCTTCCCTGAAGGGTCTATCTAGGGTCCATTATGGTTTCGTATCTTCTTTAATGATTAGGAAGTTAGATCTGAGTGCATCCTTAGGAAATTTGCAGTTGATACCAAGCTGGGTGGAATTGAAGACACTCTGGTGGACCAGAGTAGACCTCAGAAATGTTTTGATAATAGTGAACAATCTGAAATTAATAAAACAAAAATCAATAAGAAATGCAGAAACCTGTACTTAGGACAGAACAATCACATTCACAAACACAGACTGGGGAATGACTAGGCAAAAGTATTGCAGAAAATGTTCTAAAAGTTAAAGAGACCATAACCTGAATGTAAACAACCAAATTATGACTTTAATCATTTCTAATTTACTCACATCTTTCTTGAAGTGTAGTGCCCAAAACGGGACCCAATACTACAAGTAAGTCTCACCAGTACTGAATCTCACAGTGGCACAGAGAAAATGCTAAGGGAAAGAATACATATACAGGGTCTACCCGAACTGATCCATCCCTTGCCCCTCCTCCCTCACAGCTTCCAGTATTCAGACATAGGAAGTCCTAATTTGGGGGTTACATTCCTATCGTGTTTAATATTTCCTGATTGACTCATTCTGCATGCATTTGTCTAGTCATCTTTTGAGCCTGGTTAAATTATTACCATCTACAACATCTTGTGGCATGCACTTCTACAAGTTAATTAAATGTCATGTGACAAAGAACTTCCTGTTTGTGTTAAATCTTCTCCTTAATAATGTAATTGCATGTCCCCTAGTTCTAGTATTGTGAGAGACGGCAAACAGTGAATTCCCATCTACTTTCTCCACCCATTCATTATTTTATAGAGCTCTACTGTATTCCCAGTCTTCCTTTCTCTATGCCAAACAGTCCTAGCCTATTAAGTCTCTACATACCCTTGATGTCGATCATACCTGTGATCATTTTTGTTGCTTTTCTCTATACCTTTTCAACCTCTAGCACAATAGAGGTTGCATAATGAAGTTTTCTGTTCTGTTTTTAAATTCCATTTTTAATGGTTCCTAATTTTTTGATTGCTGTTAAAGGCTGGGCTGATGTTTTCAGAGAATTATCCACAATGATTCCAAGATTTCTTTCCTGAGTAGTAACAGCTAATACGGAGCCCTTCATCATGTATGTGCATCTCCAGTTATTCTGCCCCACATGCATCATTTCAGATTTCTCAGAATTAAACTCTGTCTGCCAGATAGAGAGATGCAGAACACATGATTTACAGGCAAAGGCAAAAACTGAGACTTTTTTTAGTCTGGAGAAGACCAAGGTGGGATTTGGTTACAGCCTTTGTAAACCTGAATGGTAGTTATAAAGAAGGTGGTGATATGCTATTTTCTTTGGCTGCTGGGGATTGGACAAGAAATAGCATTCTTGAACTTCAGTAATGAAAATCAAGGATGGATATAAAGATGAATTTTCCCATTACGATAGTGGGTAATCATTAGAACAGATTATTTAGTAGGTTGTGGAATCCTCATATTTGGAAGTTTTTAAACAGGTGGTTAGATAAATGTGTTTCTAGAATGGTTTACACAGAGATGATCCTGCCCTGGGCAGGGGTTAAACTAAATGACCTCCTGAAGTCTCTTCCAGCCCAATATTACCTATGCTTCTTAGAGATACAGGATACCAGGCTACATGGACCTGTAAACTGACTCAGTATGGCATTTCTTATGTTTCTATGCAATAGGAAATATTCCTGTAATAAGCAAACTAATATTCTATTTCTTGAAAAATATCCTTTTTCCAAGTCACATATCATAGGATAATGATTCAATACAGTGCTCTTTGATAGTCTGAATTCAACCCAATGTAATAGAAGCTGCTGTTGATAATAAAAAGCTTGAAAATGGGGTTTGGCATTTAGGTCAAAGAAGAAGAGCCAACTGTCAGAGGTGGTCTACGTACACTTAACCAGGCATATGTTAGATGACTTATTGTGGTGCCTTCTGGATTTAAAGAGCTTTATAACAATGATTACGATGAAAAAAAGGAATATTTTTTTTCAGAACTGGCTTTCAGAGACATAAGCAAATAAAAAGAAGTATTCAAGCAAGCATCTCTGCCTCCTGGAATTGTACCTCTGAAAAATCCTTTAAAAAATATTATATTGTACCCATGACTTTCATTTCACACTCAGCAATAAGTAACTTCCTTGAAAGGGCTCTCCTTAAGACAGATAACAATGCAGTACAACTTTCCAATTGCATAACTATAATTTAATACATAGCAATCTAAACTCTTGCCTGGGTTCTGACTGCTGACATTTTTCAAACTCAGGAAATGAAACGGTCACAGTGTTAAAAACTTAATGTTAATTTATGTTTCTTTTCCTGGTCTCAAGCTTTTCCTCAGTTGTGTTCAATTTCCTTGGATAACATTCTAATGACGTTAACATCCACAGTAGATTTACTTTATTTCCATGCTTTTTTGCTAGAACTTTTATGGTGTAATGAAAGCATTTATTTCTCAGTGTCCATGGAGACCAGCTTTAAATTGACCTACTAGCCTAAGCCTTATTATATTCAAAGAATAAATGAATATAATCCTGAAATCCTAATTCATTACTACTGCACTAGTTTCATGTTCAGTTGAAGAGGCATGTAATTATCATAATTTATGTATGCCGTTATACATGAAATATGCTTTGAAGGATATTCAGTTTCTGTTCACTTAAATCTGGACAGCAAGTTGGGTCTCTCTGGCTGCTCAAGGGCTAATAAGGAAGTAAGAATCTCTGTTTCTCCATTGCTTAGCTTTTCTCTTTTACCATTCTAAGGCTAGGGATGGACGTGTTCTGAGGGGTCCCCCAGTAGATGGAGCAGGTAAGGAACAGGCCACTTGGCAGTATGTCCTCCAATATGCCAGTCATTTGGGAAATAAATTATGACTGGTAAAAAAACCCAACAGATAGTTTCTCTGTGTAGTGTAACATATTTTATCCCCAGGGCTCCCTTGGGCTAGGGACAGGAATTATGATAAAATGTTATAAGTGATTAGAAACTGGTTTAAGACAAACAAAACAGAGAAGTTCAGTAAATATAAACCACTTTCAAAATGGCCAAAACCAGTTTAAGTTAAACCTGGATGGATGTAGTAGACGATTTAACTGATTTAGGTAAAAGTGGTCTATGGAATTTCCTAGATCCCCTCCCAACTCAGGTTAGGTCATAGTCCCCCAGCATCCCAAGTGTCTTTGTGGGGATGAAAGCTTGAATAAGCTCACAGCCCTAGCCCAGGGCCTAGTTGTTCCCAACCCTCAGGTCCCACAGAGCTGGGACCGGGCTTGGCTTTGGCCAGCTAGCAAGAAGCTTAAACACAGAGGCACAGGTGGGGGGAACACAGGCAGATCTTCCTTAGGGGCTGATCTCTACCCAGCTCCCAGTCAGTTAGGAAGCAGCCTCAGCAAGAGGGCAGGGGTAAGATAGGCAGGGCTTTCCTCAGCAGCCCAGCCCAGCCATTTGGCATGAGCCTTCTGGGACTGCCTGTTGTATCCTGATGGCTGCTCTTAGTGCTGGGCTCCAGCAGGATGTGCTGGATAGGCGAGGGGCTTGCACTAGGTGGCAGGGCCCAATCCTGCCCTGTATGGAGCTGGTCCAGTCATGACACCTAATACAAACTCCTGGCCTGCTGAGCACATTCCACTGGAAGCTAGTACCAGTGGCCACTGTTAGGATGCAGCAGCTAACCTTGAGTGGCTCACACTAAGCAGCAGGGCTGGGCTGGCTCCATAAAGTGTAGGATTGGGCACTACCACATGGCACAAGCTCTCCAGAGCTGCTTGTTGCATTTTGTCAGCTGCTGCTGATTCTAGGCTCCGGTGGGATGCGCCAGGAAGGCTGGGAGCTTGAACCAGGCTGGACAGTCCAATCCTGTCCTTTATGGAGCCATCCTGGCCCTGGCCACAAGTCCTCGGCACATCAGGCGCATCCCACCAGAGCCCAGCACAAGTTGCATCCAGCAGGACTCAGTGGGCAGCTCTGGGTACTTGTTCCAGGTGGCCAAGCCCAATCCTTCTTGCTATGGAGCCCACCTGGCTGGTTGGGGCTGAGGAAACCCCCAGGGCCCACTCTTCTCCCCTAGCTGGGCAGATCCCAGCTCTGGGAATGAGACCAAGGTGGAGAGACTTCCCCTCCCCACTGTGTGTCAGTGATACGACAACCTATTGGTGCAGGGGGGAGAAAACACCCCCCCAAAAACACAGTTGGGCCAGATCAGGGAGATCCCAGGTCAGCTGGGGAAAACCCTGTGGAAACATACAGCTGCCCCACATAAAGAGACACCCTGTTTGGGGCTGGCTGGGGAAAGGAGACTGTTTCCTGCCCTGTAGGGACAGCACTGGGTTGGGAGCATGTGCTGGCCAGCCAAGCAGGGATAGTTCGGATGGATGGCAGGAGTGCTTTAGCTTTTGGCCTAGGCCAATGTGCCTGTTACATTTGGTATCAGTTCAATCTATGCAGCTTAGAGAAACCTGTATAGACTGAACTTATTCTGTCTTGGGCTTTTTGACTGTCTGTACTTAGCTTTGGTGAGCCTTAGTCAGATGCCATGACATTTTTTTTAGTTCTCCAGTCCAATCTAGCTGTACATCTATATTCTGTTAGAAAAACTCTGGAGGCTTTAATTGGCAATTGACCAACAGTACCACTTTAATAGAGGTGTATGGATGGGTACCTCATTTATTATGAATCTTAATAAATGGCCTGGTTTTCAAATATGCTAAACACAAGAGTAGGTTGAATTTCTATTCCAGGAGATATTGGCAAGGGTAGGGGATGGAAATCATTCAGATTAAGAATTCAAAATTTTGAAATTTGCCATGGAAAGGAAGTGTCAAGAATGTTTTGGTTTTGAAAAATGAAACCATTTTGGAGATTGGCAAGAATATTCAGCAATGGGTAATTGGAACCATGGAATTTCAGTGGAACATTTTCATTCAGTCAGAAACTTCTCAACAAAAGTGTGCAATATTTACAACTAGCTAAGTCCTTAGCAAGTCCCGTTTCTCCCCCTCAGTCCTTTCCCTCCTTGAATTACTTTGACACTCCATCTGATATCTGTCTCCCTCACACCATGATCACATTCTGGGGGAGGAGGAGGGTGCTGCTTAGAGTCAGAAGGCAGCAGTACTGATCATCTGTTCCTCTTTATTTTTTTCATGTGGTGCTAAACTGTGAGACTTTAGAGACAAGGGTGCCAACAGATTGAGCGGGAATGGGAGGAAGGAAACTCTAGTTAGTACTCAAGAGCTCAAATGGTCCTTTAGAATCAAAGCTGAAGGAAGAACCTTGCCTTTTGCCTGCAATGCTACTTTGAAGAGATGTTTCAGTTAACATGAGTGACACTGTATGCCATAAGGGCCAGAAAATGACTGTCATTCTAACTGAACAACGTTTTGTTGTATGTAGGACACAAGGCCTCCTACACATAATCTGAGGGTGTAGCTAGCACTGAAACTATTGGACCTCCTAGGGTGTCAGCCACAGATAGCAGAAATTCATCAGTGATTCTGATGCTAGACTGGGGAGTGATCAGTCTTTTTCAGCTGTACTGGTTTTGCTTATTATACCTATGTGCCTGTAAAGCCTGTGAAAATTTTTTTTAGGATCTATTTCTTGAGGAAGACTCCTAAAAATGGTTTACATCCAGTTATCTTGAGAAGGCGGCTGTTAAAAACACAAGGATCGTTTGTTTTGGTTTAGTTTGATTGCTAATAGTAGTTTTAATCATATATAATTACAAATGATAAAACATAATGGAGGGTCCCACAAGGCTCGGTCCTTGGACTGATACTCTTCAATGTCTTCATCAGTGACATGGATGAGAGAATGAAGTGTACTTTGTTCAAATTTGTGGATGATACAACACTGTGGGGAGAAGTGGACACACCAGAGGGCAGAGAACAACTACAGGCAGACCTGGACAGGTTGGACAAATGGGCAGAACACAATAAAATGCGATTTAACAAGGAGAAATACAAAGTGCTGCACCTAGGGAGGAAAAATGTCCAGCACACCTACTGCCTAGGAAATGACCTGCTTGGTAGCACAAAAGCAGAAAGAGATCTTGGAGTCCTAGCGGACCCCAAGATGAACATGAGTCGTCAGTGTGACAAAGTCATCAGAAAAGCTAACTGCACTTTTTCATGCATCAGCAGATGCATGACAAACAGAACCAAGGAGGTGATACTTCCCCTCTGTTGGGCACTGGTCAGACTGCAGCAGCAGTACTGCATCCAGTTTTGGGCACCACAGTTCAAGAGGGATGTGGATAACCTGGAGAGGGTCCAGAGAAGGGCCACTCATATGGTTAAGGGCTTGCAGGCCAAGCCCCACGAGAAGAGACTAGGGCACCTGGACCTCTTCAGCCTCGCAAGAGAAGGTTGAGAGGCGACCTTGTGGCTGCCTACAAATTCATCATGGGGGCGCAGAAGGGAATTGGTGAGGCTTTGCTCACCAAGGAGCCCCTGGGGTTTACAAGAAATAATGACCGTAAGCTAGCAGAGAGCAGATTTAGACTGGACATTAGGAGGAACTTCTTCACAGTTAGACTGGTCAAGGCCTGGAATGGGCTCCCAAGGGAGGCGGTGATCTCTCTTACCCTGGGGGTCTTCAAGAGGAGGTTGGATGGGCATCTGGCTGGGGTCATCTGAACCCAGCACTCTTTCCTGTCTATGCAGGGAGTCGGACTCGATGATCTATTGAGGTCCCTTCCGACCCTAACATCTATGAATCTATAAAAATAAGGATGAAAAATACTGGCTAAATCCTTGACAGACTTTGCCAATCCTTTGCTGCTGCTGACAGAAAATCAGGAAGACTGATAATACTGCAGCTTAATGTCATCCCCAAGGATGGCATTTGCTAATTTAATTTGGGCATTAAAGTTAATTCCCGGAGGAGGAAGGCACTACTGATACTGGAGTCAAATCTGTTTAGGTCTGATGCCTTGAAAGAAATGGACATTAATGCAGAGACAGAAGAACTGTGCTGACCACAACCCCAGGGATTTCTGTGGGAACACAGAAACTATGCTGGGTTTGTACTTTCCACTTTTTAAAAGAATTTTAATTAGTGTACAAGTTTTGAACCAAATTTCAGCTGAACTGGAGTTATGGATCAACTTGCATCCAATAAACTTCTAATCTATCCACACAGGCTGGATGGGTACTCATGTTAGCTTCCAGCATACATGTTAGCTAACTCATGTTAGCTTTCCCTTTGTGTGCATCAGTTTACTAGTTCAAATCACAATGGTATATTTGTTTAAGTATGTTTCATTATAATATTAGTATTATAATACACACACATACATAATGCCCCACATTTCTTCCATTTGCTAAAGACTGCTTCATTTTCTGTGCTACGATGTTTTTGTGTTTTTTACTACACTTCATATTTTTGCATCCATTTTTATCCTTGATGAATGCTGAATCTTAAAGTGTGTTGGAATATAAATTATCATCTAAAAAGTACCAATTACATTGATTAGTATGCTTTGGATAGCTAGTGTTTTTTTGTTAAGCCAGTGAAAAGTTTTTTGCTAAGTTGATTTTTTAAGATTTAAAATTACTTCCTGACTAACCCAGTGTGATTTGAAATGGCCAGAATATTATCCCCACTTTCCCCTCAAATGGTTTTATAATGGAAACAGTGAGAGAACCTTAATTATAGGGCACTACTATAAAAATCTATATTCATGGAAGAATTAAAGTACTGTGCTCCTTTTTTAAGTGGCCTTTTGTTACACTAAAAAGTGCAATTAGGAATTGTATCTTGGCAGCTTAGAAGAAAACAACCCTCTCCAGTTCCACCTCTCTCTGTTTTCAGGAGTAGATTATTTGTTGCTATTTCTTCCTCTTGTTTTTACAGAGTTCAAGGACTTGAACATTGCTCAGCTAACAGAAGATGATAGAAGACTGATGAGATCAGGAGCTGGTTCAGATTTCAAAGTGTTTGAAAGCAGTGCAAGCACACAGTAACACAGAAAAAATGTGTTGGCATGTGGCATTCTTCCATGCCAGTTATTCCATTTAACAATGATCTATTTGTTCCTTGCTGGCTATTCTGTTATACTGTTATTATGCTGAAAGGTGTTAATAGTTGCCATCCAAGGGGTCTCTAACCCCCAAACACAATCACAAATCTCATTAATTCCAGCAAGGTATATGATAAACACTCTCTTTCTGGCTCAACAGTAGTAGCAATTAAGCACCTTTATCTAGTGAAAGGGCTGTTGGCCATTTGACCAGACCCATAAACCAAGACCTATAAATCTAGGCAAATTTACTGCAGCTTCCCTGATTGCAAATTCAAATTTCAGACTGGATGTGTTTTAGGGAGAGAGAACAGTGAAGCAGTCATGACTGAAGAGAAAGTCAGGAGGTATGGCTTCTTGGATCCAGAGCTTATTAAATGGGTACACTTCGAGATTTCCAAGAAATCCTTCTGCCCCCCAGCCCACACCCCACCAAAACCAACATCAATATCTCCCACAAAAAACCCTGCTAGCTGGTAGTACTTTCTACTGTGCCCAACTTTCTACTGTGCCCAAGAAAACAGGACTTTGTGTACATTTCTTGTAAACAGAATTATATTTAGTTTTTTCTGATTTTTAGTACAGATTGTTTATCCAACTGGAAACTGCACAAGACCTCCAACTACTGACAAATTACAGCCAATGCTGTTATGCTTTCCCAGGGACACATTTCCCTTCTAGTTGGGTCAAAGCCATGCCATCCAAATGAGTTCTAAAAAACCTAAAATTATTTGTTCATCTATGGTTTTGTTTTGGCTCCAACTCTCTACATTGTGGTAAAATTATAGCTTCACTACTCAAGTGATGAAATAATGCTTGGGACAACAGAGAAATAGCATCTTGGTTCACCAATTTTTCTATTTGTAAAATGGGGACAATAATACTTTTTCCATCTCTTTTATCTTAGAATCATAGAAAATGTGGGGTGGAAGGGACCTCAGGAATGAGGTTACCATACATCTGGGTTTTCCTGGACATGTCCCCTTTTTTGGGTCCCGTACTGCTTCCGGGGGGTTTTTAAAATAAGAGCCAAATGTCCATGTTTTTTGCTGTTCTTTTGCTCTCCCAGGCTGGCTGGGAGCTGCTTGGACCTGGAAAAATGGTAACCCTAGCAGGAGGCCTCCTGTCTGACCCCCTGCTTAAAGCAGGACCTCCCCCAACTAGATCATCCCAGTGAAGACTTTGTCTACCTGGGTCTTAAAAATGTCTAAGAATGGAGATTTCATAATCTCTCTGGGTAACTTCTTCCAGTGCTTTACTGTCCTTCTAGTGAGAAAATTCTTCCTAATATCTAATGTAAACTTCCCTTGCTGCAACTTCAGACCATTGCTCCTTGTTCTTTTGTCAGTCACCACTGAGAAGAGTTTAGCTCCATCCTCTTTGTAACCCCCCCTTCAGGTAGTTGAAGGCTGTTATTAAACCCCCCTCAGTCTTCTCTTCTACAGAGTAAATAAGCCCAGTTCCCTCAGCCTCCTGCTGGCTTGACTTTCTGGATGTTCTTCTTTTGTGTATGGTCCTAAAGCCTGCAGTCAAGGATGGATATAGTCTATCTGGGCCCCTGATCACTTCCTTTCACAGATAGTCTAATATATCACTCTATAAGTGCTCCTGCCATCTAAGTCTGGCTGGTTTCTCTTATTTCTGTCTTTAAATAGCTGAAGTAGCACTAAGTTGCTGTGTCTTTTTCATGATGCCTGTTATACAGGGGAGACGGCATGGATGCTATAGGAACCTACATAGCAAGGGGAAATCCTTTGATCTTAATCATGTTATAGATTTATTTTTCCTAGAAAATGTATACCCTAATTTAAAAAGAGTTTAATTTTAGATTAAAAAATATCAACTTTTAAAAAAAAAAAATTTATTGCAGCAGAAACCCTCTTCAGTGGGTTGTTACAGAAAAATGCTAGACCAGAATCCAATTTCTATCCTCTTACTAAAATAGATACTGTTAAATGCAATCTTGAAGGAGAGAGGTTGAAAGAGTATACATGTTATTCATTTTTGCCTCCAGTCGGACTGTGCAGAACTATAACCATAACATGTCTCTTCTCACTTTTTTCCATGTAATAGTGGTGAAAAGAAAGAATAAATAGAAAAATCCCCAAAATATAAAGACAAACATTTCTGACAAATTTAGAAAAACAGACTTCAACTTACTCAGGGAACTGATGGGCAGGATCTCCTGGGAGGCCAATCTGAGGGGAAAGGAGTCCAGGAAAGCTGGATGTACTTAAAAAAACAAAACAAACCTGACTGAGGGTGCAGGAATGAACCATCCTGATGCACAGGAAGACTAGCAAGTATGAAAAAGACCAGCTTGGCTTAGTAGGGAACTCTTCAGTGAGCTAAAACACAAAAAGGAAGCTTACAAGAAGTGGAAACTTGGACAAACAACTAGGGAGGAATATAAGAGTATTGATTGGGCATGCAGGGATAAGGCCAAGAAAGCCAAAGCACAACTGAAGTGGCAGCTAGCAAGGGATATGAAGGATTTAAAAAGGGTCACAAGTATGTCATCAACAAGAGGGAAAGTGTAGCTCCCTTACTGAATAGATGAGGCAACCTAGTAAAAGATAATGTGGAAACAATGCCTTTGTTTACCCAGTTTTCACAGGCATGGTACATTACCAGATTACTGCACTTGGCAGTAAAGTTTAAGGAGCTGAACAGCCCTCAGTGACAAAAGAACAGGTTATGGACTATTTAGAAAAGCTGAACATGTACAAGTCCATGGGGTTGGACACTATGCACCTGAGGGTGCTGAGGGAGTTGATCAATGTGACTGTAGAGCTGCCAGCCATTATTCTTGAAAACTTGTGGCAATAGGGAGAGATCCTGGACGATTGGAAAGGGCAAATATAGTTCCTATCTCTTTAAGAAAGGGGAAAAGGAGGAACCAGGAAACAAAAGACCAGTCAGCTTCACCTCAATCTCTGGAAAAAATCATGGAACAGGTCTTCAAGGAAGACCAAGCCATTTCTAAGCACTTGGAGGAGGAGAAAGTGATTAGGGGCAGTCAGCATGGATTCAGCAAGGGCAAATCATTCCTGATCAACCTGATTTCCTTTTATGTTGATCAGCCTGATTTCCTTTTATGTTGAGATGCTTGGTGGATGCTGGGAGAGCAGTGGACATGATATATCTTGACTTCAGCAAGGCTTTTCATAATCATCTCCCACATTTTTACCAGCAAGCTAAGGAAGTATGGATGGATGAATGGATGACAAGGTAGAAAACTGGCTGGATTGTTGGGCTCCATGTCTTGTTGATAGCTGGTGTCAACCTGGGGCTAGTTTTTTTCAATATCTTCATCAATGACCTGGGAGATGGGATGGGGTAGGGACAGACATTCAAAAAGCCTGAATTTGTTCAATCTTTGCAGGTTAGTCTAACCTGGCTAGGCTAAACTGATTTGTAACTGCACAGACATTTCCTCTGGACTAAAAAAAAAAAAAAAAAAAAAAAAAAGAAAAAACCCATCAGGCACATGCCTGCAGTGGCTTAGGCTAGAAGCTGGGGGGCACTAGAGCATCCCTCCTTTCACTTCCACAGAAGAAAACTGAGAGGGGGTGTGGCCAGGCCATGGCAGGATGCTGTTGTTATTCCCCCCTGCCCACATACTCCTGAGCATCCCATCAAGGAATGTTTATCACCTCTAACTCAGTGTTTATAAATCCATTAAGAAAACAAAGCCATTCTCCATTAACTAATAGAGCTCTTCTTAAACAGCTTTACCAAGGAAGAGCATTAAGCTATCTGCTGATTAGCTCCAAAAAGCCTGTCTGCCTTTGTCATCTCCCACAGCATGGACTGTAGCCAGCATATGGTCTGGTAGCTAATGCTGAGGCAGAAGTGAGGTGGGGGGATAATCCCTGCTTAGCAGGGAGAAGCCAGATAGATGCTGTGTGCCTGCAAGTCTCTGCCAGAGCTGCAGTGAGGGAGGAGAGGGGAAGGGCCAGCTCTGCTGTGGTATGTAGAGCCCTGCCCAGCCCAGAGAGCATGCTGGGATGCTGGGGGAGTCTGGTTTATCTTAAACCATCAAGGGGTCTAGGACAGACATTGCATAAACCAGTTTGACCCAAATCAGTTAAGTCTGATACTAAATTACTAAATTCAACCAGCTCTCTCTCAAACCAATTTAAGCCATTTTCAAACTGGTTTATGTGCACTGAACATCAGTTCTGTTACAAGTTTAAACCAGTTTCTGATCCCTTAAACCAGTTTGTGTGTAATGCCTGTCTCTAGTCATGGAGTGCACCCTAAGCAAGTTTGCAGATGACACCAAGTGGGGTGGAGTAGTGATATGCTGGAGGATAGGGCTAGGATTCAGAGAGACCTAGGCAGGTTGGAGGAATGGACCAAAAGAAATCTCATGAAGTTTTATAAGAACAATAAGCTGAATATGAACCAATAGTGTGGCCTTCTTGTGAAGAAGACTAATGACATACTGAACTGCATTAGTAGGAGTGTTGCCTGCAGATTACGGGAAGTGATTCTTACCCCCTATTCAGCACTTGTGAGATCACATCTGGAGTACTTCAATCCAGTTTTGGGACCCCAATATAGAAAGGATGTAGACAAATTGTAGCGAGTGCATTGGAGGGCAATGAAAATAGTTAGAAGGTGGAGGAAGATGACTTATAAGGAGAGGCTAAAGGAAGTGGGCTTATTTAGTCTGGAGAGGAGAAGGCTGAGGGGGGATTTAATAACAGCCTCTAATAACTACCTGAAGGGTAGTTCCAAAGAGGATAGAGCTAGGCTGTTCTCAGTGGACGTAGATAACAGAACAAGAAGCAATGGCCGTGTGTAGATGAAATGAGGGACATGCGTGCATGTCACTTAAAAGCGGGCTAAATAGTTTTGTACCACTTTAATGGTATTGGTATCTGCAAACCTTGGTGGCATTTTGTGCATTAATTCCAGCTGCTGTAGGAAATTCAGCGGTGTAACGTGCCTTAAATGACTTGGGGCACAGCAAAGTAAAACTCCTTCAAGGAGTTTTAATTTACTATCCCTATAGCTGTGGAGTGAAGCACCTGGCTCTATGCAGCTCAGGGGCTCTGCAGGGAGCTCTGCAGGCAGCCTGGTAGCAACCTGGGAAAGCAGGCTCTGCCCAAGAAAAGCAGTGAGTCTGATCTTGCCCTCCCCCCACCCCAGAGCCTGCCTGCCTCAGCTGTGCGGGGGTCCGGTGCTTCACTTTGCAGCTGTGCCACCCCCTGGGACTGTCTGAGCTGGGTGCTTGTGGGTGGGTGTTGCCTGGGGGTGGGGCACCACTGCCACAGAGGCCCAGGGGCTGCTCCACCCACCAGCAGCTCACCCTCCCCGCTGGAGAGGCAGGTAAGTCAGCAGGGTGTGTGCATGACATGGGGTTTAATCATCCCTAAATTGAAGCAGTGGTTTTTAAAACCTATTGCTTCAATTTAGGGCCCCCGTTTTGTCTACACACACTCAATAGTCTCAAGTTGCAGCAGGAGAGTTGAAGTTAGATATTAGGGAAAACGCTCTCACTAGGAGGATTGTAAAGCCCTTGAACAGAGTAGTAAAGCACTGGAACAAGTTACCTGGAGAGGTTTTGAATATCCATCCTTAGAGGTTTTTAAGACCTGGATAGACAAAGCCTTGGCTGGGATGATCTAGTTGGGGCTGTTCCTTCTTTGAGCAGGGGGTTGGACTAGATGACCTCCTCAGGTCCCCTGCAACTGTAATTTTATATGATACTATGATAAGCTTTTGTGAGCCCAAGCTCACTTCTAAGCACTTTAGAGTAGGAACCAACTACCTCTCCCTGTCTGTATACTGCTAGCACAGTTGGGATAAGTTATCAGTTAACCAAAGGCACTAATACAAATAATTTATACAAGGCACTATAATTCTGTCTTCATTTTAAACCTATTTGGGGTCTGATCCTACAAAGCATCAAATCACTAATTTGGAAAACAAATAATCCGAAGACAGTAGGACTAGTTCTGTGAGAAAGTTTACCCTTATGCTTAAGTTCTTGATTGATTAGGGCTTCTAAGAATTTAGCATGGAAAACACTATTTAAAATGCAACCACTGTGATGAGAATTTTTTTCAATATAGTATCATAGAGAAATAAGGCTGGAAGGGACCCCCATAGGTCATCTAGACCAACTTTCTGTCTGAGGAGAACCATCCCTATCCAAGCCATTCTATATAAATCCGTTACCTAACTTGTTAGCAAAACAATATAGTCAACAATAGATAGGGTGACCATGTGTCACTATGTGTCAACATATTTAAAGATTTCTTTGCCTCCATTTTCCTACTCAGGGACCGGAACAGTTACCCCCATGCTGGACCCTCCTCAGGCCCCAGGGGAGGCACACCTAGGCCAAGGGTTAGTGAGGAAGTAGTTAGGGAACTTATGAAGGGACTGGATGTATTCAAGTCAGCTGGTCCAGATGATCTTCACCTTAGAGTACTAAAGGAATTGGCTGAGGTCATTGCAGGACTCCTGGCATGGCTTTATGAGCACTCATGGTGCTCTGGTGTGGTGCCAGGGGACTGGAAGAGGGCCAACATAGTTCCCATCTTCAAAAAGGGGAAGAAGGAGGACCCGGGAAACTATAGGCCAGTTAGTCTTACCTCGATCCTGGGCAA
>NW_017728886.1:176362372-176410499 GCF_001723895.1 Crocodylus porosus | reverse complement strand
GGCCTTCTATGATCAGATCACCAAATCATTAGACGCAGGGGTAGCAGTGGACATAGTCTTCCTGGACTTTTGGAAGGCCTTCGACACTGTCTCTCACCCTGTCCTCATTAAGAAACTGGGGAACTGGGGTGTCACCACCCACACAGTCAATTGGGTTGCCAACAGGCTGGAGGGCCACAGCCAGAGAGTGGTGGTGGATGGGTCATTTTCTGCCTGGAGGGATGTGGGTAGTGGGGTTCCACAGGGCTCGGTCCTTGGGCCCGCACTTTTCAACATCTTTATCAGTGACTTGGACGAGGGGGTAAAAAGCACCCTGTTCAAATTTGCTGATGAGACTAAGATGTTGGGGGATGTGGGCATGCTAGAAGGGAGGAATGGGTTACAATTGGACCTAGATAGGTTATAAGGGTGGGCGGACAAGAATAGGATGGGATTCAACGCTGACAAGTGCAAAGTGATGCACCTGGGAAGGAACAACCAGCACCATACCTACAGGCTGGGGAACTCCCTTCTTGTCAGTACAGAAGTGGAAAAGGATCTTGGAGACATCATTGACTCCAAGATGAACATGGGCCAGCAGTGTGGGGATGCAGTCAGGAAGGCCAACCGTACCTTGTCTTGCATCCACAGATGCATCTCAAGCAGGTCCAAGGAGGTGATACTCCCCCTCTATGTGACACTGGTTAGGCTGCAGCTGGAGTACTGGGTCCAGTTCTGGGTGCTGCACTTCAAGAGGGATGTGGACAACATGGAGAGGGTCCAGAGGAGTGCCACTTGCATGATCCAGGGAAGCAGGGCAGGCCTTATGAGGAGAGGCTATGGGGCCTGAACCTGTTCAGCCTCCACAAGAGAAGGCTGAGGGAGGATCTAGTGGCCTATTATAAACTAGTCAGGGGAGGATCAGCAGGCACTGGGGGAGTCCCTGTTTCCCCGTGCACTGCCAGGAGTGACCAGGAATAACGGTCACAAGCAGGCAGAGGGTAGATTTAGGCTAGATATCAGGAGGTGCCAGTTCATGGTCAGGGTGGCTAGGATCTGGAACCAACTTCCAAGAGAAGTGGTGTTGGCTCCTACCCTGGGGGTTTTTAAGAAGAGGTTAGATGTACACCTTGCTGGGGTCGTTTGACCCCAGTACTCTTTCCTGCCTTGGCAGGGTGTCAGACTAGATGATCTGCTCAGGTCCCTTCCGATCCTAGAAACTATGAAACTATGTCATGGTTTAGCTGGGAAAGTCCTGGATTTCAGAGACCAGTCCCAGCTGGCCATTCAGAATTTTCATTTGTGTCCTAGAAATGAAGAGGTGCAGGGCAGTCTGGCCATGACTTGAAGAAGCACAGAGTGCCTTGAAAGTGGGAAGGCAGGTGCCGCCACCTGCCCAGCACATCATCCCACCCACACTGACTCGTGAGAATATGGGGTGGGGGGCAGTGTCCCGGATGTCCTGGATGAATGTCCCAGATGTCCTGAATTTCCATATGGTCAGCCCAACAGTAGACATAACAGCTTAACCTGCCACAAATAATTCAGGGGGACCACGGTGGCCAACCTCCTGCTCCTGTAGCATTTGTTAACATACATGCCAGATATCCTAGAAGAGGGCCATGCTCCCTGCTACAGAGGAAGGCAAGCCCCCCTTCTTTAATCTTTACCAATCTAACCATGGGGTAAAGTTCCTTCCCAACTCCAAATAGGGCTATTGGTCTGAGCCACCCTGAAAGGAGGGGTAAGACTCTTTACCCAGGAGCCTCCAGCTTTAAGTCCCAGCAAGAAAATTGGCACACGCCAATCAAAATTGCCAGACTTAGCTTCATCCAACTCCCAATGCCTCTGAGAAAGGCTTAAAAAAATCCTGACAGATGTAGTATCAGGAGGAGTGGGGAGGCAACCAAAGCCCAGAAGCATGAGAAATACCCCTAGTAGAACATACATTAACTCCATCTAGATCATTCCTGACCAGTGGCTGCCCAACCTCTTCTCAAACACCTCCAGTGATGCATATTCCACAGCTTCCTTAAGCAGTCTATTCCACTGCCTCACTGTTCTAATTGTGAGGACATTTTTCCTGATATCCAATCTAAACCTACCTTTCTGCAACTTCAAATCATTGGTCCACATTTGCTTTCCACAGCAAGAGATATAAGATGTCTTGCCTCTATTTTATGGCAGCCCTTCAGAGGCTGAAGTCTGCTGTAATGCCACTTCTTAAGCATGTTTTTTTTTCCACAGTCTGAACAGGCCTAGCTCCTTCAACTTTTCCTCATATGAGTTGCCTTCCAAGCCCTTTATCATTTGTATTGAGTGCCTTTGGCCCCCTCTAACTTCTCCTTGCAGTTTTTAAAGTGTGAAGCCCAAAACTACACACAATACTTTAGATCAGTGGTTCTTAATCTTTTTTGTAGTGGGACCCATTCACAAAGATTGATGGCTTATCCTGACCCACACCCCCCTGGCCCTGCTGGTGCCTAACCCACAGTGCCCACCTCCCTGCCCTGCCAAGCTTTGGCATCTGGCCACCTGGTCACATTCTCCCAGTGCTGGCAGGCACTTGCCCCCCTGCACATACACATTCATGAACATACTGCCTCACCAACCCCGATTGTCCCCAAGCCCTGACCCTCCAACCCCCGCTCCCCATACACTTACATTCATCTGGCTACTTGGGAGGCTCCCATGACCCTGCCTGGCCGTGTGCTGGCCATGCCCCAAGCAGACCCTTGCAGGCTGGAATGCTGCCAGCCTGCAAGGGGAAATCCACGCTTTTCTGGCACTTGCTCATGTCCCTTAGAAATATTCTTGCAACCCATTCTTGGGTTGCGAACTACAGGCTGAGAAGTGCTGTTCTAGATGAGGCCTAACCAGTGCTGCATAAAGAGGTTTAGTGGGTTGAGGAGTGCCTCATTTCAAAATGGTCCTTGGTGTTTGCTTACAACCTCTGTTTATTGTCCCTGTTTCTCCTGAAAAAAACTCCTTCTCAGTAGGAATCAACACAAATAATCAGTGAAACAAACACATGGACTTCAGGGAGTTTTCTTGCCAGATGCAGAGAGTCTTCAGGCCGGGCTGTGCCACTGCACACTTGCTCTCTCCAAAAACAGCCAGTTTCACCCCAGCACTTATACTCTTTTGTCAACACACAGTCTCTCCACTTAGTTCCTCTGTGCACAGGAAGACTTCCATCTCCAGCTTCACCGTCTTGCTCTGAACTCTCTCTGGGAGCCTTTGAATTCCCCTGAGTCAACTAATTATTGCTGTCAGATGGCTCGACACTCTGGAGCAGCCTTGCAGTTGTAGCTTCTGCTGTGCAGCCTGTTGCAACAGGCATTATCACCTCCCATGGTTTGCAACTAATGCTTCTGCTGATGCATCCCAAAACTGTATTAACTTTTTGTGCAGATCACACCACAGACTCACACTGATTTTGTGATCTACCAAGACTCTCAAATCCTTCTCTGTAGTTCCTCCATCCAGTCAGGTATTTTATTTTTGATATTTCCCCATGCACAGGAACAGCCCACATAAGTTCTAAGGGGCCCAATGGGCATCAGGGGGCAACAAGGGTACCTGTCAGGGGCCCCAAATGTCTCTATACTAATGCTAGGAGCATGGGGAACAAGCAGGGAGAAAAAGGGGAAGTGTTGCTCTCTACATAAAGGAGCAATACTCATATTCCATAATCAAGATGAGACCAGAGGAGGGACACATTGGGGTACTGTGGGTCAGAATGCAAGGGGGTCAGGGGGAAAGGGACTTGGTAGTGGGGGTCTACTACAGGCCACCCCAACAGGAGGAGGAGTTGGACATGGAATTCTCTAGACGGCTCTCAAAGGCTGTATGGTCAAGGGACATGGTTGTCAAGGGGGAACTAAACTACCCAGACATCTGCTGGGAAGAACATTCAGATAAATCCAACCATTTATGTAGGTTTTTAACCTGCATACAGAACCTTCACCTAACACAGGAGGTATACAGTCCCACTAGGGGAAACGCCTTACTGGACTTGGTCCTGGCCACAGTGGATGATATGGTGGGGGATTTACTGACACAAGGTAACCTAGGGGACAGTGACGATCTCTTGATTGAATTTGCTACCTGGCATAGAGTAGGAAAGATAATCAGTAGGGCAGAAGTGCTAGACTTCAGAAAGAGTAACTTTAGTGTGCCCAAGAGATTCGTTAGTGAGGCACTGAAGAACAGGAGAATTGGTGAAATAGGAGTCCAGGAAGGGTGGTCCAGAAGGAGACAATCCCTTTGCACAGGAAAGGAGGCAAAGAGACCAAGAAACCCTCTTGGCAGAACAGGAAAGTCCAGGAAAACCTAGGGACCAAAAAAGGAGGCATATAGGCTGTGGAAGCAGGAGGTAACTACCAAGGCAGGGTGGCTCGCACTTGCAGGGAGGCAGTCAGAAAGGCCAAAGCAGAAACAGAACTAAGGCTGGCAACAAAAATTAAAGACAAAAAAAAGTCCTTCAGGTATATGGGGAGCAAAAAGAAAAAACAGGGTAGCATAGACCCCCTACAAGACAAAATATTGCAATTAGTGACAGAGGGGGACAAAGCTGAGCTTTTCAATGAGTTTTTTGCCTCTGTATTCCTGAACTTGGATCAGGACTAATCTCCCAATTTGATCACAGATAGGCATAAAGGGGAAACCAGCCAACCAACTGTTAGCACTGCCTTAGTGAAGAGACTGTTAGAGGGGCTGGACATGTTTAAGTCAGCAGGCCTGGATGATCTTCATCAAGGGTGCTGAAGGAATTGGCCAGTGTCATAGCAGAGCCACCGGCACAGCTGTTTGAGCACTCCTGGTGCTCAGGTCAGGTCCCAGAGGACTGGAAAAGAGTCAGTGTGGTCCCTGTTTTCAAGGAGAGGAAGGAGGATCTGGGTAACTATAGATTCATGGTTAGTCTCACTTCTATCCTCAGGAAAACCCTTGAAAAAAATATTAAGGAACACATTTGTGGGAGTCCAGCAGGGAAAGCAATGCTAAAAGGGCAACACAGGTCATGGATGCTTAGATGCAGGAATCAAGGTGGATGACATCCCCTTGGATTTTGAGAAGGCCTTTGATACAGTATCTCATTATATTCTCATAGATAAACTGAGTGACTGTGATGTAGATGATTACATGGTCAGGTGGGTGGCAAATAGGCTTAGGGGTCACACCCAGAGTGGTGGTGAATGGGTCGATATTGACCTGGAATGATGTGGGCAGTGGAGTCCCACAAGACTTGTTCCTTAAACTAATGCTATTCAGTGTCTTCATTAGTGACTTAGATGAGGGCATGGAAAGCACTCTGTCCAAATTTGCAGATGATACCAAATTATGCTGTCAAGTTAAACACAGCAAAGGGTAGGGAATGAGTCCAGGTGGATCTGGACAGGTTGGAAAAATGGGCAGAACAGAATAGGATGCAGTTCAACAAGGACAAATGCAAGGTGCTGCACTCGAGAAGAAGGAATCACCAGCATGCTTGCAGGCTGGGCGAGGACCTTCTCAGCAGCACAGCAGCAGAGTCACTGTTGACTCCAAGATGAACGTGAGTCAATGTGATTTGTTCACCCCACAATTCTGCAGTTTGTTTATGAGAGGTCCTTATCAAAAGCCTTGCTGAAGTCCAGATACATTATTTTCATAGCATTCTCTTCATCCATCCAAGTTGTTACTTGATCAAAGAAGGAGATTAGGTTTGACAAATTTATCTGACAAAATATCAGATTATGAAGACAGACTGAACTGGCAATGAAGATGTACTCTGCTCTTTGGTAAATACGAACTTTCAGCTTTCCCCGACTCCTTTGAAAGGAATCATAATTGATGTATGCAATTCTTAACCTTATCTGAATTCTCTTCTTGCATTTCCAGAACACAGTGCTTTTCTCACTGAATTTTGTTTAATTAAAGATAAGATAGATATACATAGTCTTTGTTTTAAAGATTATTCACACACACATATATGTACACACAAACGCATGGCTAAGAAAATGCATTTGTCACTCTTGTAGCTTAAAAATGATAAAACCCCCTTACTCTTAGAAAGAAGAATCAGATTTAGATGCTGAAATTTCTGTCATCTTTGCTCCTGAATATCAATTATATTTTGTAATGCCTCTATATTTGATCTATCTTTCTGAATTTTATTTGGTATTATGCCACATGCACTCTTTTTTGAAGAATGCTAAAAGATGCTCAGTCTCTCCTATGGAACTGATTATCTATAAGGGATCTCATTTTTATAATCTTTTTTAGAAATATTTTATTTTAAAATCTCTTTTCTTCTCTTATTTAGTTCTTGCACTTTAAAATTTTAAAGAATGCGTTTTAATTACTTCAGAAATTAAGTTAAATGGGAAGCAAAGTCCTCAGATGCTGCATAACATGAAATATAGATTGAAGAGGTATAATATACAGTATTTGAAGGTCTTGTTGATATTACTGATAGCTGGTAGGATGATGCTTATGACTGGATTGTGAAAAATCACTGTTTATAGCTTGATTAGGAAGGGGTAGAGGGATAAAATGGGTTGAGGAATGGTACTGTAAGTAAAAAATGGCATTATCCATTTCTGAGTCACTTACCATGGAAAGCAAATTATCTTGAATGCTCATGGATCAATGATTTAAGTAGTGATTTTACTTGGTGTTTTCTATAAACTGGAATAACGCATAAGAGAACCAGATCACCAGCTCCTTAAGTACTTATCTAAAATGTGTAAGGGAAAAAAAACCCCGCATTATCATGGGGACTTTCATTCTGAATGACATATGCTCAAGTTTTTATCCTGCCAGTACTAAATGTCCTTGGACCTTCCAAAAAAATATAGACAAGAATTTCATAATGCAAAAAGTGTTCTAAAAACTTTATAGACATGATTTTGATTGATGAAGAACTGATCACAAAACTATAATTTAACAGTTATTTAGCTGCAGATAATCATGACTTGCTTGCATGTTGAAGTCCCAACTCTGAATATGCATATACAAATACATAAACACACGCACACTGCTTTACAAAAGGTCAGTTTCACAAAGTTCTATATAAAATCACAAATCAGGTCACTTGTGGAGACTTGCTGGGGACCAGCAGGCATTGTGGCAGTCCCTATTGCCCCGAGCACTACCAGGAGTGACCAGGAATAATGGTCACAGGCTGGCAGAGGGTAGATTTAGGCTAGATATCAGGAGGCGCTACTTCACGGTCAGGGCGGCTAGCATCTGGAACCAACTTCCAAGAGAAGTCATGCTGGCTCCTACCCTGAGGGCCTTTAAGAGGAGGTTAGATGAACATCTTGCTGGGGTTGTTTGACCCCAGTACTCTTTCCTGCCATGGCAGGGGGTCGGACTCGATCTGCTCAGGTCCCTTCCAACCCTACAACCTATAATTTAGACAACAATATGAATGTTATGTTGGATCTGTAATAATGCCAAACACCACAATCCTAAACTTGTAAAGAAGACTGAGTGAAAAAGCCATACATGCTTAGAATGGATAGCAGTTATACAAAAACAACTCAACTTTTACAAAACAATACAAAAATGGGAAAAAATATATTGTTACTGATAGTAATAATAAACTAGAAACAAGGAATGATAAAAATTGTAGAAAATTAAAAGGAAGGAAAAGAATACAAGGGGAATAGATTAAGTACATTTGTAAGAGAAGATAGTCTAATGATATCGTCAATAATAACGGAGAAATGTCAGAAGTTCTTAATAAATATTTTCTTTTCACTATGTGGAGAAAAAGCAGACTATGTAGTCATATAATGAGATGATGATGATGAAACACTGTAACTGTAACCCACTACATTCCAACTGTAACAAAGTATATGTAAACAGCAGCAACTCATTCCATACATTTTAAATCAACAGGTCTTGATGACTTCCATACAAGAATTTAGAAAACAAACCAGCAAAAAATCCCAAACAAACAAAAAAACCTGCCTGAGCAGCTTTCTGGACTATTAATGTCTATTTTGCTATTTTTTTTAAAAAAGAAAAACAACTCAGAATACTAGAGGAGTGGGAAAAAAATCTAGTATTGTTCCATTTTTTAAAAGAGTTAAAAGCAATTAGTACAGGCAGCTTGCAGTCAATCATGGGCAAAATAATGGAATGCTTGATACAGATCTTGACAAAGAAAGATCTAAAAGGATGTAAAATAATTAATATAAAATCAATATGCACTTATGGAAGATAGATGTCACCAAAATAACCTGATAACTGTTGTGGATGAGAATATGATATATTTGACAAATTTGACATAAAGAGAATAGTGCTGATTTAGCATTTGGCATAGGTGCAATCACTATGGAATATTGCATCTTAGTCTAGTAATCACAATTCAGAAGAGATTTGGGAAATTGGCTGAGGCCAAAAAGCCACATGGATGATTAAAGGATTAGAAAATATACCTGGTGGTTCTCAAGCCATTTGCTTGAAGGTAGAGAAGGTTAAGGATGTCTTGATTGTGGTCTATAAATCCCTGACAGACATTCATTTGAAGGTGCAATGGGATCTGATCTGCATGCATCTTGCTGACAGTCAGCAGATTGTGAGCACTGCACTGGTGTAGTCCTGATCAAATTATTATCAGATGGAAGGGACTACCCTGAGGATAGGATCCTGGTGCAGTCCCTGCTAGCTGGTGGCATATTGGTATAGCCCTAGGCCTGGAACTGTGAGGGACTTCCTATTCTGCCCAGGATCAGCTGATCAGGACTGCTCTGGGGGTTTACACTTTACACTAAGTCTTAATTAACTAGTTAATTGCATCATAAGCATAATTTTATAGGCCTATTTTTACATAAGAACCAACATTTAATAAAAGAAGATTCTTCATTGCTGCAGATAAACCCATAATGAATTAACAACAACAACAACAACAACAACCACAACATAATGAACCAAGAATTAAAACAAGGAACCATATTTTTATTGTGATGGTAAGTCATCATTGAAAGAAACTACCATAATACTATGTATTGTGGTTGACTCTAAAATTCTATGGAGGTATTATTGTAAATGAATATTTACAATTTAAAATGTGTTTATCACAAATATTGGCTACTACATTTGTCCAGTTTACAAACTTGAACTGCTTAATCTGTTAATTATAATTAGTACTCATCACAGTGAAATCCTTCCACTGGCTTCAGTGGACACTGAATCAGGACATATACATAATATTGATTTACTATTTGGAAAAAAAAATAGAATTTTTGACCGCTTACATACTGTTAGTTTTAACTATACCATATTGCTTCATAATTTAATAGTTACATAGAAGTTAAAAACAGAAGGGAATATAAGATCACCTAGATCATCTGACTGCTTTCATTACAGGCTAGTAACTGCCAGCCAAATATTTTATTAAGAGGTCTATAAGAGCCTAATGTCCCTTTGGTCCACAAAGGAATTACGTAATTTCACAAGTTGAGGTCTCTGGGGTTGCTGTGATTCCCCTGGGGCTGTGTCAGCTCCACCCCAAGGGCACCTTCTAATTTCTCCTGCCATGCCTTATTGATAAAATAGTAAGTAGGGAGGCTGCCCATGAGCCTTTGCACAGCCTTGGTCCCGCTGAAAAACACTCAACAAAACTGGTCTTAGGACACCTCACCAGACCCCTCTCCAAGATGGTGCCTCATGGGGCACCTCAAGCCTTATGGGCTAATAGTGTGGCTCCAAACCTTCCCTATACTATGCCCCATGACTCATGGGTGTTACATGAATGTTGTTATCTCTGTTGTGGTCTCGGCCTACTCAGCCCCTGCCCCTGGAATCTGGCTAAGTCTCCTAGCCTAGGCCCACTGTGGCAGACCTTGTTTTGAGGCACTACCTCCAATCAATCTCTTCATGTCACCAGGGCCCTGGCTCCCATCTGCTGCACCCCTCTGATTCTTGGCCTTTGTCCCCGACAGGTCTTCTCATGTCACTCCTGGGAGCTCTGCCCTGCTCGTGTTCCTTAACTGACATCTGCTGGTCTTGGTGGCGATCCTGCCCCGATCTCCCTCCAGCCAGGTGGTCCTCGGTCTTTCGCCCCTCTTCGGCATAGCCCACACCCACTGTCCTGGCACTTACTTCGGGGTCCTCCGAATCCTCCTGGGTTGTCCTGATCTTCAGTTGATCACCCGATCCATCGCTTCTGGGTCAACCCGCCAGCGTCCCCATCATTGGGCTTCCCTTCTGGGGCACTGCTCCCTCCAGCATGCCGGCTCTACATTGCCCATCCCATGGATCCTGCGCCGTCGCTGGCCCTAACAGCTGTTTGATCCCCGGGCTATCCGCTGCCTCTGGAGCAGTGGCCGTAGCTGTACGAAGAGGCGGCTAATGAGCCATGCTGGTTCTCCCTCCAGCTCTGCATCTCTCCTGTCCTGGGCTTCAGGTAAGTGTCCCTTGTTACCTCAGCCCTTGGGACAGCCTTCTAGCTCAAATCTGCCTTTCCCTTTTCCCCAGGGCTTTTGGCTCTGTGTAGCTGTGATCCTCTGGCACTGGGTCCTCTGGCTGTAGTCTACTCCACCCCTCGGGCACCAGGTTCCTGGCCCCTATGTTGCTGTGCCCCCTAGGCATTGGGCTCTCTGGCCCTTCTCCACTGTGTGCCCTGTGCTTTGCACTCACCCCACCCACTACAAGCTCCGTAATTACTTGAGCCCTGAGTTGGCTGCTGGCAGGATTTTGGGAAATCAAGAGCCCCCTCTGGACACTAATGAGGTCTCTGTAGCTCCCCTCACAGCCTCAATCCCAAACCGCCAGTTCAGATAACAACACAAATATAAGCTCCTGGACTATAACCAGGGATCCTGGTTCTCTGATCCCGCCCCCAAATTTTCAGTTTAAAAAAAAGTAATCCAAAATTCACAGTTTTCCATGATTAAAAAAAAATGTGGATTTTGTGTTATTTTTTTTAAACCCCCAAATTAGGGATTTTTGTTTCTTTAGCCAAGAAACCAGGATCCCTGGCTATAACATAACAATGGAAGACCATGCTGTACTCCTCTAAGGCAAACTTCTCCCCTGGCATAGTGTGCCTCTGAGCCCTAGGTACCATATGAGCTCCTGGAGTTGTATGAGTTTTGCAGGCAGCAGGTCAGGTAACCAAATATCTCTGGGTAGTTCTTTCAGACAAGAGCTCCTTCCCTTGGCAATTGCCAGAGAATTAATCCTGCCAGCCCCAGCCTTCTGGTCAGATGCATGTCCACAGGTGCTAGCTAGTTACTTCATTAGCCTGTGGCTCAGAGAACCTGCAACTGTAGCGCACTGCCTAGCCTGCAGAGCTCTCTGGCTAGGTTGCTTCTGCCTTTAAAGGAACAGGCAGATCTTAGTGCCCTGTAACACATAGCTAGCTGCTTTCAACTCCACAGTCCAAATGACTGGTCTCAAGCAATTAGGGATAGTCTTCAACACAAGTTGAGTGATACTTGAGTTCTTGCCCCTGTTGCCATACTAAGATACCTTAACTGCTTTGTCACTGAACTCTAAGGGTAGGGACAGAAATTCAAAAAGTCAGCCTGAATTGACTTAATCTTTGCAGGTTAGTCTAACCTGGCTAGACTGAACCGGTTGGAAACTGGATAGACATTCTCTCTGGACAGAGGAAATTCAGCATATGCCTGCAGTGTCTCAGGCTAGAAGACAGGGGGGCACTAGAGCAGTCCTCCCTTCCCTTCTGTGGGGAGCAGAGCTGAGGGGGCATGGGCAGACTTTGGCAGGACTCTCTCATTAGGGGTGTCTGCCTGCATGGTTCCAGGCTTTTCCCTGCTAGCTGCTGAAGGGGTGGGTGTTGTCAGCTGCTAGCCCTGGGCTAGCACTCTGAGGCAAGGGGGTGGGGGGAGATGTGCAGTGCAGTGCATGCATTTGTTGATGATACATAACTTTTCAATTTCCCTCCATGCTTTGTCATACTGTCTGCAGCATTATAAAAAGAGTTTTTATCACCCAATTAGCAAAACAATGGCCTCTCTTCATTAGTTCAAACTTAAACAGTTAATCAGCTGATCTGTTCATTAGCTCCAAAAGCCCTGTTCTGTCTGCCTAGCTGTCCCAGTGAAATTGGAGAGAGATGCACACACAGACACCTCTCTGCATTAGCTAGCATACCACATGCCTAGAGTCACTGGGATTGGGTTTGTGCTATGGGAGATGGGAGGGAAGGGTGGGATTTCCTGCTTGAGCAGCAAGGTGGGATAGAGCATGCAGAAGCCAGCAGAACCTGCTGTGCCTGCAAATATCAGCCAGGGAGCAGAGGAAGGGGCCAGCCCTGCTGTGGAGCAGAGAGCCCTGTCCAGCCCAGAGAGCATGCTGGGGGACTCCGATTTAACTTAAACCAGCAAGGAGTCTGGGACAGACATTGCTAGTCTTAGTTTTAGCCATTTTCAAACTGGTTTATGTGCACTGAATACCTGTTTTGTTACAGGTTTAAACCAGTTTACAGCCACTTAAGCTGGTTTATGAGTAATGTCTGTCCCTAGCCTAAATAATCTGTCATGTTTCTAGTCTGTTTTTTGATGAACAATGAATGGTGAATAATCATCAACACAGTCCGATACAAATATTTGACTAACATGTATTCATGCAGAGATTCATAAAAGTTTTGGAATTCACAGCCATTTTTGTAATTGTCTGACCATTGTCACAACTCATATATTACATGACACCAGAAATATTTGAATATATTTATATATATTAATCTGTGTGACTATTTGACAAGCCTAACAAGCCTAGCACTTTTTGAAAGAGAAAGTCATTTTGATTTAGTGTCAGGTAAATAAAAGTTGTTAAAATTAGAAGAAAAGAGAACCTTCATTAGGTACATTGATTAATGGTCGATAAAAGATGGAACGGGAAGGTAATATTTCCAACAGAAAATTAGAATGTTGGACCAACAGTTTGAATTCAGTACTTCAATGGCTTATTTGTTTCCACCACCCGTTGTGTATGTCTTTGTACAATTAGAGCCCTTTGTTCTTAAGAAACATGGGATGACAACGGTCATCTTAATCTAGCTTCAGCAACCCATAAATTGTTGGTTGCTGATCTGTATTTGTGGCACTCCTCTTCGTAGTTCTTATTATTTTCTTTTTGTGTCAGTATGGCACACAGTTTTCAAAGGCACAGTGGCCAGTTATGCTGGGGTTGTTTTAGGAACACTGGGCATGTGCAGATGAAACAGGGGCCTTAAACCAAAGCAGTGGGTGAAGCAGTACCTGGGCTGGGAGCAGGGAGAGGGCGCTGATGCTTCCCTCCACAGCAGTCGTGGCCCCTGCCCAGGCAGCCCCCACCCGCAGGCACCCAACTCAGGCAGTCCCAGGGGGCACTGCAGCTGTGGAGGGAAGCATTGGTCCCCTGCGCAGCTCAGGCAAGCAGGCAGGCTCAGGGGGAAGATCAGGCTCACTGCTTTTTTGGGGCAGAGCCTGCTTTTCCAGGCTGCCTGCAGGGCTTCCTACAGAGCTTCACAGAGCCTAGTGCCTCACTCCATGTTTGTAGGGGCAGCAAACTAAAGCTCCTCTTCAAAGTTTTAGTTTGCTGCACCCCAAGTCATTTAAGGTACATTACTCTGCCAAATTTCCTACAGCAGCTGGAATTAATACTCAATATGCCACCGAGGCATACAAATATCAACAGGATTAAAGTGGTGCAAAAGCATTTAGCCTGCTTTAAACTGCCATGCACACATGCCTCATTTTGTCTATGCATGGCCACTGTTGATATGATTCATCAGCTCCATTGCTTGGTGTTCAAATGGTTTAGAACTGTTTAAAGATTAGCCCCACCTAGTTACCACAATTTAAAATGAAGCATTTCTGGTTTTAGCTTAAATCTGACATGCAGAGTATATCTAAAGAAAATGGGTGTATTGGTTGTAGCCATATTGGTCTAAGGACATAAATACACATGGTTCTTTGGGTAAATGTGCTATCTTTTATTAGACCAACTAATGGTCTAATAAACCAACTTTTGGTTTTTTGTGCCCGAAAGCTTGCAAAGAACAATTTTTCCAACTATTTTGTTGCTCTAATAAAAGATAGCACATTTACCCAAAGAACCTTGTCTACTCTAAAGAAAATGGGTATCTAAAAAATATTCAGTATGCCTTTAAATGATTTTTTGGAGGAGGTAAATTTACAGTGAATAGGCTTTTCATATAAATGAAAAGTCAGATTTGAATTTAATTGCATGTTTTTACCCAAACAGCACTTTATCATATTACCAAAGGTTATAAGTTAACCTTTTATTGTTTACAGCTTTGTCTTTTAAATATACAGGCTTGATTGCAGCCTGCTTTGTGCTGTCACTCCAAGACAAACACTTTGAGCTTGTTTATTCCTATCAACAAGAGGTTTAAACAGGTTGGCATAACTATAGTGTGATCAAAGAAGTAATCATGAAGCAGAATGACAATGCATGGAGCACTCTCATAATGCACTGTGCTTTTATGGGTGCTGCACATTAAACTGAATGTCACGCTTGGAAGAGATCATTCAAAACCAGAAACCAAGAATCATAATGCAATTTGCACTGTTTGACTGGCTATCAGGAAATTATACAAATGATAGTAAAAGCTAACATTATAACACTGATGTATACCTTGCTTATAACACCTTTTAAAACATGCTGTTATGATTCTGTATTTAAAACTAAATAACAGTGAATTATATGAAACAGAAATACCCAGTAAAAAAAATGTCTAGTAAAAGACACACTGTTATTAAGAAGACTGTTTAAGAGCAGAATGTCTAATTGTTTATTTTCATCTATTGTTCATGTGCTTTTTATCGTGTAATAACATAGAACAGTCCTTAGGAAAGAATGAAATGAAATTAGAATAGTTGAACATGATAAAAAATAATATGAATTAATATTTCAATTTAAAAGTACCAAGGACAGGCATTCATAATGAAGGAAAAATACATCTTGGAAAAAAAAATCTCCTTAAGAAAATAAGACATTTGCACAGTTTTTGTATATTAATTATACCTGTTCAAAACTTACCTGGTTTTGCCTTATGGGGCTAAGCGCAGACAGTCAAAGAGCCTGAGGCTAAGTCAATTCAGTCTTTGCACATTAGTCTAAACCACCTAGATTCAACCTATAAGTAAATGAACAGACATTAACTTTTGATTCCAGAAATGCAGCCACATGCCTGCAGTGGCCCATGTCAGAAGCTGGGGTGGTGGTGGGGGGTGGGCATGCTAGAGCATGCCGCCCTTGGACCAAGCCTAGCCTGCCCGCCCTGCAAGCAGATGGGGGGGGTGAGACTGTGGGGGAGGTGCAAAGCATCCTGGGATGCTGGGAGACGTAGTTAATTTGAATCTGGAGGGGATCTGGGACAGAAGTTCAATAAACTAATTTAACTTAAATCGGTTAAGTCTGATACTACATCCACCCAGATTTATTTTAAAATTGTTTCAGCAATTTTGAAAGTGATTTATGTGCACTGAACTTCTGTTGTGCTACAGATCTGAGCCAGTTTCCAGTCACTTACCCTGGTTTATGTTCCTAGCCTGAGAAAGCAGGGAAGTTTTTGTTGTTTAGTCCATGTAAGTTTTAAACCCCTAATTTGGGTTTTGAAACTGGACTACATTGGTGCAGAAAGCTTTCAATCTGAATTGACTCCTAACTGGTCACCAATATCCACCAGCAGTAGAATCATCAATATCTTCATTCCTTCTCTTGCAGAAAGGGGGCTCAGACAGTGAAGATTCTTGAGGTAGCTCAAGGGAGTGTACCAAAGTCATTACACAAAAGATACTGTCAGGGAAAACCATACAATAGAATCACTCCTTGAAGAATTCATGGGAAAAAGAGCCTGACAACCATCATGATAAACCTCAGCAGACAGAGCTTAAAAAGTTCACTAGGGGAAAAGGAACTGTGTATATAGGGTTAGAATCCATTGCTGGACCCAAAATGAATCCCTAAACCAGGTGAAACCAATTCAGTTAAGGATTTCAGGACCCAAATACCTGGAAATTTGTACCGTTAGGCAACAGAGAAAATGGTACCTGGAATTAGACCATAGTCAATCTAGTATGGTGTCCTGTGTCTGGAATCCTAATAGTGGCCATTAACAGATGTTTAAGAACAGATAAAAGCTTTATAAATGGACACCATGACAGGTGTGCCCCTTTGGGGTCTGTCCACTGGTGACCCCGCCCACCTGTAATGGGCCAACTGCCCACCTTCTTTCCTGCCACGCCTTGTTGTTAGTTGCTTAATTAGAAGATGTTAATTAAGCGGGAGGCTGCCCATTTTGCTGCCTAGATGCAAGGGGGCACTTTCTGCAGCTTTTTTCCTCCCCTACACTGCAGCCCAAGCCTCACAGATGGTAATCACATCATTTAGTCTGGGCCTTACTCTACTCTGGCCCCCCTCATCCTCCCTGGGCTCTCTGTGGCCCTGCTTCACTGGTTGCCTCACTAGGCATTCATCAATACTGCCCCCCCAGGGCTTCTCACTGCTCCCCACCCCAGGGCTAGGGTTTCCACATGGCTGTGGCTCCCCTATGAGCCCTTCCCCAACCCCTGAGAGCCTCACCCAAACCTCTGGGTCTAAACAGCAAACACAAAACACAAAACCCTGGGCTGTAACATAAAATCTAAGCCATCTGGTTAAACATCATTTAATCCCTACCAGGGAATTCTCCACCCCATCACAGCAATCAGGAGCTGCTCATGCAGTCAGGCTTGTCCCCTCTGTTTGCTCCTTCTCTCTTGGCTGCTAACAGGGAACTGCCAGCCTGGCCCCAGCCTTGGGGGTTTAAATGTGAACCAGGCCCTGCCCCTTCCAATCAGCTGACCGCTGGCAGGTGTGGGTTACTAGCTAACTTTGCTTGCCCTGGCAATTGGCAGCTGGGGTTCCTCACTTACTGCTTCTTTCTTAGCAGTTTCCCCTCTCTAAAAGAAGCAGGGTGCCTAAGTGCTCTGTGCCAGACATGCTTACATTTTTTCCTGATGCTAAACAGAAATTTGTTAGTTTATATTGGTTAAATAAATGCGTAGGAAGTGTGTGGAATATTCCATTTATTTGTCTAGCTAAAATTCTACATTACAAACACATTATGATAACTATAGGTTATGATATAGTAGTTTTGTTCACTTAGTACATATAAGGTCTTCTTATTTGAAATGGACTTCTATATAAAAAAATATACTTTGTTATAGCCTTAACATGCTCCCTGCAGTGTCTTTGGGCTGCATGAGATAGAAGGGGAAGGGTTTTTTAACCTATTCCCTTCTCTGAGAAATTGAGGAAGCTGCCTCACTCTTTGTAAAAAAACCCAAACCTTTCAGAACTAATTAAAGTAGAAAACTAATCAGCATTTGAATGTGCTGAAGCCTAACAATATAAATCTTTATGGTGAAGGGGAATATAGCTTAATATTTTTATCATTATCTTATGCCACCTTAAATTGCTATGTCTGGCCAGGTACAAACATTATACAGGAGTTTGGCGCGCACTGGTTTTAAAAAATGGCTAAACTCAGTCTAAGTTTGCTCCTCCCACCAAAAGTTGAATGTATTCACTACCAATAGAAACTACACTGCTTACAGAAGACCATGTATCTTACATTGATTCTACCTTGGGTTTTTTGAATGTCTGTATTTAGCCCTTGAGAGTAATTTTCATGGCCATACTCTGTCTTACTGCAGTAACTAGAAATGAACGAATCCTTGAGTTTAGAAAATCTGACATCTAGCCAAACTTGGATATTTAGAGCAAATCTGAGATGTATCCAAACTTGCATATTTAAAGGACACTTTGCTACTTGACATTGAAGAAGAGGCAGAAGCTTTTTAAAAGAGTTTTAACCTGTTGATGCTACAGTCCCTCTAAAATTCACAGCCCTGGTTAGCTTTCTACTTTAAAGTTTATTTAAGCTCATATATCATAGGCTTAACTTAGATCTAAATTTATGAGCAAAAATATATGCACTATAGATATCTGAACATACTCCAAGATTATCAAGAATTATTATCCCATCTGACAAAATGAATGGGAGGTATTAAAAGAAAGGCAGAAAGGCAAAAAATTGTTCTGAAGCTGCTTCTGTTGGTTTTAGAATATGTTAAAGATTTTACTAATTTAAATGCTTTCCACTTCAAGAAAAAAAAAAAAAGAACATGCACCACAACAGAAGCATGAGGGGATGCTGAAGGTCAAGAGGTCAATACATTTCTTGTGACATGCTTCCCTGGGCTGGATTTTACATCTGTGATCAGCACCAATCACACATGGCATTAGGGAGAACTTGGAGAGAATGAATGTTAGTTCAGCATTACAGCAAGATTTCTCTAGTCTGCACTTTAACAGCACAAGTTAATTAGCAATACTCCCCTCTGTGCCTTGCTCTCCAGAGTCACCTCAATGAAATATTACACTAGGAAATTACCAGAACGTGAGACCTCCAGAACCTCTAAGCACATTCCTTTGTTTATATGGATCCCTTTGATATCATTAGACAAACTCTTAAAACAAAAATACAGGTACATGCATTAGTGAACCAGTCAATTTGCAAACCCAGTGGACTTCATGTTGAAAAAAATCCCAGCTAAATACTAGTTTACTGCTGCTGAACGCAGAGCAAGTATTAGGCAGCAATTACTAATTGTGCTTTTTAAATTGCAGTTGAGGTACAGAAACATCAGACTAGAGTGGATTAAATTGGTCTGTAATTTTGCAGCCCAAATGCCTAAATTTTCTTGCTGTCCAGTGCATTTCCCAATTATCAAAGAAGTTTGGTTACTTGCTGGTATTGTGATGGTATACACATGGTTTGTGTATACACACTGTGACACATGATATTGACTTAGACTTTGTTTAGCCCTAAGAGAAGTTGTGAGGAAGAGACATGTTATTCAATTGTGTCTGACCACATGCACAGTGCAGAGCCCAGTAACGATCATAGAAAGCCTAGAAATATCCCAAAACAGGATGTATCCATTACTAGATAAATGTAGAAGCTGCTTCTGATTTTAATAATGGGAAACCACCATCATGAAGACTTAGGAGCAAGGGATTGAGGGATGGTAAGTTAATAAATATAGGAATTAAAGATAGCTAGTGCAGTGACTGAGGGAGTCAGGAATAATTAATATTTACTATGAGGTCTAGGTCCCAAACCTGCAACACTTTAGATACAACTACAGACAGGCTCCTTCAGTGTCTGGAAAGTTCAGAGATGCTTCCTACATTATGTAGAGTCTACACGAGATGCTTTACTGAACCTTAGCCTGATTTACTGCACAGTATGAGCATGCATCTACATGTGCATACCCTTACTGCACAGTAAAAATGGCTAATCGTGACTAAAGTTGATACCTGCTGCAGGTAACAAATTTAGGCACAATTAGTGCCTAAATTTAGGCTCCTGGATGGGAGCTTTTCTTGCCCTAGAGCTGGGCTGCTCTCTGGCAGACCCTCGCTGCAAGTTATAAAGCCTGTGAACATCTTGTGCCCTGGGGTGCACACCATAGGCAGCCTGATGTCTGACTAGGAACACTGCAGGCCCTGTGTGCTCCCCAGGAAAGGACACAGGCAGCCTCTGTCCCTTAGCCAGAACTTCTGCTTGGCCACAGGTGAGTGTTGTAAAGGGCTGCAGCCTGCTGCACCCCCTGCCTAGCCCAGAGATCACCCCAGAGGTGCTGGATGGCTGTCTCTGGCAGCAGGGCCAGCACCTGCTCTCTGCTGCTGCTCACCCTCAACAGTGTTTCCTGCACTTGCAAGTTCTGCAGCACATTTGCCTCTGCTGCACAGCACCCAGTCCCTGGTCGTGCTCCCCTGCTGAGTGCTCTAACTGCTATTTAGGGCTGGCCAGACAGGGACAGATGCACAGGGGCCCAAAAAGTTGGTGCAAAACATGATGTATTTATCATATTCCCCATTGAAGCCCAGCCCCACGCATGTGTACACACCCATGCCATCCACCTGGACCCTCAGCTAGGCTTGGGAGGAGACTGGCAACCTCATGGCACTCTGGAGTGATGTGGAGGTGCTGAGACAGTTCGTACAGGGCAGGTGCTCAAATGCCCACATTTATGAGGCCCTGTTGGGTGACATACAGGGTTGAGGGTGCTCCTGGACAGTGTAGCAGTGCCACAAAATTGTCAAGGCCTTGCAGACACAGTGGGTGGCCATGACTGACCACAATAATCAGTTCAGTCACAAGACCATGCCCTTCATGCAGCAGATGATGCAGATTTTAGTTTTCTGGGACCCAGGCTGCATCCCTGCAGTGGTCACAAGCAGGGGTGACCTGCCCAAACTCCTGCCCTGCTCTGAATCCTCTGGTAACACATCACTGGAGGAGGGGTCCTAAGATGTTCAGTGCCCCACACCACCCAGCCCACCACACTGGCTGCTGCACCCACCAGCAGTTCAGGGAGGCCATGCCAGTGGCTGCCTTGACAGCTCTGCAGCCCCATAAAGATCCTGCCATAAAGTGTGGCTGGCCATGCCACTGTCTGGCTACCAGCAGTGCCACCTCCTCCCCAGGGAGGGCCCCTGGCTGGATGCCAGCCTGCCACATACTGTGGCCACTGGGAGCAGCTAGTCACCATCACCAACAGGGAGGCCTATGCCGAGTCACCAGCCTCACCAGTCCTGGTCATGTGATAAGTCCCACCCTAGGGGGAGTGTCCACCAAGTTTCCAACCTGGCCCAATTCCCACCCACCCCCACTCCCCACCTGGTGCACCCACACTCCCCTGGCCCTGGGTTCCCCCTCACAGCATGCAGAGAGACAGAACACAGTTAAAAAATTTATTGAACACCCTGTGTCCCCACAGCTGGTTTACTAGAGGCCTCTCACACCCCAGGAAGGCATTGATGCCAGTGGCAATGTCCTCCTTGGGACATATATTGCTGCCACAGGTAGCCCTCCAAGCAGTGGAAGACATTGTAAGGCAGGCTAAGCTTTCCCCCTACATCAGCGTAGCTCAGGGTCCTGAACTAAGAGAACAGGTGTGCCCAGGGAACAAGAAAGATCAGCACTGGTAGGGCGTAGTGGCTCAGGCACCCCTCAGCCTGCACAAAAAGTTCATTGTGCACCACCCAGGGCACATGCAGCAGGGGCATGCTCAGGGCACAGTGGCAGCATGTGGGAGGGAGCTGGCACTGGACTGCCTTCCTGGAGTGGCCCCTGTGGGGTGGACGGGGGTCTGGCAGGAGCCCCTGCACACCCCAAGCCCAGATGCTGTGGAGTGGGCTGCAGTGCAACAAAGTGGTTGGCCTTCAGGGAGAGAAAGGGGTGTGGGGGAAGTGGGGTCTGGAGCCACAGCAGCAGCTTGGCATGGCCCACCCTGGGAATAGGGTGGGAGAAGCAGGTTGCTTGCAGCCAGCACCTGCCATCCCACTGGCCCTAGGGGAGCAAGCAGGGACAGGGAGCTTAGCCAGCGGCCACCTGATCCTGGGCCTGCCCAGCCAGACTTACCATGGTCCCTCAGAACCCATGCTGGGCACTGCATGGCCCCTGATACAGAGCATTTTATCTCTGAAATGTTGCAAACTCTCACAAAAGGCTTCTGTCTCTTGCCTCTGTAGGCCCAATATATGGAAGCAGGGGAGAGCCCATCAGCTCCAGCCAGGTGAAACCTCCACCCTGCCACAACGCAGCACTGGAGACCACCACATGCTCTGGCTTCACCAGCAGTGGGTGCACATTCAGATCTGCCTGCTCCAGCAGTTGGTGAAGTCCTTGTCCTAGAGTGGGCGTACCGGCAGGGTCTGCACAAGCAGATTGCCTTGGACTGCTGCTCAGTGGAGGCTGTGAAAATTGACCATCAGGTCCTGGACACTGTCCTTGCCCCCATTTCTTGCCCCACAGGTGTCCTGGCAGCTGGCTTCCACCCTGGGTCTCCTGCCACCCACCTGGGCCCAGTCCTGCCTCTCACCTCGAGGCCACGCACCTGGAGATCCAAAGGTACCAGGCATGGCACTGCACAGGGACACTGGCACTGCCCTCAGGCAGCCAGAGGGGAAGCACTAGCCACTATTGCTTGGGGATGACCCCACTGCCTGCTGTGGTTGCTGTGGTCCTGGACCCACAAGGGAATGGCCCAAGACTGTGGTGCCTGCCCCTGGGCTCTGCCCCCTAGGTGCCCCCAGTCCATGGCCTTCTACTTCAGGACTCAGACAGAGCCTGAGACTGTCGCATACAGTTTTTACTTTGTGAATATGGTTTTTTTATTGGTGGGTGGTGGAGGGGCTGTGTTTGTTGGGGAAGGAGGGGCAAGAGGGCTCTGCATGTTGAGTGGGGAGAATAGAGCTTTTTGTTTCAACCATGTGCATGTTCTGAGAGTGGTGCTGAGGGTGCGTAGGTGGTAGGGGATGTGTGGACTACAGGGCAGGCAGGCTAGAGGGGTAAGTGCTGTAAGAGGTGGCCATCCAGGGCCTCTCACATCTGGTGCCTTGGCCCCTGCTGGTGTGTGTGTGGCTCACCTGGGGCCTTGCCAGGGGGGCCTGCTGTTGGTGCTGCTGCTGCAGGTTGTGCAGCTGCGGCAGGAGCAGAGGTGCCACATACTGCCTGTGTCCACCACCTTTTCTTATGACCATAAATGTGGACACTTGTGGCATGACAAAAAGTAGGGATGTCTGTTTTCACTTTGTGCTTCCATAATAAATTTGTATGGTGGCAAGCAGGTGACCAAAGGCAATGTTTGTTTCTATCCTAAATGACAAACATTACAGATTTGGTAAAAAGATTGAGACATCAACTCTCAATGAAAGTCAAAGGGGAAAGATTTTATATATACATGCCAAGGTATAGAGGTATAAATATTTACATTGAAATCTTATATTTGAATACATATAAATAACAGCAACAAAGTGGGATATCTGTAAAAGGAACACCACAAGATTGATTCTCTAATAACTTTCTTTATGAAAAAACATGTGGTTTATAATATTTATGGCATTTCTTGCATACATTAAATATTTGTTTACTAAGAAACTGTATGGGCCTCTTGCTTTGGAAGTTCACTAGGAAACATTACCATCAGCTTAACAGGGTTTTATAGAAAATAATTCTGATGCTTATCTGTGTATACTACTCTCTGAAAAATCCTAAACTGCTTCAGCAAAGAGTTAAACTTCTGTTTAGTAAGAAGAAGAGTACAGTAGTTATACCTAATATTGCCTTAACACCCCCTTCCTTTGCTACAACAGCAAATTTAGTTACTGAGTGTTTATCTCTAACTCATCCATCTTATTAAACAGCTGATACTGCAGGATGCTAAGTACCTCTCGAAAGGTGTTGAGTATGTTCAGCTACCAGTGAAGACAATATGCATATCCCATTCCCTGGAAATAGCATTCCAGCACACTCAGCTGAGCATCTCACTTCTGTACTGGTGCTATGCCTGTTCCGTCTGAAGTGCCAATGGCCTCTGACTCTTTACCAAAGATGCAACAACAGAGACAAGTGCTGATCTAAATTTATATTTCTCTCCAGATTCAGTGGAGGGTAGATTGCTACCCACCTGCTAGAGTGACAAGGTGCAAAAACTTCATTTTCCAATAGGAAAAGCCTAGGCTCAAGATAAGACATGCTGGGTGCATCTACATGAGATGATTTACTGCTCAGCAGACTAATTTGCTGTGCAGTAAAACATGCCATCTACATGTGCATGACAATTAGGGTACAGTAGACTAATTTACTGTGCTGCTGGATAGTCCCATCAGATACAAGTAGTATTTGGCAGCATAGTAAATTGAGCTTAAACATGTAGACAGTGATGTCAGGATTAATTTACTCTGACTGAAATTGAGCCGTCATATATTAAGTTGCATTAAGTGCACATGTAGACATGCCTGCTGTCACTACCTGCAAAGAGATACAAGTGGTTGGAGGTGAGCTTTGTGCTACGTAAACCATTTAGCCCTTACCATTTGCTCTCCATTATAAAGAATCAATCGACTTATTTACTCAGATGTTAAATTTGAACTCATTCCTCAAAACAAGGTTATAGTAGAGTTTAAAGAAGTGTATAGCTTTAAAAAGGGAGAAAACCAAGATAAAATAAAGAAATAAATATAAAAGTTTTATTCTCTCTCCATTCTGAGGCTTAGAAAAATATGCTTATACAGGTGCTTATATTGTAAAGAAGAATAGCAAGATTCTGGTTTGCACATTTTACATTTACTTTTCTTCTTTCATCAGTAGGTGTCTCCCATGGAGACAGCTGTCTCTCTTCATTATCCAACTGAAGCAAATACACAAAAATGTCCACTGAAAGTCAGGCACAGCCAACAATCATATATACAAGCATAGCAGTTTTTTAAAGCAAACAGTGAAAGAAAATAATTAGCTTATAAAGTGGGAGGTACTTTTGCCTACTATTCTATTTATAGGTATGAACTTGGGCTTAGACATATTTAGAACTCAGCATTTTTTTTCTAGGATCTTATTTCCAACTGATCTTGCCACCTGTAACAGGGGGCCTCCTTGGGTCAAATCTACCATTGCCTCGTTCACCTGTTCTGGGCCAACTGCCAGCCTTCTCTTCTGCCACACCTTGTTGTTATCTAATTAATAAGTTAATTAGGCAGGAGACTGCCCATTTTTAACCCCGATGCTAGGGGGCACTATCTGCGGCTCCGTTCCTCCCCTACACTGCAGCCCAAGCCTCGCAGATGGCATCCATGGATTTTAACCTCACTAGGCCCACACTGGGCCCCAGAATCCTTCAGTCCAGACCCCTACAAGATCCCTCTACTCAGGTGGCCTACTCCGCTTTCATTTTGGGCTGCCTAGCTCCCTGAGCTGTTTCCCCTTATGGGTGTGGTCCCCCAAGGACCTTTGGCTACACAGGCCTTGGTCTCACCTCCAGGCCAATGGGAACCCCAGGCCCTCAGCTCTGGGCATCCCTTGCAGTGGGCCTCTGGCCCTTTGACCCTTCTGGTCCTGGCCCCAGCATTGACCAGTTGGGGGATTTCAAGTCAGGCTTCTGAATCTATAGCACCACTCTTTATCCCGGGTCTTCCTTCTGGACCCAACAAGGGGGTAACTCACCCAGTTGTGGGAGCTGGGGTTATTAAGGCACCCCAAACCACCTTTCACCAGGGTGGTAACTGGCCTGGCATTTCCTAGGAGCTCCCACATTACTGGGAGCCCCACCAGGCCACCCACTCCTGGCAGGGTGCAGTTTTAGGTCATGCCCAGGATCAGGAGCCTCCTAACCATTCCCTACAACTCCTGCCCTTACCTACAGAATATTCCAAGCAGCCTTGCACCCAGACAATGTTACTGCCTGCCTGCCAGCAGTGACTTGCTCTGTTTATATAGGCAGCCAGGGATCTAAAATGGCAGCTACAATCAATCACCTGCTGGCTGCTTGGCTGGACCTTTAAAGCAGCAGGCACAAACAGTGCCCTGCCACACCACCAAATGTTTTTTTTTTTTGGGTGGTTGCTTTGGGAAATACATGAACAACTTCCATCACATATTCAATTATACATTGACTCTGAGCAAACCACAAAAATATTAAAGAGTCATCCCTTTTTTTACAGTTTTTAGATATATTTTATATTATGAAGATAATTTGGAAAAAGATCACCAAACAGAGGATGGTAGAAAATACTATATGCCTTTAAATTTTCATTTCAGAGGGCTCACTCTAGTATCCCTTGCTTAAAAATAAATAAATAAAAAAATAAAACCAGTCTTGTTTCACTACCTGAGGCTTCCAGGACAGATCTAATGTCATCAGAGAACATGGAAAGCAGAGAACATACTAGACAACATATTTTCAACTGTGTGCAGCTGAGATAGAACCTTGTGACTAATTTTAAAGACCTCCTCTAATTTACAACAGCTATAAGACACCAATGGCTTCAGGGCCAAGAATGCTGTAGTGTAACATTGTTCAGATCATGTCCATTCCTGCTGCTGACAAAGCTTGTAACAAAGTAGGGTAACAAATAAAATGTAATAGATCATACCATTGGATTCTAGCTTCGGAAAAGATTCAGAATCTGTAACATCCTTACAAAAGATCTGAATCAAATACATGTATGTATTATTGCCAGCCTGCTCTTAAATATATGAACACACACACACACACACACACACACACACACACACACACACACACACAATCTCATTTTGTAGTCATGGATGGCTTGGTTTTTTGCCTGACAGAACTGTTAAACTTGACCATCAGTTTCTAATTTAAAACCTAGTCATCCAGAAGTGGTTTTCCAACAAAAGTGAATGTAAGCTGCTATTAAATGAAACAGATGTGGCTTGACATATTAATCTGTATTTGCAACAAATGTAGAGGATGGTTCTGGCAGGGTTAGAGACCAAATGGTTCACGTATTTATAGATTTTGAAGCCAAAAGGTGCATTGTGGTCATTTTGCTTGACACAGGACTGAACTTTTTCCTTCCTTCAGTTTCATCACTATAGTCAGCCAGGCAAATCTCAATGATTTTCTTTTTAATTTCTAATGCTTACAAACATGTAAAATCATGAGTTCATTCTGCCATTCTCAGGTTTCATTTTCTACACATTTGTAGTAATTGCTCATTCCTTTCCATCGAATAGTTACAGTCAAAAAGAGTATAAAGATGTCCCCTTCACCAGCGCTGCAGCCTGATTCTAGTAATAACATGTAAGCTCTTACCAACTGTGGCAAAGCGACATGATAGAGGTGCTGAACATACACCACTCCTATTGCTTCCAGTGGGAGCTGTAGGTTCCACAGGTCTAAAAAGCCAGTTCTGCTTTGGATTCAGTGTATGTATTTAGGGGGTGGTGTGTGTGTGTGTGTGTGTGTGTGTGTTATAACTGAATGAATCTGAAATTCATTTTAATCTTATTATGTAGACAAGGAACAAAGACAAAAGGAGCTACAATCCTAAATTGCAGCAAGGGAAATTTAGGTTGGATATTAGGGAGAACTTTCTCATTATGAGTGGGTTATGCATTAGAAATGATTACTTCGAGAGGCTGTGTAATCTGTAGTAGTTCTGCAGCCTGGCTGGCAGCCATAGCCTGGATATCAGTGGTGGCATGGAGGATGGGAGAGCAGGAGAGGCAGTTGCTATTTTTTGACCTCAACTAAGGCAGTGCCCAGGGCTGGTGGTCTGGGTTACTTTTCCCCCACACCCTCCTTCCCCCTCACTCACCTTCCCACCCATGTGGTTATCTGCTGATCTTTAACCTTGGAAGTTATTAAGAGCAAGCTGGCAATACCCATAAATCCATTTACAAAACATTTACCAGGTAAAATTCTGAGCAAAAAGTTAAACAATTTCCTTAGAAAATATTTAGTGTCAGTTAAATTTTTCTCTGAACATTATGAAGATTTCAGGCCCAATTTTTGCCTTCTGTGCTGCAGCTGCATTGCACAGCAGTGCTGATTGATTCTGGCAATAAAATGTGGCCTTTCTGGAACTGGGAAGATAACCCCAATTTAAATTTATCCTCCAGAGGTATAGAGGCTTCAACAGCACCTGACTCATTAATGGCCATAGGGAGGGCACAGTTACAATGATCTTATGTTGCCCAGATCACTAGCTGTGGTTTGGGGAGTAGTAAAAAGATTACATAAAACTATTCTAGCTTACACTAGATAATAAGCCAGCAGCCAGTGGCCTCAACATCAAGGGAATACAGCTGTGTATCCTTTTCACCTTCCAGTCTTAACCACAGCTATACAAAATTCAGCTGGATTTGGAATCCTTTCTTTCTCTCTCTCTGTATAATATACTTGTAAAATGTTAGCTAAGAAGCTTTTGTTTGTTAGAACATGAAAGCTTGATTTTTTGATATGCGTACAGTACATCCAGATGATATACCTCAGTACACCATTTTTAAAAATTGTGTGTGTGTAGGAAGAGTGTGTTAACTGAAATATGGAGGCAGTAAACACCTACTGAGAACACTTAATTTTTTAAAACATTATCATGGTAGCAATGTGTGCCTCATAATTCTAGATAATACGTTTCTGATTACCAGTTGCCTCTGAGCTCAATAATATGAGAAGGAATGCAAATGTAAGCCTCTGTCTATACTTATGGTCATATGTCATCCTATCCAATTGGGCAATAAAACAGCAGGACTAGGCTGGTGTTAAATAATAAAAAAATGCAATGCATGAATATGGAGGTAAATGAGTGTTTATGTAAGTTATGCCTATCCAATATTGTTCTGCTTTGCATTTTTGAGGTAAAAGACACATTTAATGAATAGAATAAACTGGTGCACAGTTGGTATAAGTCAGCATTCTCTGTGACACACTAAATTTATGAGCAATTGCTTTGTGTCTCCCAGAATTGACTCCAGCTCTCGCAGATTAGTGGTTTTGAGGTAGACACTGTGGCTGACAATGATAAATCACACAGAATGTGACACAGTCAAATCTATCACTGATTTTTTTTTTTTTTTATTATACACGCACAGACACGCATTCTAGAGTAGGCATGGAACCAAGTTTCCTATACCTTTTCTGCACAGGGTCTACTAAAGCAGCTAAAATGCTTCTAGCCTATAATCAGCAGGAGCTTTTCATGCATATCTGAATAAAGTATTTGGACTGAAGAGCAAAATGTTGTTCAAATAGAAAAATGGCTTCATTTTATACTCCTGACCCCCATTATATATATACACAAGGTTTCAGGATCTTGTTAGTTTGCACCTTAATGGGAGTCTACAGGCCCTCTGAAGTAAAAGCTATCTAATGTTGTGCTTTAAGGAAGGCTATATTATAAACCTGATTTTATATATATTATATACAAACCTATATTATGAACAAGAGAAAGCCGACGAACATTTGTTTGGCTTCCAGCATAAGGTCTAACAAGGCTCTTAGTTTGGAAGCAGAAAAATTAAGGAAATTTGTTTGAATGCTTGGGTTACTAAATGAGCATTTTGAGATATCAATTACATTTCCTAATCATAGAGCTTTGTATAAACCCTATTAATACATTTGCCCTCGTAAAATTTCATCTGAAACAATCAAATCTTAAGGCCATTTAAGGTCTCCCATCATAATATTTAGTGGAGGTCCTCTACATATAGCGGTGTGGAAACACAGCATTTTCATATCTGGATACAAACACAGGAATATTTTTGCTTGGTTACACAAAATTCAGTCAGCTCTCACATTGATAGATACGTAGAAAGACTACTTGTGCAAGTGTTCAAAGAGCTGTGAATTCTTTTATGGAAGAGGCATTCACCAACACATTATTATTGCTGGACAACAAAGAATAAATTATTCTGTCAAAGTATATTCATAAACTACATATGGAAGATTAGAGTGATGAAACGCTGCTTCCAAAAATACAGGGTAACATTTGTAATATTGCAAAATTTCTACTCTTGCTTGAAAACATACAACCGATACATAAAAAATAGAAATCATTTACTACATGGCATCCAGTAGTGAGAGATAGTGGATATTGCAGCTATTCTACTGACTGGGTGGTACATTTTCTCTTGTGACTGTAGAGACTAATGTTAGACTTACAGGTCCTGCCACAACGGTCATAGGTGTACATGGACTTAGGGGCTACTGTACTGACAGGCTGTTACCTTCAGCCATGTTTCTGTTGTAATTCAAGTGACCATTTCTCATTGTGATGTTGAACTCCATGATAGAGGATGGAGTGCCACTTTGTCCTGTTTCCTGCTATGGCCTCCCAAAGTGTTGGGCTGATTCCAAAACCCTACATACCCTGCTTACAAATGTCTTTGAAGTGCAATTTTGGGTGCCTACTCTTCTCTCTCCATCTGAAATTTGCACATGCAGGATGTCCTTTGGGATGCACCCATCTTCCATCCTGCAGAGATGGCGACCACTGCAAACTTTTACTGTTGTCGCTAGGAAATGAATCTGCTGCATTGAGTTTCCAGGCTTAGATTGATGGATCTTGTAGCGCAACATTTCAACATCCTTGGACACTCTATTGCTGACCTCAGGATTGCAGTTCTCAGGAAAATAAACTTTAAAAAACAAATTAAATGAGAAATGGTGGAAATAAAAATAATCCACAAACTGGACTGTGTTAAGTATGGTTTAAAAATGGATTATGGATTCTTATCTCATTACCTGGATTAGTTTTTGTGACCCTCTTTTTTCCTATGGACTTACTGCTTTTTTGCTTTTCTCTACTTTACCCTCCCCAGTATCTCTCATTCCCTTGCCCACATTGTCTTTGTATTGTAATTTCTCTTTGTTTTTTATTCTTTACCTTCTGCATGTCCTTTCACAGCATCTGATAAAGTGAACTTGTGTTAGCAACAGCTTGTGCTCTCTCTCTCTTTTTATTTAGTTAATAAACGTGCATATCTACCCTGCTTTCTGACTGATTTGAGACTAACACACCTGTCATGGAGTGGGGCCTAGGAGCAGCCGTGATCCCACTAGCGCCCCCTGCCATGCCAATTGGGCGATCCAGCACCCTCTCTCTCGCCCGCCACGTCTTGTTGGTATATAGTTGTATATAGGAGGCTGCCTTTGGTCCACTTGGACACGGTGCTATAATTGTCCGGGCTCCTACTCTCTACGGAGTGACCTGGTGCATCCCCCCAGCCTTATGGCCTATGCATGCCTCCTACCTCCCCTTTAGCATGCCCCAAGCCTCACAGCTCTTTCAGACGTTAAAAGGTCCTTTTCCTTTCTGCGCCCTGCCTGGTGCCTCTGGGCTTGTCACACAACCGGCGCCCCTGAGCTTGTCACACAACCGGCGCCCCTCTATCCGTTAGCCCTCTCGGGCTTACTGCCAGTATTCTTCCCAGTTGGGCTCAGGTGGCCTGAGCCTTACCTGGCCCCTTTGACCCTTCAGGGTCCCCACCACTGGAGTCCCTCTGGGACCCTTTCCAGTCCGCACCTCTACTGGGGCTTCTCTCAGTACACGTGCCCGCTCCTGGGGCTTCTCTCATACAGACTGCATCCTATCGGGCCAATCTCTTCGTGCTTAAGCACTCCTAGCCCTCACCAGGCTTCTCAATAAGCTTATTCCCCTTTTGGGGCTTCTCAAGTCCTTCTCATGGTTGGGGCTCAGGTGGCCGTAGCCGTGCCTGGCCCCCTAGACCACCGTCAGGGTCTTTTGCCCTACTTGGGCATCTTCGCTTATCGCCCCACAGGGCTGGGGTCAACACCCCTCAACACCACGCCACACCGGTGCGAACAGCTATGCCTACCCGGCACCGCTCACTGTACCCCACAGGGCACCAGGAACCCCCAGATTACTGGGGAGCTCCTGTGAGGCCTCCTTGCACCCTTACAGCCTCACCCAGCCCTCCGGTATGTAGCAATAACAAACAAGAAACGTAAAGCCGTGAGCCAACTGGCTATAACCGAAAATAAGCTTCCTGGCTAGAACTTAAGTGCTGTGCCCTTATGGCCACTATGTCCCACCTTCAAGCTCCCTAATCAGGGTTCTCTCCCCCTTACCATGATGCAGCCGCCTGGGTGACCAGGCTGCATCACTCGCCTCTGCTCTGCTTGGCTCTACTGCAGAGCTCTTGCATCTCCAGTTGTCAACAGGGAACTGCTAGCTAAGCTTTGGCCTGGGCTGTTTATAAAGGCCCGGCCTTGCCCCCTTCTGGTCACCTGACCAGCATGGTTGCCCCAGCAACCATCACCTGAGCTGCCCTTGTGATAGGCAGCTGCCCTTATTCCTGCCTAGGAGCAGGACATCTCAGTTCCCCTGTGACAACACCAAATTACTTCTCATTTCTACTTGCCACTGATAAGAGGTATCACAATGTAATCAACCCCTTTACCTCATAATAAATTGTCTAGATGTCCTTACCCTAAAATATTTAAACTTAAGCATATGTGTTTAAGTGCTTTTAGTCAGAGGTAGAAGACTTCGCATTTTGCAAAAACATACTCAGAAGTTATAAGAATAAACACAGTATACAGCTCACAATGTAGTAGGTTTCCCACGTAAAATGAGATATCATCTAGTTCTAAAAAAAAATCACAGAATGTAAATGGGATATGATTTTAAAGTGAGCTCACTTTGAGCTAGGTAGCATCTAAATATAAACAAATCTAATTTTATCCCCACTCCCTCCAAATTTGGTAGGCCCTGCTTGTACAACTGAACAACCTTCATATAGTTGTATATTCTTCAAATTAAATTCTTCAATATTGTACAAATGTTGGAAAACTGTTGGGATTTGAAGTCCATAAAAGCATAATGTAAAAGGTATCTCATGTTATTTTAATATTATGTGCAGTATTTAAAGTCAGCCCAAAAGATGTGAACTCTGGAACTTTTTCCTAATGGGAGCCAATTCTCTTTATGTCTGAAGTAAAACAGAGAAATTATATGTAACCCTTGCACTTGAACAAAAGGAGATATAGGTTTAGAAAAAAAACATACAAACTAAGGTTAAGGAAGTAGAACCTGAAATAAAGAGAAGACAGAGAGATTGGACACAAGACACCTAATTGTGCAGTAGCTTACTTTCCTGTGCAGTAAGCATGCACGTCTACATGAGCCTGAGGGCACTCCAGGATCTGTCATACTGGGCAGGCCTCAGCCTAGCTGCGCCACTCTACCTGCATCCCAGTACCACTGCCAGGACTGCACTGTTGAGGCCTGCAGAGTGCTGCAGGCTCTTGCAGCCTCCTGTCAGTCCTATCAGCCCCCAGGCTCAGCTGCAGGCAGCTTCAGTCCTATCAGCTCACCTGCCCACAGCACATCCCAGCAGCCTGCCCGGAGCCTGCAGATCAAGGCCTTGTGAGCACAGTGGGTCTCCATGACCAACCAGAAGTACCCATAGGTCTGTGCCCTTTGTGCAGCAACTGGACACCATCCTTATGCCCCAGGATCCAGGCCACAGTCATGCTATCTACAACAGCATGGATGGTCTGCTTGAGTCCCTGGCTTGGCATCTCCAGTTACACATCACTGGAGGAGGACCCTTAAGGGCCCATCCTGCCAAACTCCCTAGCTACAGTCTCCACCAGCAGCTCAGGGAACCTGGGTCAGTGCCTGCCTCATCATCCCTGCAGTTTCAGGGCTGCCCATGAGGCATGGCTGCCCATGAAACCGCCAGCCACCAGCAGTTCCAGTTCCTCCCTGGGGGTAGCCTCGCTAGGTTACCTGCACACTGTGCCTCACCATTTCAGAACACTGCCTGGAGCTGCCCACCATTACTGCCAATCAGGAACAAGCAGAGCCACCAGCCATGCCAGCCCCAGCCACATGGTAAGGCCTGCATGGTAGGGGGGGGCCCTCTATGTTCCTGCCCCTGCCTCCCTCCCCCTCACCCAGGCAGGCCACATTCCTCTGGCTCTGGATTCCCCTCTCAAGCACACAGGGAGGTGGGAGACAGTGACAAACTTTATTGAGCAGCCCATGCCCCTGCATCTAGGAAGACAAGAGCCTGTCACATGCCGAGGAATGAGTTGATGCTGGTGGCAATGTCCTCCTTAGCTGTGGGGGCCAGGGACATGTAGTACAGTCACAGATAGTCCTCCAGGCAGTGGCAGAGGTTGCTAGGCATCCTGGGATTGCTTCCCATGCCATAGGATCAGGGTCCTGTACTAGGTATGCAGGTGAACCCTGGACACTTTGGCCATCAGAAGCAGCAGGGCATAGCAGGTCTGGCACACCTTGGTCCATGCAAACAATGCATTGTGGACCTTCCACAACATGCACAGCAGGAGCACGCTTAAGGCACAGCACTGACATGCAGGGGGGCTGGCTCCAGGGCACCTCCCTGGGGAGGTAGCCTGTGTGTGTGTGAGGGGGTGGTGTGGTGGTAGGGTGCCTGAGGCCAGCATCCAGTGGCCCACTGGTCCCAGGGAACTGAGTAGGAATGGGGGGCTTGGCCAGTGGTTGCCTGGGCCTGGGCCTTCCTGGCCAACTTACCATGATCCCAGGGGACCTGTGCACCCTTGATCTGAGGCTAGGGAGCTCATGGCCCTTGGCACAGACACTCTTATCTGAGAAATGATGCAAATTCACAAACAGCCTCTGTCTCATGGTTCTGCAGGTCCTGCAGCTTCATGCAGAGGACAGGCCACTTTTGGCAGCTGGGATGTGGCCTGAGGGTTGCCACAGTCCACAGCCAGGGCCATGTGGTTGCACTGCCAGAGGTGGGCACAGGACCACACTGTGCTACTTCAGCAATTGGTGGTGGCTTTGAAGGACTATCTGGAGGACTCATGGGCCTCACGGATGGAGCACGTTGCCTGCAAGTTTGTGTGGAACTACGTGGACTGGGAGTTCTGGGTATAGCTTCTGGCCCTGGAGTGTAAGTGGCATGACCTGATGTGGAAGAAGAATGCTATCATGGCCTGGGCAGTGCAGGCCACAAATGACTGTCAGGTGCTGGACACCGTTCTGGTCCTGGGTGTCGCCTTCATGGCACCTGCTGCCTGGCCCCCCAACCCTAGCTCCTCTTGCCCCTTGGCAACCACCCACTGCCCAGCAGCAAGCCCCCACATGGACCTGGGAGGAGATCCTGTACTGCCTCTAGCAGCCAGGAGCCTCTGCCCTGGATCCTGCCCTGGGGAGCCTGCATTCTTCTGGGGTCATGCAGTTAAGAAACCTGAAAGTCTGAATGGGAAGAATTTTCTCAGTGAATAAGTTGCAGTATTGATATTTAATAGTGTAACTTAATATTCCACTTTTCAATCATTATTTTCTGGTAAGTGGGGAGGGGAGAGTGGTTGTTTTCTACTTCATAATTCATACAATTGAAAAAAAGATTAACCAGTTTGATTTGATCTACTTTAGCATGAGTTTATTTGTTTGACCTTGTAAGTTTGTTCTTTTCAAGTCTTGACCCAGTTACCTAAAAAGAAAGTACCCTTTTCTGTCCTCCATACTCTTTTGTTTATCTCCTTGTCTACTTCAGTCAATTCTAAACAAATTTCTTCAATCCAATGCTTTAGCTTCTTTGTAGTGCTTTGAATTAGATTATTAAATTATACTTCTACTTGTTCAATTTCCAGATCACATACCAAAAGCCACAGGAGATGCTTCACAATATTGTCTATTGGATGTGCTTGAAGCTAGATATCGCTGTACATAAATTCCTCATATTATTTTTAGAAAATTGCTTCTGGATAATATATGTCTTTTTATGGAGTTATATCTTAGAGCAAGTTGGCTATTAAAAATAAAAGTGTAAAAGTGAATTGTCCACTTAAACTGAAGCGCTATTTTATGAATTACAGGTCATTTTTTTATATGAAGATGTTGGCAGAATGAGCCATCCTAGTCAGAATATAACTGAATTGTCCTGTGCTTAACTCAGTGCAAGCCATTTTCTGAATGTTGTGCCTGCTCCATTCATACTCTCTTTTCTTAAGAAGATCATTCAAATGATAGATACAGCTTCCATCTGCCATTCTACTAATCATACATCTGTCATAAAACTTCATAAATTAAAAGCATTTCCTAAATCACAATTTAGAATGCAAACATGTTATATTGTTTTAAACGATGTAATAAACAGGTTTTACTGAGTGAATAGTCTGGAAAAGTTTCCTTGTGATATAAGCTCAAATTAAAATATTCATTTAGATATGACTATTTTTTTTGTGAGAGTATGGACAATTTATGTCAAGTTAAAAGGAGGGATAACTCTGTATAATTTGTTCATCTGTCCTGATCTGATCACGCTGTCATCCACAAAACATTCATTTACTGTAGCTTCCACAAATATATGTGTACTCAAAAATAATGCTCAGCTTCTAATGCTCAGTATGTCTTGGCTCATTAGATGAGGCATATGATATTGTTTCTACTTCTTCATTGGCTGGTTCATGTAACAAATTCATAGTGCAAATTTGGGATTTTTGATATGAGAGAGAGGTTTTCAAAAGCAAAATAGTAGTGAAGTTTTTAACTATTAAGTCAAAAGATTGTAAAATGTATGTAATAATGCAACCTTTGCATTTCTGTCTATCCAGCTGAGGTTTTATACCTCTTCGTAAAAAGCAAATGGACTTCATTCAGTGCCTGGCTCTCTTCTTCATTCTGGATAAAATTCCTGTGTATTACTTTTAGGTGATTTAACTGTGCTTCAAGTCTTTACTTCTACTTTATTTTTTGTCTTCTTTTTGTCAGGCTACCATAATTTGCTGAAGAAATACAGTAGTATTTTGAAAATAGAATTGAAAGTTTTGTGATATGTGCTCTGACAATATGTGAATAGAAAGAAGCACTACATTTATTAAATGCATTCACTGCTATTAACTCTAACAAGTATTCCAAAAGTAATGATTAATGATGGATTAGTTCCATGGGCTTATCCCTGGAGCCAATGATTTTGCATGCATGAAGAGTACAAGATGGAACCCTTAAATGAGTTATGCACCTTTAATCTTAGGGGAAGCCCTGAAGCAGGCACTGTTTAAAGCAAAGAGGCAGCAAAGAAATTTATGCTGACAACATCATTTATTTTGGGGAGATAGAGTAGAACTATAGTAAATCACAGGGCAAATTGTTTTACTATATCACAGAGAATTTTCATATCCACTATGCCTACATTTTAACTGCCGCCTATGTTTGATAGATCCAGTTCATTGTCACTGAGCCTTAGGGTTTTATGCTGGGAATTCTGACATATGTATCCATATTTTTTCTTCTGCTTTGTTCTTGTACATTGCAGGATGAGTGATGGTACATAGTTCACCATCCAAAAAAAGTATAAAATATGAGGCCATATTCCATGGAAGGAATTTGGCAAAAGGTGTCAGTAAATACAACTGTTAGCAGTTATTCTCTCTATTCCATATAGGGTGTGTCCAGACGATCATGCAGGTGCATCTTGCAGCATCTCAAATCCCTTTGAGATGCTGCAAGAGGCATGTGCAGGAATGATAAACATTCCCTGCACTGCAAATTTGCAGTGCGGGGGCAATTTAGACCCCTGGATATTCAAGGATTTAATTTTGGTACCTGGGGATACTACCACTTGTGCCAGCTGGACTGCTGAAGCAGCCCTGAGAGTTCCCTGCACCCTTTACCCACTGCAGCAGTCTGGCAGTAGAGGCCAGACCTGGATGTGAACTGCACAGCCAGTAGAGGCATCTGCCCCTCTGGGCCACCTGCCTGTGGGCTGTGGCTGCAGATTTGGCCTTTTTGTGGCACTACTGCCATGTATACCCCTGCTCACCATCTGGGCAGCTATCACTCAGAAGTTGTTCCAGGTGTGGTGGCCTGCTTTGAACTGTCAAAGCATGTCCTCCTGACCCCAACTGGCCAGGAGGTCAGCCACCTCCAGCTGGGTCCAAGGTGCCAGCTCTGAGCAGGCAGGGTCCTGCCACTGGCCTCCCTAGCAGGAATTCTGGTGTTCCCTATTGGAAAACCAAAAAATCCCTGATGAGAAAATCTCAAAGTCACTCTGTAAAATATCCCAAATTCCATGTTCCTCCACAATTAAAACAAAAGACCACTATATAAAGAGAAAGAGTGAGAGAGATTGGCAGAGAGATAGAGAGACAGCAATCTGTTGGGCAATGTTTTATTGATATATCTACAGTGCTAAAGCAATTTGGAAGCCAAACAGTGTCTCTATCATCATAATAAAATGAATTCTGAATACCACTTTGAGATGCTGCAAGAAGCCCATACAGGAACAAAAAACATTCCCCATGCTGCAAATTAGCAGAGCAAGGGCAAAATCAGACCCCTGGACATCTAGGAGTCAAACAAGACCCTGGGGGGAAAAAGCAGGGCAGGGCATGGTCCTGGACCATGTGCTCTGGTAGCTAGCCAAAGCATCTGTATGGCTGCCCCATTCCCAATGTTGAAAAGTGTGAGCTACAGGGGGCTGGATCGGGGCTCTGTGCTGGTAATTAGGGAGTGAGGAGGGTTGGAAGAAGGGTTGGAGGAAGGGAGAGGGGACCATTCGGGTACTCCCGCTGGCCCCAGCTCCCGCCCACTCCTCCAGTTCCTCTGATCACTGCCCCACCTGGCTCCATCCCCTGCCTGCCCCTGAGCACCCCAATCACTTCCCTGCCTGGCCCCAGCATCCTAGAAATAATAAAGAAAGCCCTGCACTCACCAGCATTAGCAGGTGCCGTTGGGGTCACTGGGGCCTTGTGGCAGAGCCCCCACAAGAAGCACAGGGCCCAGATGACAGCTGCAGTGGCCCCAACTCCCTGACAGTGCGCAGAGCCTCATGACACCCTGCTGACCCTGGCCACACCTGCATGATGGGGCAGTGGCAGTGTGGGTGCCAGGCAGCTGGGGTGGAGACACTGCAAGAGGCACATGCAAACTCATTTGGACGTGCCCGTAGTGGGGATCATGAACTTCAATTTCTCTTCATTTTTTATCCTTCACTTTTGCACATTTTTGTTTATAAAAATAAAGAAATGAAACAAGAGTACATAAACTAACTGCATAATGAAATGGATGTGGGCATCTTCAGTTAGTCATCATGGTTAAGGATGCATTAAATTTTCTTTTAGTAGAACTTTACTTACAACTCTGTCACATAAAGGCAAGGTCCTTAACTGCCTGATATGTATGAATTGCTTGGAGTGGTACAAGGTAGGGGGAGTGAGGCTATTTCTCAATCCATTCAGCCTAATATTTTAGTCCCCAGAATTGAATATAGCATAGGTAAAGCATCCAAAGAGTTGGTAAGACATCCAAACCAAACCTCACAACCTCATAGTTCTTTGATCAATAATCATATGTCAGCTTTGGAAACAGAAATATCCAATAAAAGATTTGGAAAAAAAGCACTTACATCCTCAGGTGGATGCATTAATCACAAGATATTATCCACTAATACTAGTACTGGTAATGTCAGAAATAAGTAAAAAATTACAAATAAGCTGACATCAAAGTAATATTGGATATAAGTTGTCCTAACTAGAGTTCTGAAATCTTGTACCCACTATGGAGAAGGAAGATGGTATTAAATAACATTATTCCACTTAGCCTAAAAAATTATTAGTCTTTTTAAAGGATTTTTAAAAAAAAATTCCATTGAGGATGGTGTAATTTTGCATTCAAAGATGCAGAAATTATATCTGCCCACCTGAGCTAGCGGAGGAACAATTATTGTTAACATGCAAGATAGAATGAAAAATACTGTTTTCTGTAGCATCTCCACATTTGTATAACTTGTACATTAATCAGCGGGGCACTAGAGTAGGCTGAAATAGTAGAAAGAGCATAGTGACAAGCTTTGTGACAATTTCTCAAGTGGGAACCAGGAAAAGTTGTATTTTTCCAGTATTAACTGATCTTACTTGGCTACAGTGAAAACTTATGATTACTAGAGTGTTCAGAACTGTGGCCATTTACTAACACAGAGCAGCTAATTAACTAAGTTGCTTTCCGGCGTTTGACTATATTCTTATTATACTCTATCTTGTGTAACCATTTACATCAGTATGTCCCTGACACGAAGGAAGCAAAAGTACTCACCGGCAACTCGGGAAACAACACGTGAGGGGCAGAAGACAGAACCCGCGTGGCTCATCAGCCCCCTGTTTATACAGCTGCAGCCACCCGGTGGCGTCAGTGCTGAATGCCAGCCGGCACAGATAAAAATGGCGGTGCATGCTGCACAGCCAGAGGGGAGAGTACAGTCTCCGATGTCCCCGCAGCAAAGACGAGTTGGAACACAGGACTAGAAGAGCAGGAATGGCCAGGACAGAAGCAAGGAGGAAGAAAAGCATCTTGGTGACGCTGCAGATAAGGTGGCAGAGGGACACCAGGATTGCCTCGGAAGGACGACAGGAGTTACACCTGGAGATATCCGACCTGAGAAAGAGTGACAGCAAGGAATCCAGGGAGAGTTGCCGCTGGAGGGAACTTCACCACTGGACCAGGAGATGCCTTAGAGTAGGCAGGGAACGGGGTGCCTAAAGGGATGAGGCAGCCAGTGTCCCATTGATGTGTGGCGGGGGGGTAGTCAAAGGGACAGTACATCTGGTTTTGTGTTAGAGCTTCCTTTTTCTTTTCCTTTTGATTTTGTTCTACCCCAAGCTCCAAGGGGTATAGGAGGGTAGCAGACCTGCACTGTAGGCTAAATAGTGTTGGGAGGGGCCCAAGCAGGACCTGGTTGAGGCTTTCAGGAGTGAGATGCCAACCAGCTTGTTACCGCTACGCAGGAGGCATGAGGACGGGGTGTAGGGGTGGGCAGAGCCCAGTGAGTAACCGCTGGGATGAATCTTGGGTCAACGAGCATGCCCGATGAATGGCCCCAGACACTGAGGTCATCAAGTTGTGGCAGGCGAGCATGGGGTCAAGGATTCAGGTGGAAGCCACCAGCTCAGACAGAGGTGTGAGCCCAAGAGGTGCGTAACATCAATCACCCAAGTGAGAGCGGCATGAGAGTGACTGGTTGAGGCCTGGCGGCGACAGAGTGGTGCATTGGCCAGGAAACCTTAGGGGAGGGGGCAGCCTGAACAGAATGCAGCCCACCGAGATGGCTCCGGCAGATCTGCTGGAGCAGAATCTGCAGTTCTGATGCATATTGCGGGGTCCCAACAAAGGATGCTGGAACGCAAGAGGACTGGATGTGGTATGGCCCATCTGCCTTGCAGATGCCCAAGATGATGCTAGAAGATGACCCGGAGGCCTACATTGAGGCCTTTGAGCGGCATGCAGCCAGCACGGGTCTTGATAGGCGGTATTAGGCCAGTCACCTAGGGACCCTGGTGGTGGGCAAGGCGCAGGCAGCCTAAGGGGCTTTAAGTTGTGATGAGGCCCAGGATTATGAGGCCATCAAAGCAGCGATCCTCTACAGCTTGGAGATTAGCCCCAAATATTACCGTCGGCTCTTCAGGGCCAAGAAAGGGACAGAGGAAAGGCGACCGTGGCTTTTGCTCCAACAACTGTGGGACCTTTTTGGAAAGTGGGTTAATTTGGTTACTTGTACAGTAGCCACATTAGTTGATAAGATCATATTGGAACAGTTCATAAATGACCTGGAAGAGAGAACCTATGGATTGCAGTTTTGGAGCTGGAGGCAAGGGCCCGGTATGGCAACATCCAGTAGTGAAAGACTGGGTCGAGGGTCGACCGGTGTGGGCAGTGTTGGACTCCGGATGTGCCCAATCGATGATCAAAACCAGGCTCATGAAAGAGTCCCGAGATCGCCGGGCTGAACCTGTAAGCATATCCCGTCTCCACAGAGAAACACAAACTATGCATTGAATGTGGATGGATCTCTGGGTTATGGAATATCAGGGAGAGCTATTGGTGGGCCTGGCACCCTGTTTAGCCTGCAACATGCTCTTGGGTCAAGATTCGACCCCATTGTACAATGTTATGGACAGGGTGCGGGATGTTGAGACCACACAAAGGTCCTTGAGAGCATGGGAAGGCTGGCTTGGTGACCCCGTAGAAAGGGACGACAATGCGGAGAGATAAGAAGAATCCATCATGGATTTACAAGACCTTGCGAGTAGCCAACAATTCAGGCAAGCACAAGAAGAGAACCGGACTTACGTGGGCCCTGGGCCCAGGCCAAAGATGCGTCATTATGGCTGACGTCGGATGCTAGCCTAGCGAGTCATTTTTAGGTAAGGAACAACCTCCTGTATCGGGTATTACCAGACAGGGCGGGAAATGGAGATAGGATTCAATAAGTGGTGCTGGAATGCTTCTGGAGGTCAGTGTGGTTATTGGCACATGCCAATCTGACCAGGGGGCCACTTAGGTAGGGACTGCATGCTAGATAAGATATCAAGGTGGTTTTTTTGGCCAAGGATGAGTGAGGACGTGGCACGTCGTTGTGCAGAGTGCCTTGTATGCTAATAGGCTAGAGAGGACTGACCACCTCATGCCCCAATGAGGCCTATGCCTGTGATCGACCTACCATTCTCCTGGATCGTGATGGATGTTGTGGGGCCACTTCCTTGCAGCAGTAATGGGTACCAATACATTTTGGTGTTTATTGATTATGCAATGAGATACCCTGATGTGGTACCTTTAAGGTCCATAACGGCCCCAAAAATAGTGGAGGAATTGGTAAAGAGGATCGCTCGCTTGGGGATTCCTCATGAGATTCTAACAGACCAAGGCCAGAACTTCATGTCCGGAGTTCTATGGGGAGTTTGCCAGACCCTGCAAATCAAGCAGTTATGAATATCAATCTACCACCCTCAAACCAACGGGTTAGTAGAGCGGCTAAATGAAACTCTAAAAAGGGTGCTAAGGCGGTGCATACAGGGCGATCCATGGTGGTGGGACCTAATGCTACCGTTGGCCTTATCTGTACTCCGGGATGCACCATCAGAGCCTTTGGGATACTCTCCTTTTGAACTAGTGCTAGGTCATGAGCCCTGAGGCGTACTACAAATCCTCTAAGAAAGATGGGAGCAGGGCCCTACTGTCATTACCAGCCCTCAGGATACCAACGGGCATTCCAACAGTGGGTCCAGAATGCGAGAGAATTAGCAGTGGGTAACCTACGACAAGCCCAGCAACATCAAAAGGAAAGATATGACTTGCACGCCAAGGAATGAGAATTTCAACCGGGGCAAAAGGTGCTAGTTCTTTTGCCCACCTTGCACAGCAAGCTACTGACTCAGTGGCAGGGCCCGTTTGAGATTACATGGAGAGTCGGCCCTGTCAACTATGAAGTTTACTGCCCAGGGCATCAAAGAACAAAGCAAATCTACCACATCAACTTATTGTGGGAGTGGTGCCAACCTGAAGGTTGGGTGGCTTTTAGAGCTGAGGTGTTTGACAATCTAAGACAGCGAGAACAAGGCATGGAAACAATGGCTCCTGAATCTGTGAAAGATGTCCGCATGGGCATTGAGCTAACGCTGGCCCAGGAGAAGGAAGTGTGGTTTTTTCAGAGAATCCTGGGCGAATAAGGAGTACGTTCTATCCCATCCAAACACCCCCAGGCATGGTAGTAAGGGATCAGTGGTGGCCCCTACCCCATCACTTGATGTCAGAAGTGAAGGCAGAAGTGGAAAAGATGCAGGGCCTTGGCATCATCAAGCCCTCCCGGAGCCCATGGCGGAGCACCCTAGTGCCAGTACAGAAGCCCGATGGGACACTATGGCTCTGTATTGACTGCAAGCTAAATTTGATAGCTACATTTGATGCCTTCCCCATGCCTTGGGTGATGGAGTTAGTAGAGCGGTTAGGGGCAGCCTGGTTTATAACTACGTTAGATCTAGCCAGGGGGTATTGGCAGATACCAGTCCGGCCATGTGACCGGCCTAAGACTGCCTTCGGGACCCCTTGGAGTTTGTATGAATTTGTATGAATGCTGTTTGGGCTGCATGGCACGGCCACTACCTTCCAATAGCTAATAGATTGTCTCTTAGTGCCACATGTCGAGTATGCAGCCGCGTACATTGACGACATTGTCATCTTCACACGATTGTGGAGTCAACACCTACATGCCCTGAGGGCTGTGTTGACTGAATTACAGTGGGAGGGTCTAACAGCAACCCCGTGTAAGTGCGCAGTCGCACACTCATCTACCAAGTATCTTGGTTTCCAGGTAGGCCAGGGTACCATACAACCCCGGAAGATAAGGTCCAAGCCATTTGGGCCTTCCAGGCTCCACATACAATTACAGTCCTTCCTGGGCCTGATAAATTATTACCACAGATTCGTGCCCCATTTTGAAGACAGCAGCACCTTTATCAGAGGCCTTGAAGGGATCACCTCAGAAGGGGATACCCTGGACGAGGACGATGCTTCAGAACTTTCAAACCTTAAAAAGGGCCCTATGCGTTGATGTAATCATACACACACCAGATTTTAATAAACCTTTTATGTCGCAGACACATGCCTCCAGTACTGCCATTGGAGCCTTTTTTACATGACGAGATGCAGACTTAGACTGGCCAGTAGCCTACGTGTTGCTGGGCACTTGTGTGCCCTGCTTCTAATGAAGGTTAAGTACTTAAGGGAGAAGGAGTGTAGCGGAGCACTAGGGTGCTTGCTACTAGTAATGGCGGTGCGGGCTTAGCTGCCAATCAATAGGGCAGCACAGCCGGGGGTTGCCAAAGCAACTGAGTGGGTCAGCTGACCGCCAGGGGGCAGGGCCTGGCCTATTTAAACACACAAGGCTGAGGCCCCAGGAGTTCCCCTTTGGCAGCCTGAGCGGCAGGAGCTCTGCTGAGGAGCAGAGCAGAGCAGACTAGGAGCCGAGCAGCCTGAGTGTTGGCATGCAGATACAGGGTGGAGATGACCCTGATAAGGATATGATGGAAGGTTAGCCAGGTTGGCTTAAGGTTTATGTTACAGCTGAGAGGCTCTGCATTCTGTTGTGGTTTTGAAGTTGTTGTGGCCCTGGAAGGGGAGGCTTTGGTTTTGTTATTATACTACCGGAGGACCGGCTGAGGCTATAAGGGGACAGAGGAGGCCTCATTAGGAGTTCCCCAGTAAGGTAGGGGTGCTCCCAGAGTGGTAGAGAGCACTGTGTTTGGGGGTGTTCTGACCCCAACCCCAGTGGGGGTGGCTATCGGGATATTTTCAGGGGAGCTACCCAATAGTGTGGGGGTTCCTGGTGATCCCGGCCCTGCAGGGCGGTATTTTACGAGGCTCCAGTGCGGGCGAGAAGTGCGGGAGAAGCCCCAGAGAGAGTGAGGAGCGCGAGAAGCACGGGACAAGCCTGAGTGCTGGCAAGGGAAGCGTGAGAAGCGTGAGCAAGGCCCAAGTAGGGCGAGCGTGCGCTTGGAGGCCCGAGGCAGGGTGAGCACGTGGTTAAGAGCCTGAAGAAGGGCAATCACATGAGAAGAAGCCCAGAAAGGGCAAGACAGGGCTTGCGCCAGGAGCAACAGGGCTCCAGCCGAGCACGCGAGTACAAGCCTGAGTGGGGTAAACGGATGTATAGAGGGCGCGCACAAGGAAGAAACCCAGGTAGGGCAGGGAATGAGGGACAGAGCCCAGGGAGGGTGTATGCACACTAGGAAGCTCAGAGAGGGCCCTCATCGGAGAGGTCCCTGTATAAGGGTGCGTACTTAGAGCGCACCTAGAGACATAAGAATGTTCGGTACACCAGCGAGGCTTGGGACGTGCTACAGGGGCGGCTGGAAGCACACGTAGCCCATAAGGCTGAGATGAACCAGGGTACTCCTTATAGGATAGGGGCCAATACAAATATAAGACAATGTCCAAGGGGACAGTAAGGCAGCCTCCCATTCATATTAGAACCATCAAAGTCATGGCGGGCGAGAAAGAAGGTGCATTCAAGACCCAACTTGGCACGGTAGGGGCGCAAGGGAAGATCACAGCCGCTCTTGCGCCCCACCCCATGACACTACATAAGTTGAAAGCTATTACCAGCTGAAACCAGGTATGCAACAATAGAGAGGGAATGCCTGGCTATCCAGTGGGAGGTGGAATACTTCTGCTATTATCTATTAGGAAGGGAATTTACACTTATCACTGATCATGCAGACCTGAAATGGCTCAGTTCCACAAGACCAACAATGTGCGAATAACACGCTGGGCATTGGCTTTTCAACCTTTCAAATTCCATGTTGTATACTCCCCGGGGAAGGACAGCATAACAGCTGACTTTTTGTCTAGATGTGGCGAGGACATGGAACTGGACATTGACGACATCACACCATGCAACAAGTCACAAGTACTGCTGACGTGTGCCTCAAGAAACCACCACAAGGCAGCTGGCACGGGAGGTTATGTCCCGGGACACGAGGGATGCAAAAGTACTCACCTGCAACTCGGGAAACAGCAAGTGAGGGGCAGAAGACAGAACCCGTGTGGCTCATCAGCCGCCTGTTTATACAGCTGCAGCCGCCCAGTGATGTCAGCGCTGAATGCTGGCCGGCACAGATAAAAATGGCAGTGCACGCTGCGGAGCTGGAGGGGAGAGACAGAGTACAGCCACCGATGTCCCCGCAGCAAAGACGAGTTGGAACACAGGACCAGAAGAGCAGGAATGGCCGGGACAGAAGCAAGGAGGATGGAGAGAAGCATCTTGGTGACGTTGCAGATAATGCAGCAGAGGGACACCAGGATCACCTCGGAAAGATGACAGGAGGTATACCTGGAGAGATCCGACCTGAGATAGAGTGACTGCAAGGAATCCAGTGAGAGTTGCCGCTGGAGGGAACTTCGCCACTGGACCAGGAGGTGCCTTAAAGTAGGGTGCTTAAAGGGATGAGGCAGCCAGTGTCCCGTTGAAGTGCGGGGGGGGACAGTACATCCAGTTTTGTGTTAGAGCTTCCTTTTTCTTTTCCTCTTGATTTTGTTCTACCCCAAGCTCCAAGGGGTATAGGAGGGTAGCGGAACCGCACTGTAGGCTAGATAGTGTTGGGAGGGGCCCGAGCAGGACCCAGTCAAGGCTCCCAGGAGTGAGACACCGACCAGCTTGTTACCACTATGCAGGAGGCATGAGGCCGGGGTTTAGGGGTGGGCAGAGCCCAGTGAGTAACCGCTGGGAGGAAACTTGGGTCAATGAGCATGCCCGATGAACGGCCCTGGACACTGAGGTCATCAGTTGGGGAGCAGGAGTGGAGGGAGCAGGTGCACGTGTGCCACTCTCACGAGCACCCCCTTACCTCGGCAGCAGTGGAGGTAGCAGCAGCAGCAGCAGAGGAGACAGCGGCGGGGGCAGCAACAGCTGATTCCCCCTAAAGTAAGTGGGGCAGAGGGCGTGGCACAGCTGAGGCGGATCCGGAGGGGAAGCCCTTTGGTGCCACCTTAGCTTGCCTGACAGGGAGCTGCGCTCCCGAGGCGCGTGCGGGCAGCGTGCGCGAACAGTTCACGCAAACAGGCGCATTCTGTAAGGGCATGCCGGCGTTTGTGCCGGCGTTCGCGTAAGGTGGGCGCGAGGTAGCTACACAGAGCAGCACCCCCAGGGAGCAAAGCAGTGGGCACACCTCTGCAGGCATGGTGATGCAGACACGGAGCGCAGCTGCCAGGGGCCCCGCCCGGGTGCTGCTGCCTACCATGGGCTCTTCTGAGGCCTCCACCCAGATGGAGCTCATGGTGGAGTCGGTGGCCCGTTGCCCCCTGTCTGTGGAGGGGCTCGGTGGTGTCCTGGGGTGGGGTGGGGCCTGGAGGTCTCCTTGCCTGTCCCTCCTGGGCATGACTTAGGGCCCTGGAGGAGCAGGTAAGTGAGCTCCAGGCTGTGGTGAGCAGGCTGAGGGGGATCAGGGATGCAGAGGATGAAATTGATGCCTATTTCTATTCTCTGCAGGCCTGGTCGCCCACAGTACAGCCCCCACAGGAGACACATCTCCACAGGAGTGGAAGAAGGTGCCCAAATCCAGAGCTGCTAGGCCTAGAGCGGTGGAAGCTCCCCAGGTTCAGCTGGGGAACGGGTTTGATGCCCTGGCAGCTGTGATGGAGGAGGACAGTGGAATGGCCTCTGGCAGGGACGATGCTACTCCCCACACAACAGGGAACGGGCAGAGAGCAAACACCAGGAGGAAGAAACGTCGGGTCCTGGTGATCAGAGACTCCATCCTATGAGGACTGGAAGGTCCCATCTGCCGGCCCGACCCCTAACCATGACGGGTCTGCTTCATGCCTGGGGCTCGGGTCAGGGACATCACGGAAAGGATCCCGGCCTACATCCGACCTGCAGACCAGTACCCCATGATTGTCGTCCATGTGGGTACAAAGATGCAGCCAGGGGCAACCCTGACTGCATTATGAAGGATTTCAAGGCTCTGGGAGACAAGCTGAAGGAGACGGGGGCACAGGTGGTATTTTCTTCTCTTCTTCTGGTGAGTAGGTGGGGACAGTGACACGAGGCCTGCATTGGCATGGTCAACCAGCGCTTACACAGCTGGTGCCGGCAGCCAGGCTTTGGGTTCCTTGATAATGACCCATGCTTTCGGGTGGGGAACTTGCTGGGGTGGGATGGGCTTCATCTCTCTGCTAAAGGCAAGCGTGTCTTCTCTTCCAGGTTGGCTGATCTCATATGGCGAGCTTTAAACTAACCTCATTGGGGGAGGGGGCCGCAGGAAGACGAGGAGACGCCATCCAAGCAGGACAGGTGACAAAGGCAAGGGGTGCTAAGGTAAGAAATGATCGTCCAGACAGTCTCCCTAAATGGGGGGTGGCACACACAGTCTTGCAAGGCCTTAAATGCCTATATACCAGTGCTCGCAATATGGGGAATAAACAGGAGGAACTCGCCCTCAGAATAGCTAGTTCAAACCCAGATATCACAGGGCTAACAGAAACGTGGTGGGATTCGTCCCATGACTGGGCAGTTAGCATTAGGGGCTGT
>NW_017728886.1:176322846-176362361 GCF_001723895.1 Crocodylus porosus | reverse complement strand
TTAGGGGAGACACTGTTTCCCCTAGCGCCCCCTGGCATGTCAAGGAACAATGGACACAAATTATTGGAGAGTAGGTTTAGATTAGACATCTGCAAGAACTACTTCACAGTCAGGGCAACTAGGAGCTGGAACCAGCTTCCAAGGGAAGTGGTGCTGGCTCCTACCCTGGGGATCTTTAAGAAGAGGCTTGGTGACTACCTGGCTGGACTCATTTGAGTCCAGTCTTTTTCTCCCGCCTGAAGATCTACAAGATCCCTTCCAGCCCTACTTCTATGATTCTATGAAGTTGTGACAGGTGAGCACAGGGTCAAGGATTCAGGTGGAAGTCACCAGCTCAGACAGAGGCGCGAGCCCAAGAAGCGCATAACATCAATCACCCGAGTGAGAGCGGCACGAGAGCGACTGGTTGAGGCCCAGCGGTGACACAGTACAACACAGGTATAAATATATTTCTAAACAGATGGCAGACAAGGTTCTTTGGGTAGATGTGATATCTTATATTAGACCAACTGAGTAGTTGGGAAAAAGCTCCTTGCAGGCTTTTAGACACAAGTAGCATTCTTCAGGCATAGGGAGTCTCTGCTGTTCTGAGATCTCCAAGAAATTAAAGTAGCTAAAGTTGTGACAGGAAGTCAGGGAGATTGTAAATGGGTGGAAATTAGGAAAACAATGAGTGGAGAAGGGAGAGGGGAGGAATGAGGGAAAAATAATGTCAAAGGTAAGCACGGGACACTGCTGTAGTTGAGTTCTGCAAGGTAGAGGAGAGGCAGTCTTTGAAAAAATAAATAGCTGGAAATTAGGAAGACAAAGAGTAGAGAAGGAGGGGAGGGGAGGGAGAAAGTGATGTGGGGTGTAAATGGTAAGGTCAGGCAGGTACCTGATGAATCAGATGTCAGGCAGGTCATAATATGTCATAAATCCAATGGTGATATTGAGTCCATGGTTTTTTGTATCCAGTAGATTTATGAAGTGAAGTTCGTAGGTTCATCTATGAAAGGTTTTTTTGTAATTTCCCTTGGAAGGTTAGAACTGAGAGATCAGAGGGGTAGTGATTGTCTTTTGAGAAGTGTGCACCCACAGGTAATTGGATATTTTTGTCTTTGATGGGTTTTCAGTGTGCATTCATTTTGGTGCGCAGTTGTTGTTTGGTTTCTCCTACATGCTTTCCATCAGGGCATTTGGTGCACTGGATGAGATATTACACTTCTGAAGGTGCAGATATAATATCGAGCAAGAGTAATGGTCCTGTTGTGGGGTGTGTTTTTTTGGGAGTGGTGGAGATGTGTTGGCAGGTTTTGCATTTCTTGTCCTAGCATGGTCTGGATCCATTAGCTGTAGTTTTGGTTATAGGGAGTTTGTTTCTGGTGGTAAGGTTAGTGAGGTTCAGTGCTTGTTTAAAGGCTAAGGTGGGTGGTTCTGGGAAGATCTCTTTAAGAACTGGGTCTTCTTCTAGTATGGGTTGCAATTGTTTGAGGATTTTCCGTGTAGGTTCCAGGGAAGGATGGTATGTCGCAACTAATGGTGTGCGATTTGTGGGGATTTTCTTTTTGTGCTGCAGCAAATTTTCGCATGGTATCCAGGTGGCTCTTTTAAAAGTATGATCTATTTCTCTTGAAGAGTGTCCTTGATGGATGAAAGCCCTTTTGAGATTTGTGAGGTGGTGATCTTGGGTATTCTCCTCAGTGCAAATTTGGTGGTATTGGAGAGCTTGGCTGCAAATTAAAGCTTTCTTGGTGTGTTCAGGGTGATTGCTGGTTCTGTATAGATATGTATATTGGTCTGTGGGTTTCTTGTATATGGTGGTTTATATTTTACCATTTTGGATATCGATCATGGTATCCGAAAAGGAAATGCTGGTTTTAGAGTATTCAAGCACTAGTTTGATGCAGGGGTGATGATTGTTGAATTTTTGGAGGAAATCAATCAGAGACTGCAGGATTTTGGTTCAAATGATGAAGATGTTATGTATGTATCTCAGGTATAACATGGGTTTGATGATGCAGTTCTTGAGGAATTCTTCCTCCAGTAGGGCCATAAAAATTTCGGCACACTGTGAGGCCATTTTTGTGCCCATAGCTGTGCCCATGGTCTGGAGGAAGTGTTGGTTGTTGAAACTGAAGTTTTTGTGTGTGAAAGTGAAGTATCTGAGATCAGTGATACCCTGAGGTCTGTACTCTGAGTTGTAATCTTGCTCTTGTAGATATGTGAGGCAGGCTTGGATGCCATCCTGGTGTGGGATGTTGGTGTATAAGCTAGTGACAGATTGAGCAGACAGCATTTACAAGTACTTTACAATTGGATAAATCAAGGATGTCGAACTCAAAATCTGAGGAGCCTCATTGGCCAGATCTGGACTTGGCAGTGGGTGAGTGGTAGCAGTGGCCACATGATCAGTGACATGAAGGTTAATGCTGTCCTCCCCTCCTTGCCTGACTGATGTATCTTCCCAAAGAAAATCCATTGCTGGGACTTCAGTGGCAGGTGCTTCTGCTTGCTCTGTCCCATCATATCAGGCCCTTCTAGGAGCCCTGTGGTCTGGGTGAAAAGGCTGTGTGTTTTTGCAGAAATGACTGTGCAAGGTGCAGGGAAATGCAAAACTAGGATTGATACCTGAACATCCTCCACAATAACCACAGGTAGGGATTAAATTAGTGTTTAGTAGCCCATAGTTACAGAGTAAAGAGAGATTCTCCTTTCAGCAGACCTAAGAAAGAAAAGCCAGAAAACTTAGCTTGTTTTTCATGTCTGAATTGACTTTGTTTATGGTCTGAACATAGTCCCTCTGAACGGAGTGTTGAAATAAGTTTTGACCTTTAATAGCTATAGAGCTACTGTTAGGTAGCTGTTTATGCACTAGAGTATGGGAGTTCGAATCTTGGCTGCATGAAGGTCATAAAGGGAGCAGAGATCTCCTTCAAATTCCCTTGTGGAAAATATATTTGATATGATGGATTCTGCAGAAGACATGGAGGTAATCAGCTGTGTTAGTCTGAAGCCAGGCAGAAGGTAGGGCACAGTGGCAACTTAGAGACTATCTGATTCAGAGAGGGGAGATAGGTAACAATCTACTTCATCAGATGAAGGCAGCAGACAGAATCTGAAGTAGATTGTTAGGTATGAAAGTTCATGCCTCTGAACCAGATGGCCTCTGAAGTGTCATCCTGCCATACCTTCTGCAGAAAACACGGAGGCTGTGCAATGAACTTTTCTAATCCATTTTGCAGACTCTGGAGCAGTGAGCAGACAGGAAGAACAGTCCAAATGATCTGAAAAGGACCATAGACAGATGGAGTAGATAAGAGCTGCTATAAATAAGAGGAACCATTTTGCCAGGCTTTACAGATCCCAAATACAAAAACTTCAAGGGTCTGCAGCTGAGAGCATACCAGAAGAATGTTATATAGATATGGCAGAAGCAAGCAAAATCAATGAAAGGAATTGGATTTTGCCAGTGAAAGTGCATGAAACAATTGTTTCATTTAAATTGGACAATGGAGCTCAGATTAATATTTTACCAGAGCATGAATATAGAAAATTATAGAATATAGAAACCAAAAGTGATTCCAGCGAGCATCACAAGAACTGGCTATTTAGGAACAAATATACTAGGGAAAGGGACATGCATTTCTAGCATCCAGTATAAATATAAACCACACAGACTCCCATTCATTGTGGTACCCATAGAGGGGACACCAATTTGGGGTTTGGCAGTTTGTGAAAAACTGAATCTAGCTAAGCATGTACTTGCAATACAAGAAGACAGAGGCCTGGCATATGAGACACTCATGTCAAAGTATAAGGCTAGACTTCTTCCCAGGTGAATGTACAAATGAGATAAATAAACAAGTACCTCCCGTTATTCAGCCATGCAGAAAAATGTCTTTTTCTCACTATGATAGACTCAAGATGGAGTTAGCAGAAATGGAAAAATTAAAAGTGTTAGGTAAGCTCCTCAGTTATTATGGAGAAAAATAATAACTAGTTACGTGTATGCCTGGATCCAAGATACCTCAACAAGGATATCAAACAAGAACATTTTTAATTGCCAAGGAGAGAACAAATTATGACCCCAATTAAAAATGCTCAATTTTTGGGTAAATTGGATACCTCGTCAGGATTTGGGCAACTGAAACTCATTGATGAAACCTCTAAATTATGTATATTTATTACTCCCTTTGGAAGGCAGATTTCCACATCTACCTTTCATATTGCCTGTGCTCCTAAAGCACATCATAAAACCATATAGATTATTTACGGACATATTCGTGGTGCAGACACTCCTATGGATATCCCTATCACATAGGGCTCCAGGAAAGAATAACATAAAAGTAGGCTTTGGAAAATTTTGGAGTTACTACGAATATTGTTTGCCTGTGAGAGATTTCACCAACATATTTTTGGCCAGGCAGAATATGTAGGAAAAGAGAACACAAGCTTATGTCAACAATTGTCAAATAACTCCCAATAGCAGATAGGAAATATCACCAAATAAAAACAGAAACAGAGAAGACAATTCATTGAGACTCTTGAAAGAAATAATATTTAAAGGTTGGCCAGAGTACAAAAGTGATTGCAATAGATAAAACAATTTTCTGGAATTGCAGACTAAAACTTTTGGTGGTAGCAGGCATGCATTTTAAAGGCAGTGAGTCAATGATACCAAGGAGCCTCCAAAAGGATTAAATAATGCAGAAGATCCATGAGGACCATTTAGGAATTGAGAAATGTAAAAAGCAAGCATGTGAAGTGATGTCCTGGCCCAAGATCAATAATGACATTACAAACATAGCAGAAAAATGTTATACCTGTTTAAAATTTGAGCTATGTCAGCAGCCAAGCCACTACAACCTCATCTGTTTCCCTATGAAGCAAATGAAAAAATTAGCATTGATTTATTTATATGGAATTAAAAGGATTATTTAATAGCTACAGATTATTATTTCCTGTATACAGAGTATGTATTTTGTCTAATACTACTGGAAAGTTGGTGATAGGCAGCCAGAAGGCCATATTAGCAAGGCATGGGATTTCAGAGGAAGTTTTTTGTGGTAGTGGGCCTCAGTTCTTAGGTTCAGAGTTTAAGTATTTGCTGAAGACTGGGACTTTTTGCACAGAACATTGAGCCCTAATTATTCCCAATCAATGGCTTTGTGGAATGCTCCATTCAGACTACAAAAAATCTACTAAAGAAATCATTTGATAGTGGTGCTGGTTTTCTGAAAATGTTATTGGCATACTGAAGTCCACATCTGGCAAATGACTAGTCACCACCACAGCCAATTAATAGTTCAATGGTTATGTTCTAATCTGCCAACCCATGACAGTTTACTAAAAGATAAGGATGATGAGACTATCTGGGAAAACCCCCCCCCATAAACTAAAAAGGCATTTTGACAGAGGAGCCTGGGAGCTTCCAATACTAAAAACTGGGGATAATGTCAGTCTGAGAGCCATGTTACACATTCATTTTAGTTGGCTCCTGGAGCTCTTAACCCCTGGATTGTCTACACATTAACACCTGAAACAACTTTTAGCACACTTTAAGCAGCTTAAAGATGTACTACTCCATGGCAGGTTTATCTCTGATTTGTGTTACCAAGCTCATGTTCCATTAATGTGTGGCCATTCCCCACGGATGAGATGCCCAAATTGCAGTATTCCAGTATCCCCTCCCTCCATCTTCCTGTTCTGTTTGGACAAACTTTGTGGGCAGGAGAGATAAGGTGGGGGGAGTTTCTGGTACCAAGCCAGCTCCCTCTCTCACCTCCAGGGATGTGACCTTCCCACCCCCAGGTGTGCAACCCCATGCAAACAGCCTGCAGAGCACATGCCAGCTACCCAGGTTGCAGGGCATGGGCTGGTCTGGGAGTGGCGTCGAGGAGGGATTGAGGGGGAATAAAGTAGGGGACTGGATTAGATCCTCATGAGCTGGGGCTTCCTTCCCAGGACAGGGACAGTAGCTCCCCCAAAAACACTTTTCCTCACCTCTGCCACCTCCTAACCATCCAGGAAGCATAACTAGCACCCCTCAATCCAAAATCCCAATTGATTAAGACATGAGACCTTGAATTTACTTTCTCTTTATTTCTTTTTAAATCCTTTCCCCCCCCACTCCTTTTTATTTTTTCTTTCAGTGGCTTATTTCCTCCATTTCACCCCCATTTCCTTTCCAGCTCCCCTTTCATTACCCACTACCATCCCATTAACTCTCCACCTCCCAGCTTCATGTTTCCATCCCTGTACCATCTTCCACACATCCCTGCCTAGAACAGTGATAAACGTCTGTCCTTGTTCACAAGCCCTCTAGTGGCAACTAACAGCTGTACCTCCTTGCCAGCCCCCTAGTTCCTGTTTGCCAGCCCTCTAGTGGCAAGTCATAGCTGTGTAGGTTGGAAGGAGTCAGAGACATTTTTTAGTCTGAGGGTGTGATTGCTTCAAGCTCAAGCTGGTATAAACACGGGTCAACATATAAGTAGGCCAATGTACACTGTGTAAAAGGGTCTTGAGGAATTACACCTTAAATTCATGGGACCAGCATGGCAGTACCATGTGTCTAGTTAATCTGTGATTGTGCCTGGTCCAAATGGACCAGGACGGCATATTGAGATCCAATTGTTTGGATTTACAAGAACTCTCAAGAAATGAGAGAAGTGGACATGGACTGTTTTTATCCAACAGTTCCTACCTTAGCACTGGAAATAGAAACAGAACCAGATCAACAACAAACAAATCCTTCAAGTGCCTCACAGGATTAAATACTTTGTTGGCCCAGGGAAGAAAGTGAAACCTGAATGACTCTTAAAGACTTGCTAAAACAGCTGTAGAAAGGAGGGAATAGGAAAGTGAGTGGTAAAAACTCACTCCAAAGTGATGTGCTAGTAACCTCTTCTCTGCAGATGGGTGTTAGTTAATTTTTGTATTTACTGGTATCTGAACTTATTGTTAAAAGGGAAGTCATGATAGAAGCTGAAATTTCAAGATGCTTCCTAAGGAGAACGAGGAATTTGGTAACTGGAAGATATTTCTTCAGTTAAGAAGAGACTAAGGGACTTTAGAGGTTACCTGTGGTATCAACATTAAGTCAACTGTTGTTAGCTCTTGTCAATCAATATATGCCTGTATTATTGAACTGGGTGATCACTATATTCATCACTGGAAATCTTCAACAGCAGATTGGACAGACACTTGGTTGGGATAGTTTCATCAGGGACAAACCTTCCTTGAACAGAGGGGCTGGACTAGATGATGCCATGTTGTGCCTTTTAGCTCTGCTTTCCTATGATCTTATGATCTATTTCCAATTGGCTTGGGTCAGTCATCAAGATGTTTTTGAAACTACAGCAACAGAAATGTCTGAAGGAAGATACCAAGAAACAAAATGAAACTCCAAAAGCCTACTGTAAATTAAACAGTTGCAATATATCAGTTGCAATAAAGAAAAAAACCAAACAATCTTCAAGTACGTTCTTATATATAGTATAAAATTGTGAGGGAAATTAAGGTTTTGCTTGACAATATGCTACAAGGTAAGGGTACAATGATATTCTAGTTCTGTAGTACCCCAGGATCACAAGTCACCTTATAAGCACTAGTAGAGTAAGCACGCTACATGATTAGACAGTGCCCCTTTTACCAAATGGGAAATAGAGGCAAAGAGAAATTTTCTGGATATGTCAGTGGCAATTCTAGGGTGGCATGAGCTGTCCTGATTCTAGTTCTGTTCTTTACACTATAAGACCATCATTTAAAAATTAAAAACAGGTCATTAGAATTTTTCCTTCTCATTGTGTGCACTTTTTTTATCATTCATCAGGGAAAAGTAAGTGGTTATAATGTGCTCATCTATTAAATTATTACGGACTTTGCTGTAGTTATATTTTTTTCAGTAAATGGCTTTAACCTACCTACTTTGCATCTGACTAGTCAGCCACTGAAGGCCCTGCAATTGTGCATTCCCTTTGCTGCCATGAAAATCTGCTTTACTCTGATGTTTCATCGATTTAATTGGAATATCGATTTAAACTGTCAGAACAAGAGAAAATGAGGAAATATGTCCTAACAGTGAGATCTGTTATCTTGTAGGATAGCTTTCCAGATAGCATACAGTCTTCACTAGTATTTTTTAACTGCTAAAGAACCAACTTTATCATGATAATAGTATTTTGATGCTTTCTAAACATTTAAACTTGTGATCTGGCAAAGTTTTGAGTCAGATGTCCAGAAAATTTACATAACAGGATTTTTTTTTTTTTTGGCATAGACCATCTACACTTAATAGAAACACACCCTAGTTCCTCTAATAGCTCTACTTCTACAATCTGCTTACATAATGTATTCACTTGTGTAGACATACTACCAAATGACAGATGAGTTGGTAAGGAATTTTCCATCTGGATGGGGAGAGTCAAGTGGCAATATTTAAGACAGGGAGTCCACATGAAGAAATGCTGAGGCATTCATTTATGGAAAAGCAAATCCATTGCTAGTTGCATAAGTCTGTTTTCTCAAAGCAGCCCCATTAACTCTGCAATGAGCTGTTGAAATGCAGTTGGAAGCTGCAATACAGCAAGCTAATTGGCTGGCTGACATATATTACCTGTTCCAGTCGTATGAACAGTGAAGTTTAAAACTTTTGAGGACATGACGATGGTGATAAAATGTAGTTTGAAAGTCCAAACAAAAATGTGGGGTATCATCATAGGTAAAGGTTGAGGAGAAATTTCACCTTAACAGGATATTACCTTCTTTCTGTTTTCCATCTCAGTGACTTAATTTACCCTCCAAATTTAGCATCCTAACTCTTTATAAACCAATTGAATCTATAAACCAGGGATTTTTTGTTGCTACTGCTGTTTGTTTTTAATATCTTAAAACTTCCTTTGAAATTCTAACATTTCCCCATTTTTTTACTTACATTTATAAGACTCCCCAAACTAGCCATCAAGCACTCCAAAATTTAGATCAGATACTTAGAGTAAAGCCAGAAGTAAGTTATTGTCCTAGTCCAGAATAACCTTATTTATCTGGCAAGGAAGCCAAAGGACCGACCTGCTACTTTAGACCTCCAGTTATCCTCAACTCTCCTGAAACAATATTAGCAGCCAAGAGATCCCAGGAAATTGCTAATGACGTAAAGAAGAAATTTCCCATATGTGCATTTCATTCCATCACTATCCATTATGAGTTTCCTTGCACCCTATTCTAAAGCAACTGGTGCTTCAGAGAGAAATCTGAGACTACATGGAGTACTGGCCTGAAGCGTCTTAGCAGTGCCTGTGTTCTTGAAATCTAATCTGCCTCATTTGGAATCCATCATTGCAGACAAAAGTAGTACAGTAATTGCCTAGAATACTTTACAAAGGGCTATTTATTAAAATCCCCTGGATCGGAAACATGATAATGAGCAGAAGTTATTGTCTCCCCTTGAAATAGCAATATCAAGTGCTTGGATAATGGTTGTAAGTTGTTTTCAATATGCAGGGCATGGTCAGACAAATGCATACCCTCATGTAATTTAAATTCATGTAAATCACACTATAATCAAGAATGGATGGATGTGAAGCTGTACCAGAATAGCTGTGACCAGTAAGTGGCTGCTACAGTGCTTTGCCACTAGGAGGTGGGGGCGGGGGAGCAGTTGATAGCTTATTGCTCCTGGAAATGGTTACCTAAGCCGGATATGGACAAAAAAATACCCTGAACTGCTGTAGCTTTCATGAGTGGAATTTTACTTCTGATTTCTTTAGGGATAGTTCTTCACCTGTTTAGGTAAATTATTCCCCGTTTAGGGTTTGCAATATCTCTGTGCTCCTTTTTATACTGGGGTAAGAATGTCATCTGTCCATACCTTCTGTAACATTTGTATGTGCTACTATATACCTGCTGAAATGCTGTTTATTATCTTCTTTTAACACTTACGTAAAAAGGATGTAATATATACTCATGCACTTCCCAGAGCACCAATAGGAACAAAGAAATGCTTTCTCTCTGTTCCTGTGTCTTGCCCATTAGTTAAAAACCCATGCCAATAGTGATTAAATATGATCCAGTTCAAGCATCAAAACAGCAGCTAAATCCTAATCATGGATCAAATATTCACTTCCTCTTTGACCTTGGGCAAATTATTTCTTTCTTCAGTTTACTCCGATGTAAAATGAAGATTGATAATATGAAGCATCATTTAATGTATCTAAATTTCTTTAAAGATTCAAAGTGCTTGTATACGTATGCACAGCTATTAATAAATAACACATGTACAATACTACACTCACAATGATATTTTTCGAACACAGGTTCAGAGATCATATATACAACACAGGAACAAGGCAACACAAATAGATGATGATATCCAAAATAATAAATGTGCTACGTTACAAGTTCCTGAAAATCCGAAACCACCCCAAGCATATACGAGAGGGTCCAAAAAGAAGATGAAAAATACAGGGTTCTCATTTAATGGCTGCATCCATACTCAGCTTGAACAAGTGAGACAATGAATGTGTCCTCTTCTTTAGAAGGTGCATAGGAAGAAGTGATGAAAGTCACACTGAAAAAAAAATCATTTTAAATAAAAAAACTCTTAAAGTTCAAAGCAAGATTTGTACAAAGCTCTATCTGATGATTGCTTATCAAATTGTGATACTTGTCAAACCCTTCTAAGTCTATGTCTTATCATATCACAGCAAGTAAAATAGGATGTTTTAGCATCCTGTGCTAAACTACTTCATAAAAATCTGATTTTAAGATGCTTGATAAATAATCAATACCAGGAAACCCACAATAGAGACCAGGTTCTCTCATTAGTAACCAGGTTCTCTCAAGAATATATTAAAGAAAATTATCTTCCTTTTATACCTAAACTTTGTTAACAAGATCTCCAGATTGTATAAAAGTAATTGCTCTCTTGCTTGAGCTAGTTAAATCTTTAATATTTTCAGCCGGTACAAAATTGTTTTTGAAGTTTTATTGGTGTCAGTTCTGGCTACATTTGAAATCTTCTTAGCACTGCACTAAGAAACCTTAATACCTACACACCAATGGCTGTGTTCTTTGCTTCTTCTAATTGTAATTGATAAATTAAATATTTTGAAATTCACTAACTAATTCTACAGAAAGCCTCAGAATGAATAGAAACAGAAAGGGATTCTCTAAATAGGATTATTAAACATGCATTTTATATTTGCATTAAAATCTCACCCAATCAGAACAGGGCTCTGTTGTGCAGAGGGCTATACAAACTCATGGAAAAGGATATTGAGCTTAGTACACAAAGACAACTGTAAATCATAAATGAGATTTCAAAGTTTCAAAAGTTCACAAGTTACATATAATGTGAGTTTTCCCACTCTTCATCTAAGCAGCTCCATGGCCTCCCAGCCAATAGAGGATCTCACAGCTGAGCCAACATTTATTTTAGCCTATCTGTTGCATGAGAATAAATCCAGGTAGAGGCAATAAATCGAACAATGGAAAAGACTGGTGGGAAAACCATTCATGCTTCTACAACAAAAAGTCACAGGTTGAGACAGAAAGTCACCAAGGAGGAGTCTGGTTCTACAGCCAATTAATAATTCCTGTGCATGTGCTTTAGCCATAAGTATTCTGGAAAAACTGAACATTACCATTCCTACTGCTGCTGTTTCTCTTTGGCTAGAGCTTTGCAATTCTGTCCTCAGTGCATAGCTTCTTTGGAAAAAAAATGTTTTGAAGTTCCCTTTTTCTCTCTAATCATTTATACAGATTTTAACTGTCTTAACAGCACTTTTTTTTCCATCCTCTTGAGGCAAGAGACCTATTTTTAGGCAGGGTGAAGTCTAAAATGGAGGTGTCTATTAAGCCAAACTGAATCTGCCCAGGTTTTGTCATTCACAGTAAATTTTCTGGATTTACAAAAGATCAGAGGTAAGTAGGTAGGCCTCCTTGCTATTTTGTAGTAATATTATGATACAAAATGCCGGCTAGTTATACTTAATATAGGGACTGAGCCACATTCATATTTTCTTATCAAACAACCTCATGTACTTGATTGGTAAGCTTTCTGAAAGGAACACAACACATGTTATTCATTTTTAAGATGTACATGGACAACAAAAATATACTCACCAGTACTTTGTGTGTCTTTCATCCAACATTCTCTTCCTGCAAATAGCTACCTTATTTTAATTGGCTTTGTTTTTCATAAGAGCTTATGCAGGAATTATTTCTGTTTCAAAGGCATTGTTTTACATTTTAGGACAAAAACTTTAATTAGCAAAATTAACAAGGGTAACAAAAATCTAGCATTTATTAACTGGACCATAATTTAAAAATGTATATCTAAAAGTCCTTTTGCTAAAGAAATGGGATCAGTGTAATACATGCTACCGAGTTTTCCATTTCAAGTTTTTATTACTTCAATATTTCAAGGTTATGCAAAATGACAATTGTATTAAATCAACTATAAGTGTTTATTTTTTGTTGTGGTGTTTCCTGCTGTGATCTTCTCATTTTGCAATTCAGAACAGAGTTAATGTTTTGTCTTTATAGGATATTACATGCCTCCATCAGTGTCAAAAGTTTCTTTTTTTACACATACGAACTCTTAGGGAGCATCGAGACGTGCGTGGACATTTGGTTCCATGGGGACAAGTAGCAGCAGTACACCTTGTGCTGCTGCTTCTTGTTTCCAAGGAATGCCTGTGCCAAGAGCACTTTGGTATGCGGCAAGTTGCCCTGGGTGACATAGGGGAGGCCGGGGGCAGCACAGTGCTGGCCCCAGCAGCCTTACCTGGGGTCCTGGGGGCCTCCCAGAGCTGCAGCCATGGCAGTCCTCCTGGGCAGAGCCTGGCTGACAGCTGCAGTGTGGCTCTGAGTAGCCTGGCTGCACTTTTTAGCAACACACACTGCCCAAGCATGCTCTGCCTTGGGTTTTTTTTTAGCACTCGCTGAGGTAGTGTACCCTTGCAGTGTGGAGAACTATGGACTGTGCAGCATGTGGCTCTGGTTTGCAGTGCCACAGATGGCACAACTGAGCCTGTCTGGAAGTGCCCAGAGGGTGCATCTACACATACTTTACTGCAAGTTGGCTAATTAGCTCCACAGTAACATGTCACCATTCATACATGCCCCCATATTAGGGTGCAGTAAATTAATTAACTCTACCATAGGATAGTATTGACTGGGACAAGGACTATCCTACAATGAAATAATTTATGCCACTGCAACACATGTGTGGACAGTGACTGGGGCTGGGTGGGGCACAAGGATGCTACAGTGAAGGGGGCTGCCTGCTGGCTAGCCCTGCACTGTAGCACCTTTGTGCCCCAGCCGGCCCCACTGCCAGTCACAGCTGACCCTGCCCCCCAGTCCAGCCCCTATTCCAGCCCAGGGCTGCTTGTCCCAGCACAAATTGCTGTGATCCTGGGTGCACATGTAAATGCTGTGCCTAGGAGCAACTGACTCTGGCATGAACTGCGCTGGACTTAGTGTGTCAACGTAATTGCATGCTTCCTCAGCCTGACAAAGGGTATTTGTACCTGAAAGCTTGCAAAGAAGATTTTTTCCAACTATTTGAGTTGGTCTAATAAAAGATACCAGATTTACCCAAAGAACTTAGTGCTGCATGTACCCAGATGTACCCAGAGAGACTGCATGACTTACTATCAGATATAGTGGAAGTCTGTGGATACAGAAAAGAAGTAGACACAAATCTCTTGAGTCCTAATGTAGCGTTTTTTAAACATTTAGTCTCTTTCATTATTATCCTCCTCCTCCTCTATCATTATTTATTACCCCTAACTCCCCAAGGGTTATTGACAGTCTATTGCTACTATATTTTTTTCTCAATATAAGGAAAAAAAGACTCTTAGATGAATACTCCCATTGATGGTCATAGTCATCCTGGCATTTTTATATGTACTCTGTGGGGGGGGGGGGACCTTTAATTAGAGTGGCTCTGAGAGTTGCTGTAATTAAAGAGCCTACAGAATCTTGTGTACCAGCATCCCCATGCTTCAAAATGGTGGTGGGGGCACTTTAACTAAAGCTCATCGAACAAGCTTTAGTTAAAGTGCCCCTGCCACCATTTTGAAGCACAAGGATGTTAATACATGAAGCATAGAGGCTGGCTGGAGTGCACTAATTAGCATTTAATCGAGTCTGCTTTGACACACTGTAATTACAGTGCATAGGAGCGGCTTCCCTGCATGTGTACAGGCACCCCCTGTGAGTAGAGCTGAATCTGCATCCTCTCTACTCAAAGGGACCACTTTCACTCATTGATTGCCTCCTTTTCCTTGCCAAAATAAGCAGCAGGCTCTTTAAAAAGCAAGGTTTTTCTAGCTAGCAGTTTGTAATAGCTACTTTGGAATAAAATATGCTTATGTTAAGCATATTAGTACTATCTCTTGAAACCTACTTAAGACTTAAGCATTTATTTTTAGTAGATTCCTAAATCTTGCTGTTACTTCCTATTTATCATGTATGCCAATTAATTGGTAAAAGCAATACAAATGATGGTTGACTAATACAACAAAAAGACACATTTTAAAGTATTCCTAAGATCTTCCTAAGAGCCCTGACATGGGGACTACTATGACGATGACATCCAGCCAAACCCTTTCCATCTCTGAAGACTGCAACCATGTATTATTTAACATTTGACCTTTTGGTCAAATTTGTTGAGATTAGATTAAAACTTGAAGCAGAAATGTTTTTTAAAAGGTCCTGGAGTATCAGAAGGAAGCTCTACAGTTTACAGTGAACTGAAGAATAGTTTTGATATATGCCTGTTAATAGGTATTTTGCTGAAAAATAAGGAGGGCAATTTTATAACAGTGTGGTTGAATTTTGGAAACAGTCAGCCTGAAACTTACTGCTGCTATATGGATGCTGTGCTGCTGGTTCATCCCTAATGGTCCAATTCTGCTGCCCATTAAACTCACACAATTCCTGTTGACTTCAAAGGTAGTTGCATGGCTCTGTCAAAGAGTGGATTTGGGACCTAAGTGTACAAAATGTGTGCCAGCATTTCAAGCTTGACAAGGTTCTCTCTTTTACTGTAATTACAGGAAACAGCCTGCTAAGTCAGGGTTGAAAAAGTTCAGCCAATCTGATGCTGACTTTGAGGACATTTGCTAACCTGCAAGGCAGCTTCTTAATAGCAGTCTGAATGCTGCTTTATACTTTTGCAATGAAAAAATAGTATTGATCGGATTTGTTCTCCACCCCCACCCCACTGTCCCCTCTTCATTGCTTTTATCCATTTTATTTTTCTTTTCTGGATAAGGTGCATAACCCCAGTAATTTATCCACACAAATACAACTTGGACAGTAGCAGCAAAACAAACTTGCCCCCACCATTTCATCATCATGCCTTATCTCTGACCTGATAATTATGGCTAGCTTGTCAGGGCAGGTTTTATGGTACAGATTCTCATCCACTATTGATGTGACTAAGGCCAAAAAATTATTTCAATATAAGCCATCAACAGTCATAGTTTTGATTGGCTATGGACACTTACTTTTTATTTCAAAATTAAACTCTCTGACCTGTAAAAATAATTGGAGTAAGCATTTGGGGAAGGTGCAACATTCCATGTGTGAAATATTCCCTATGTCTTCTACTTTTAGTGGGCAGAAGTAAATGTGAGCCTGAAAATGGGAAGTGATTGTTTAAATGTGTGGGTACATCTGTACTGCATCAGCAGGATGCCCTGTCTGGGATGCTGTGACCAAAGAGTGGGCTGCATTCTAGTCTGGGGAAATCAGTTGGTTTGGGGGTTTTTGTTTTTTTTGTTTGGTTTTTTTTGGGGGCGAGGGGGGCTCAGTGTAAGCATTTTTTGCTGTAAATAGTTTACAGGGAAGATGCATCAGGCCACAGAGACTGCTCCATGAGTGGTTCCCCATAACATTGTGCTTCACTTGGTTAGGTGGGCTTCATTTCCGAGTTAACACTATAGTTCTGTAACAGTTTTGTTGTAATGGTGGCAATCTGTGTCAGAGAGAAGGACTGATTGTGAGGGAGCTGGACTGTAAGTAGGAATGTGAGGAAGGACAGTGGGAACTGCAGTAGCACAACGAAGACTGCTTGGAGTAGACCTGTCTGCTGTATGATACGGGATGTTTCTGACCTCCTCCTTTTGAAGTAGAACACCCTTCTTCCTGGGACCTGAGCAAAGAGGGAGCTCTCAGGGGTGTAGGGCAGGGGGATGCTACAGGTAGCTGGGAAAACCAGACACAAAGCAGAGCCAGGGTTTCAAGTCAGAGGCTTTCCCTTTGTGAAACTACACCAGGGCTGGCTACAGGGGGTCCTTCAGGATGAGGGGAGTCCCAAGGAAGAGCTTCCCCTAAAAAGCAGTGTGATCCATTACAGTCATTCCCAAATATTGTAACCATTCCCATTCTATATACCCTCCGAACTCAGGACTGAGGCAGTGAGGATGCTCTGAGCAGACCACATCCCTCAACTATTCTCAAGATCTCTGTCTTGGCCATGCTTGAGAGCAATGCTTATCTTCCAAGCATCCTTATTCCCTGACTTCTGGGTTCAGTTCATGCAGCATGGGAGTGGGTGGGTAGAGATTATTTTATTATGGCAGTCTTGACATAGTAGACTTACCCTCTCTTTTACTGAGATTGAATTGGTGAGGAAACTTGGAAAAGATGTTTTAATTCCCCTGTTTGTTAAATGAAAGTAGTCTTTATTTACCTATGAAACAAAGTTTATGAAGAGCTGTGTAAGTGCAACTGAGTGAGGTCGGCTGGTGAAGAAGTTAGGAACAGAGGGCAGCAACAGCTTGTTTATAGACTCCTATTAATCTGTTAGATCATGTGGCTTCTTGTGGGTGGCAGATATATGACAAGCACATTTGCTTCTGCAACTTTTTCAGAGCTCACAATAATAAAACCTCGAAAGTTTACACATGTAAATGTTATGATGAACTCATTTTAGTGTGCTTATACTTACTGCAAATATCTTTCAGTCCTTTGACAGTTTACAAAAATTGAAAATCTGAGTGTTGGAAATCATGCAAAAGGAACTTGTGAATAATATTTTCAGATTATTTGCAAACTATTTCTCCAAAGTATACCCAGAATTTACCATTAGCTTTTTTAATTGAAATGTACTAAGATGAAGTTGCAGTGGTTAGCTCACTGGGTAGATAACAGTTTTCAACATGCTCACTTGGACAGCTCTTGAAAGTACTTTTAGTCAACTCTATCTGCGTGAATCGCCATCCTAACATCTAGGAGTCAGTTAAAAAGTATCTTCACTTTATTACAATTCATGTACAAACCTGTGATGTGCTGGAGGGCAGTAGCAAGGGCCTACTTTTTAAAATTCTGAAAGTACATGTAAGGTAAATTTGAACCATTTTCCCTAAGTGATGGAATATACCCATATCCAGAGAGGAGGTAAAATCTATCAGAGTTAGAGAAACAGAGCCTGTTTCCCTTTCATGTACATCCAGAATTGAAAAAAATGTTCTTTTCAGAAGTGTCCCCAACAGAAATGACTTGTCCTGGGGCTAATAAAGTACTTCTAAAGCACACTTTTTTTCAAGTTTTGAATGAGCCAGCTACATGGGAAGGAATATACTTTTAAATGTATGTCAAATCTACCAGGGAATTTTACTCTTCTCCCATCCAATACTCCCAATACCTTCCATCCCCTTCAAGTTGTACTTCATAGTACATAATCAATATTCTCCCTATAGTTACCAGGAGTAAAGTATAAAAATGTCCAGCAAATGCATTTAACATAAGTCTGTTTGCCAAGCAACATTGCCTCCCATTATACTTAGGTTTAAATAAAGGAGTTTTGCTTAAATGAGTAAACAAACTAATAGATTCCACAATCTTTCCCTTGTCTTCCTTCAAGATGACATATTCCCAGCAGAAAGAGAACAGTGGGCATTTCTACATGTGAATTTTAAGCAGCTTAATTTAATGTGCATTAAGCTAATGCGCACTAAGCATTTTTGGCAGATGTCTACATGTGGTGGGATTTGGAATTAACTTTCATCCCAGATCAGTGCAGTCCTGCCGTGTGCCGCTGTAACCACTGGGAGAAGCTCCAGCCTCGGGACACATGGCTGCCAGCACTTGGCAGCCATCTTGAAAGCATACCCTTTGCACTGTGACCTCTGGGCTGATGCTTTCTATGTCACAACAGCAGTGTGGCAGAGACACAGGCAGCATGTGCCTGCTCTGCTCATGCCACAGCTGCGCTTCCCAGCCCTGGCTGTGCCAGCTGCTGGCCCTGGCACTCAGAGACAGGGTCCCTGCTCCTCAGGGCTGCCGCAGCTGTCCTCCTTGCCTGCCACCATTCTATGTGCCTGCTGCTTGGCCACCTAGTGCCGCCCAGCTCCTTCACCCACTCCAGCCACCTGCTGGATGACTGGTACATGGCCTTTCAGGGCCCCCACCACAGCACAGATGATTCCACCATCCCCAGTGGCCACAAGCTCCAGGATGCCACCTCCAAGACTGCTGTTGCTCTCCTGTCCCACCCACTCCACCACCTCTGGGCCCACCACACCAGCCAGCACTGATGACAGCACATCATGCTGCAGGAATGGGATGATAACTAGTGGGTCAACACATTCCAGATGAACTGGAACCTTTGAAGTCCTGCTGTGCCAGCCCTGGATCCACCTGGAGTGTCAGGACATGGAGAAGCACCTGGCCATCCCTGTTGACAGCTGCCTGCTCCACCACCACACACCTGCTACCTACCCCCCAGCACCACTCCAGGACACACACATTTGCGATGAAAACTTTTGCCCCTTGGTAGCATATCAATGCCTAGTTTGATAAAAATGAGAACAAAAGAAAACAACTGTTGCCTTTTGAACTGGAGAGTTGCTACTGTTCCAAAATTAAATTCTGAGCAAAAATTTGGGAATAAACAAAGTTGTTTTCATGCATTTAGCCAAAATGGAGGGCAGGTGTTAATGACATATTTAAAAGTCGAAGGAGGAATTACAGCACACCATCTCTAATGGGTAGCTCACTTTACAAAAATGGTTTGAAAATGTAATGAATAAAATGTACTCCACTTAATTACAGTAGATGTACCAGCCAATTTTTGCTTTTTATATTAAATCACTACTCCCTTTCTCCCCCAGTTTGAAATAGTGAAGTCTTTCCCACCCCCAAACATGATAAAACTTACACTTTTTATCAAGGTTATAAAGAGATTATTATATGGATTGGCTGTTGCAGAATGAAAGGCTCATTACTGCATTAAAAAAAACAAAGAGCTTTGCCAGGAAAAGATAATTTGTCATAATGGGGAATATTTATCCATTTTACACCTAAGGGGAATTTAAGTTCTTGAGCAAAGCAGTAATGTAACAGAACATGAGCAAGACATCAAAAGTAAATACAAATCTTGTAGAATAAGAAATATATGAATATAGATATCTTATAAAAGCTTTATGTTGTAGATGCATTCATTACTTAAGTAGCTGATACTAGATTCCATGTATTTTTAACACTTTGTTAGTTCAATATTTCATTGCCTATCCTAGAGGAACAACATTTTATACAAATTTAACAGAAAGTTGGTATCATACTGCCTTAGTGGCTTCCATTTGTTTGATGTTTGTTTGAAAAGGATTTTTTGTGTCAGATACTAGGTTTGGATCACTTTCCATTTACAGATAAAATGTAGTGTGTTATCTGTGGGTGGGGTCCATGGGTAGATCTAGTATTTTGAAAAAGGCAGGTACAGATGATGTGGCATACCATCACTTATAACACAGGGCATCTTTTCCTCCAACTAAAGAGAACATAGAAGCTTTACTAATATACTAAAATGCCCTATAGTATTCAGATGCACTCTATTACTCAGTTTAAGATCAAAACAAAAGCAAATATAAATATTGGAATATGCACTGATTTGCTAGATTATATATGTTTAAACAAACAGCATACTAGGAAAAATAGTCAGAATAGTCAAAAGATATTGTCATTAGTCCCACAGTCATTATAGTTAAATGAATATCTCAAAAAGATTCATAAAACAAAATCTAGCCTTCTTGATCATCTTGACAGTGCTTCCAATACTTCAGTGTTAGTCCATTCTACATCTGAGTTAATATTACCACACCTGAGTTAAGGTTTTTAGCTATAGCTAAAAACAGTCTGCAGGCTGTAAAACAAAAGAAAGACATTACATGGAACAGCTAATAGACAGTTAAATTGCAGAAGAAATGATAGTTTGAATAGTGGAACATCAAAACAATTAAAAAGGACAGGGGGTCTTTAATACCCATGGAGTGGAGACAGTTTAGTAAGAATCAGAGAACAGATAAGAATCCATTAAATCAGTTGACTTTATTATTACTGCCTGAATAGAAATGTTGCTGCCCCTCCCCTTTAAAATCAAGCTCTGATTTTAAAGTTTGGGTGGAACAGGGAACAAAGGGAATGGGTGCAACAGCACCACTGCTTCCCCCCTGGATCCACTACTAGTGGGGTCTGAGTGACTGAAGGAGGGGTAAATCTGAATGATATTCAGTCACTGTATATTCTGTTCAGATCAGACTGAGAACTCTGTCTCTTTACATAGATATTTCATCTTGATCTACAAAAACACATTTAACATATGCTTCTTCTTTCTTTATGCTGGTCATGAAAAGGGTAACCACACAAGGGTTTGGCTTGTGTTCCTTTATGAGAGTTTTGGAAACTAGAAACAGGATATGACCCTTATACAACAAGCCTAAGTTATTATCAAACTAAATTGTTTACCTTTTGAAAATTGCTGGGTCAAGCAAATAGAAGAGCTTTCTTTGGGATGAGAGGAAGGGATCAAAATTCTCTTACTTCAGCTCATGGATGAATGGGTTTTGGCCTTGTTCTTTCTTTTAGAAATTGACAAGCTGAAGCAAGTGCATAAGTTTGTAACACTTGCCTTCTTGTGTTATCACTCTTCTCTTTATCTCTTTTCTTTGCTTTCAAAATTTCTTTCCTTCTGGCTTTTTGTCTTCACAAGCTGTTAGGGACTTCTAATACACTGCACTTTTAGATGCTCAAATGTTGATTGGCGTTAGTGCTAGCTAGACTTTTGAACACTCACAATTTGGGTATTTTTACACATGCTGCAAAGGTGGGGGGGGAAGGGGGGCACAGTATTCTCAACCCCACAGTATAAAAAATCATGTGACAAACTCTTAAAAATCAAGGGATTTGGAATGTAAATCATGAGATGCAATTTTTGAAGTGTTTTTGTGTGTGGGGGGGGTTATTTGTGAAGGTCTGGGGGACTGTGGGTGTATGTGTGGGCAGTTTGGAGCCCTAGGGGAGTCCCCACTCACCCCACACACCATGGGTCAGGAGTGAGGGGCAGCAGCATGGGCTGTGGCTTGGGAGTGAGAGGCAGAGAAACAGAAATACACACACACACACACACACACACACACACACAGCACCCAGCAGGTAAGTAGAGGGAAAGGGGCAGAGGCAGGGCTGCCCATTGTGGGCTGGGGCTCCCTGTGCCCTGCTCAGTGCTGCCTTTGCTCTGGGAGCTGCATGACACCAGTGTGCCTCCTGCTGCCTGGCATCACATAGCTCTGGTGGCAAAGGCAAAAGTGTACAGAGAGTCCTAGACTGCAGTGGGCAGCTTGCTTCTGCCCTATGCACAAATTTGGGGGATATGTGCTTCTCATACCTCTCCTGGGGATGTGCGCTGTGGCAGAGAGCCATGTTGCTGACCACCCCTGCACCTCTGGACAAGCCTCCCACAGGGTGCAGAAAGCCCCAGGGCCCCATTTACCCCGGGCCCTGGCCCCGGAAGCTGTGTGCTGGCCATGCAATGCCAGTGTGCCTCCTGTTGCCCTCTGAGTGGGGACCTGTGGTGCAGCTAGATCGTGGCTCCTTGGGCCTCCCAGTGGGTGGCAGGAGGCACACTGGTGTTGTATGGCTCATGTGTGAAAGGCAGCAGGGTGCACACATCGGGGAGGGGCATGTGCCCCCCCATGCCTCCCCCAGGGGCATGACCCACCATGGACCTGCTGCCCCATTCAGTCCAGCCCCTGCCCCACTCCCTCCCTCACCATGGGGGTCTTGATATGCCCCCTAGCCTCTTCCCCTCCTTAGATTTACCAGCTGGGCACTCTCTACATGCACTGGATGGAAAAACCCAGAGATTTGAGGTTTGTATCCCGAGATCATGAGTTGGAGTTAATTTGATTTGGATATCAGAAGGCTCACAAATGTTTTGTTCAAGTTGGCATTACTGGGGGCACTTTAATTAGAGAGGCTCTGGGAGCCACTCTAATTTAGGGGCCTGCTGCGTCTCATGTATCAGTGGCCCCACATTTCAAAATGGGTCATTGAATGAGCTCATTGAATTAGCTTTAGTTAAAGTACCCCTGCCACCATTTTGAAGCATGGGGATGCTGATACATGAGATGCAGAGGCTGGCTGGAGCACTAATTAGCAGACTCCAGCAGCTTTGTGATGAACTGAGTCTGTTCTGACATGTTATAATTACAGTGCATTGAAGCAGTCTCTCTGAATATGTACAGGCACTCTTTGTGACTAAAAACCTTCTATGACGGTCCCCAACCTATACAGCTGTGATTTGCCACTAGAGGATTGACAAGTAGAGGCCTAACTAGGAGCTACACCTCTGAGTTGGAGGGTATAGATGAGAGATGGGTTGACGGAGGCAGAAACATGAAGCTGAGAGGTGGATAGTTAATGCAGTGGGTGGGTAATGAAATGAGAGGTGTAAAGGAAATGGTGGTGGGGGAAGGATGGTGAAATGAAGGAAGTTAGCCACTGAAGGATAAAAGAAAAAGAAAAAAAGGATTAAAAAGAAATAAAGAGGAATTAAATTCTAGAATGCCATATGCTTTAATAAATTGGGATTTGGATTGAGTTGTAGGGGGTGCTGCTCATGCTTTCTGGGGTGGCTGGGAGGTAGGACCAATGAGAAAGGCACTTTTGTGAGAAACCTGTATTTAAAAAGAAAGTTTGGGTTGCTAAGTGATAACAGTGAACTAATTAAATATACAATTTATAAAATCTCATACTGAAATGTAAGGAGTTACTTAGACATATCAAAATACTAAGAAAGTCACCATGCCTCACTACTCACCCAGAATTCTTTGATCATGTAAATAGAGCAAGGGAAAAAAAAGAACTAGATAATAATCTATTTAGACTTCAAAAAGATCTTCATTAAGGTTTGGCATAAGTGTCTACAGAAGAAAGAAAGTGGTCTTTGAATGTGAGACAAAGTTTTGTTAAGTATCAAAACCTGGCAAGGAGGCAAAAAAGAGAATCAAAAGCTCTATTTTTCAGCATATCAAAATGTTAATATCAGAGTACTTCCTCTGTTGTTTTACTAAATAAAAATATTAATTAATATGGAAAAGGGGAAGGGGAGAAAGACTGAGAAAACCAAATCTACAGGTGACACAATTATTTAAGTTGAGAGAGCCTACAAAAACATCAGCAGGTGCTAACCAAGGTAGGTGACCATATTCAATGGCAAATGGATTGTTTACAGATGTACATCAATTCACAGTGAAGAGAAAGTATTAAATTGGTCACATACCTCAGAGGGTTTTGAAAGAACTGAATCACCTCAGAAAAGGAAACAGAATGTTACTAAAGACAGGCTAATGCAAACTGCTCTATGAGCAGTTGCTTTCAAAGAAAAGAAAGAAAATTAAAAGTAAGCTGATATCTAGATACATAAGGGATAGGCTAATGAATTACACAAAGAATATTACAGTGGCATCATACAAATCAGTGGTGTAGCCTTTTCTGGAATTTAGTATACAGATTACTGCACCCTACAAAATGGGTGCCACAGAAGGGGAGGGAGTTTAAAAAGAGTGATTTCAATCACTCATAATGATCAATCACAGACACAGCCAAGCAACTATACAACATGTAGAGCAGCACTGTCTTCTGCAGTACTGAATGTAGCAGTGCAATAAACTATTTTAGTGGGCTTCCACAAAGGCTGCACCTGGGAAGATATGGCCTTAGGGGTTGGCATTGTGGATGATTGCCCAGAACACCATGGCCGGGGGTGGGGGGGGGGTGCCAAACACACGCGCGCACACACACACACAGGGACTGGGCATGTGCGGGCAGTGTGGCACCTGCTCCAGTCTCCCCCTCTTACTCCCACACAGCAGCAATGGTGCTTGCCTCCGTGGCACAAACAACTTGAGAAAACTCTCATAGGAAGTAAGACTGAAAAGACTGGAGTGTTTCCCATAAAAAGGAGATGAATAAGAGATGTGATAGAAATACATTAAGTTATGACTAGTAGAGAACACGGGAACTTCTGTTTTCCTTATTGTAAAAGCAAGGGGGCATTTAAGCAAATTAATAGATAGTAAAATTCAAAACCAATAAAAGGAGATGCTTTTTAACACAATTTATGATCATCAGAGAAGGTAAAAGTTGGGATACTTTACTAGATGGACCTTGGGCATCATCCACTATGGTGATTTCCATGTTCCTATGAACCTTAAATTGCCCACAAAAATAATACTTGTACTCAGCAACAAAATACACATTACATGAACAACAGACTTAATTATAACCTGCTACTCAGAGGTGGTTGGGAATGTTCTGACAAATAAAAGGTTTCACTGATTAATCATAAAAATAATGAATAGTTAATCAAAGTTAAAACATGCGGTGGATACATGAGTTTTGGTTAAGTTCCAGACAGAAGGTTTGGTGGAGTGGCACTTTGGAGACTAACTGGTTCAGAAAGGCATGATCGTTCATAGATCAGTCTTGGGCAAGAGTTATTAGGTGCTACATCCTATCCCACTTATTAGATATGCAAGTGAAATTAAAAAAAAAAAGCCCCACACTCACTGGCTCCTGCCAGATGGGGGGAGGGGGGAGACGATCCCCACTGCCCAGCACTGCTGGGGGTGCTCTGCCATGAGCCCCCAGAAGCCTTGATGGCTGCTGCAGCAGTTGGTGAGTGCAGGTTTTGTTTTGTTTTTTAAAGAGCCAGGATGCTGGGGCCAGGCAGGGCACCCATTGACAGGGCTGGGAGACCTGGCAAAGACTGGAGGCACTGGGGGGCAGCAGGGATTTCTCTCCACCTGGCAGGAGTCACTAGGTGCAAGGTTTGTTTTTTTTTAAGAGCTGGAATGCTGGGGCCAGGCGGGACATACATTGACAGGGCTGGGTGAATGGGAGGGGGCCAAGGGGTGCTCATGGGGGCTGGAGGGAAGGCAGGGGTTGGAGCCTGGTGGGGGTCCCCCCATGAACCCCTCCCCAGTCCTTCAGCCTCTCCCCCCGCCCCCTACTTACTGGCATGGAGCCCATGTCCAGCTCCGTGAGGTGGCAAGTAGGGACTGCCCAAATTGTTGAATTTCTGAATCTCCTCTGAATCTTTTTCTGAATTAATTCAGAGGCTTTGAATCAATTCCAATCTTTTTATTGGTCTCCCAATTTGATTTGGATTTGGAGATTTGGCAGCCGAATCAGGTCAAATCTCCTCCAAATCGAATCAGCACTCGAAGCTTCACACAGTCCTAGTGAGTATATGGTGCTTCAGAACCCTAGCCTTCACTGCCTTTTGGGTACTTCTTGGTTGAAGAAAGGCTAAGGGACATCACCCTGACAGAAACATGCCCTCACTGAGGTATTAAGCAGTTAGTGGCAGCTGTAATCTTTTGCTCTTTGGCAGAAGCTACAACCATAAAAGCACTGAATATCTGGACTAAATCTGGCTTTTAGATTCTGTCTCAGTGGTAGATCTAGGGTATACTCCACTCTTCCATATTCTTGCCTTGGTGTGCATGCTGAAGGTCTTGGTGTGGTGGTCAGACCTCTTGCATTTACACCATGACTGAGAAGATCAACAGTTGCCAAGAAGAGGTGAAATAAAATCTAGCCCTCAGCTGTGGTTTTCAAGGTTTGTGGGTTTCTTTGGCTCTACCTTTCAGGCTTCCCAGGTTGGAGACCACAACTGTTTCAGAGCTTCCAGGCTCACTTCTCCTGGGAGCCGACAGCCTCCACCACCTATGGCCTACCTTGTGCTTGATTCCTAGCTTTATTGTAAAGGACCCTTGAAGCTCTGAGATTCCTGACTTGTGCCAAAGTTTTCAGGTCTTATAGGTTACCTGCTGTTGGCCTGGGAACCCCAGCTCCCAAGCTCTGAGGCTCCTAGTTTGGCTGTGCTTTTCAAGTTTTCTGGGTTCACAGTTCTTTATAGAACCACTTGGCTACATAGGAAACCTAAAATCTGTATGAGCCAAGGCTACCAGGATTTATTTTATTTCAAAATGTTCTAAATCAAATATTTTAATTACTCCTAGAGAATTTCTCTCTCCAAAGGGGATTTTTTTAAATTCCAATTTTGGTTCCAAACCATTTATACAAATACACACACAATATATATACACCATAGGTGACATATATTTATATGCATTATATATAACAATAGTATACTATATTAAATATAGTATGTGTGTATGTGTGTGTATTATATATATATGGTGCCTATCTTCAAGAAAGGGAGGAAAGCGGATCTGGCTAACTACAGGCCCAACAGCCTGACCTCTATCCTGGGGAAGGTCTTAGCAAAGATTATTAAAGAGGCCATTCTTAACAGACTAGCTGACAGCAACATCCTGAGGGATAGCCAGCACGGGTTTGTTGTGGGTAGGTCTTGCTTGACCAATCCTATTTTCTTTTACGACCAGGTGACTTATCACCTGGACAAAAGAGAGGAGATTGATGCATATATCTTGACTTCAAAAAAGCCTTTGATCTGGTATCCCATGATCACCTCTTACCAAAACTGGCCAACTGTGGCCTCGGGTCCACTACAATCTGCTGGCTGGGGAATTGGCTCCATGGTCAGACCCAGTGGGTGGTAATTGACGGAAGTCAATTGTCATGGTGTCCTGTGACCGGTGGGGTCCCCCACTATTTGTTGAACATCTTCATTAATGATGTGGACATTGGAGTCAGAAGTGGACTGGTCAAGTTCACCGATGATACCAAACTCTGGGGTAAAGCATCCACACCTGAGGACAGGCAGGCGATACAGGCTGACCTTGACAGGCTCAGGAAATGGATGGACAAGAACCTGATGGTGTTTAACACCTAAAAATACTACGCTGGTTAGCACTACAGAGGTCAGGAAAACAGACCTTATCATGACAGGCTGAGACTATGGTACTCTTTAGCCTGGAAAAGCACAGGCTCAGGGGTGATCTGATGGCCACCTATACGTTTATCAGTGGTGTTCACCAGGATCTCGGGGAATGATTGTTCACCAGAGCGCCCCAAGGGATGACAAGGTCAAATAGTTATAAAGTCCTGCAAAACTGTTTCAGGCTGGACATAACGAAGAATTTCTTCACTGTCTGAGCCCCCAAAGTCTGGAATAGCTTGCCACCGGAGGTGGTTCAAGCACCTATACTGAACACCTTCAAGAGAAATTTATCTTGCTGGTATCCTATGACCTCAGCTGATTTCCTGCCCCTCAGGCAGGGGGCTGGACTTGATGACCTTCTGAGGTCCCTTCCAGCCCTAATGTCTATGAAATCTATGAAGTCTATGAAATCTATATTATATATATTTATATATATATATACATATATATACACAAAATACACACACAAACATATATACATACATATATTTATACATATATGTATATATGTATAAATATATGTATATATATTTTAACAAAATATTTTGAAAAAAAATATACATACATATACAGGCAGTCCTTGATTTACAATGTTTCAACTTACAATGTTTCACACTTACAACATTTATAAATTGACACCCTGTTTCAACTTTACAATGCCAGTTTTGACTTACAACGCTTGATCTGATGCAATGCCATGCCACCAAACAAGTTTGCTATGTTGCTCATCTCCCTGGAGAACATCTATCCAAATTTCCTTTTACACTTTCTTTAAGAAATCAGACAAGACTCCAGAAAAACCTGCAGCTAAGACTCCTGAGAAGACTCCAGTCAAGAACCCTTCAAAAAGTCCAACCAAGAGGCTTTCAATAAGTCCAGCAAAGTCACCTCAAAGAAGTCATTCCAAATCAATATGATTGCTATTTACAATATAAATATATTAATGTAGCTATATTACTCATCTTTAATTGATTGAGTACAAAATTCTGGGGTATTTTTGGTGAAAATAGGGTATCAGGCCTTGGTTCAGGAACCAATCCCCCATTTAAACCATTGTTTCTTATGAGAAAATTCGTTCGGTGTTATGACGTTTCAACTTAAGACGTGGTTTTCAGGAACCAATTGTGTCGTAAGTCCGAGGACTGCCTGTACACACACACACACACACACACACACACACTCCAGAATTATCTGAAAGGCTTCCTTTTCATTTTTTCAAACATTTTTTTGTTAACATTTGATGGGCAGTTTCAATTTTTCCAAAGGCATTTTCACCCTTTTTTTTCACTTTCTTGAAATAGAAGTTGCATGCATCTAACACTCAAACTATTGTTGTGGCAACTTGTTCTTGGCTATTTAGTTCTTATATCTGATATAAAAGCAGTTGCACATTTTCATCTCTTTGGGATAAGAGCATGTGCACTCTTAATGAGGACACTACAAAGACTCAGCTATGATTAAAAAGTGTTTCATCCCCTCATGCCCCCTTATGCCCAGATGATGGATAATCAATTAATAGTAGTAATAAACATAGATAACAACCTCAATTGTGCCAGTGGATGAAGATGACTATTGAAACATGTTGCTGCACTGTGGATTAAGAGCCAGATCTTTAGGATGCGTAAAACCCCATAGTTTAGTTCCACTGGTGTCCTCTTTCTTCATCCATTTTACACACAGAAGAACACATCCATATTATGAAGCCAGACACATCAACAGAACTTGGAATACTTTGATTATTATATTAAACTTTTACATTTTAATGCTTTCCAATTGCTGTGTGTATCTTGTTTGAGGCTAAAAATGTTTAGAACTTGCTTATATAAAAAGTATTATTTACATAGCGCCCAAAGCATGCTTGGTAAATAAATACAATCCCTGCAGAATTTATAAGCTGAACAAAGTGAGCTAAAGGAGGATAAACATAAAGTGTAACAAGGGGCTTTGGCACATTGGATAAAGTCTCCAGTTATTGCAGTTTGGAAAAATGTAAATTGATAATAAAAAGTATGCATCCAATGGGATTTAAAATTCCTTTGAGGACTGCAACATTTGAGTCTTCAGCAAAGAATTACAGATAAAAGATGGCACAAATCAATCTCAAAGAAGGAGGCAAAACATGGAAGGAGATAAAATATGGGTGGTTACGTGTCTGTAGTTGCAGGGTGGAGGGAAGAGAAATGGGGGATAACAAGGAATTTGGAAGTGTTTTGGATCTGGTCATTTCTTAAAACAGCTAAGCCTCCAAGTTTTGAGGTTTAACTTTCCTTCATTGCAAGGTACTTGTACATCTCATATGGTCTTGTGGAGTTATCATTAGTGTTGTTAATTTAAGGAATATCTGTTCTAAGTCACAATAATAATTGTGATTTACAAGGTTAGCTAACTAATTGGTATGGTTCAGAGAGGACTGTTGATTCTCATTTTGTTTTTCAAGACATTAAGTGATATACTAAGACACAGACTTCAGACTCTCAGAGTTTTTTATTTGCTTCACTAAAAGTCTCTAAAGTAGCATGCTGTCTGTGTTCATTTCACACAATTTCTATTTGGATTATGTAACATTTGGAGAAGTTATGATGTGTGGCTTCATTACCATATACTGCAGGTGCTTCTTTCCCCCTTACACACTTCAGGCTTGCTTTTTTGTATGCTACTTTTCAAGAGAGAGTTATCAGAAATCATCATGTCTGTGATTCCAAACAAGAGACCATAATTGTATATAGGTATTGCTGGATGGTCCCCAAAATAAAATTTAAACCTTGGAATAGGTCCAGACTACTAGGAGTGACTAATGGCCTAACCATGCTGTTGATGTCTATTGGAATTTTGTCATTTATTTCCAAGTAGTATCACAGTTTTGTTTCATAACAATGCATCTTTACCACCTTTAGCATTATAGGGGAAAATAAAACTCTAGATCATAGCATGTATGCCTTGCCCATTGACTTGTTCCCACTCCCACCTCTATCCCATTTAGATTTTCTGGTAGAGAAATCCCAAGTCCTTTTATGAAAGGAATCCAAGAGATGGAAATATAATTGGGCACCTCTGAAAAAGGCAGGACAAAAGGGACAAATCACATGTATCTTTACTAACTAGTGCTCCAATGGGCTTTGTTATTGTACTCTTGTTTATTACAATTGCCATTAATTTTACATGCATTGTTAGTTACAGGACATACACATTTGAGACCCTACCTGCTGCTTATCCCCTTACAGAGTCATTTGGATGTTGCATTCTTCTTTTTCAGTCTAAAAGTATTATGGAATGAGAGTCATAGGATTTGACGGAGCTTCAAGGGCCAACTTGTCTAACACCCGGCAGGAATGCTACACCTAAAGTTTACTGTGGTTTTATATGGCTTGAGTGCTTGCCACAAACCCCATGATATTTTAAGGTCTTCATTAAAGGTTGTGCATGTTTCCTCAAGTTTATTGATATGATGTGTGTAGTCTTATTGAAAGCCAATGTTGTTCTGTCTTCATTTATGTCACTTCCGTCACTTTATGGATTGTCATGTTTTCTATATATATCTGTTGAATCAGAGGCTCTTTTCCTACCTTGATAGTGCTTTGAATGTGGTGCTGTTCGAATAAAAGCCACCAGACCCCCTAATCTCCAGCTTCAGTTGCAATTTTGATAAAGCTGCCTGTCACTTAGGGTTTTTTTTTAGGTCTAATGACTTAGGAGGTGTTTCGTCCAGTCGCAGTCCCCCTTTAACTCCCTGGATTTAGAGTTCAGTGAATTTCTTTTTGCTATAAGACTCTGGGGCTTTACCACTTGTGATACCCCAGCTTTATGCCAACTTGATGATTAGTGACTTGTCTGATAAATTGCTTGTCTAAGCCATCACAGTCATGATTCTAGCTTCAATGTCCTGTTCTCTTCAGGTTCTTCAGACCCAATGTCTGCCACACTCTGCTGCACTGCCTCCCCTCAGTGTGTCAAGTACCCCAGATTTGCAAGTATTGCATCTCAGCCTTATCTGAAGTGCACATCGTGTTATCCATATTGTCCCTTCCTGTTGAATCCTGAAGTATAACAAACAACAATCTAACTCATAACTTATAAAATGCACCACCTTATCTAGCTGAATGTCAATGGCAATGTAACAGGGGTTGTGATCATGTTGATCTAAGGACATAGGCAGACAAGGTTCTTTGGGTGAATCTGATATAATTTCTTAGACCAACCTAAATAGTTGTGAAATTTTTTCTTAGTAAGCTTTCAAGTTCAAAAACCTTTTTGTTAGGCTGAGGAAGCATCTTCAATTAGTGTGTGCTCTTCCTGGCAATGTAAAGTCTTTGGTACTGAGATCTAAAGAGCTAGGCAGGAAAGAGTTAATTTCTATCTGGTTTTCTAAGCTAGAAGTGGCTGTTCCTGCAGTTCACTTAACACTTCTTTGATACTTGGTTTCAGATATCCTCTCTGTCTTCTGATAACAAGGTTTAGGAAGCAGCTTCTTGTACTGTATTAACTCCATATACCCCTCCTGCTCCGGAATGGTCTCACCAGATTGGTAGGACTACAGAGAAGTTTCTGCTTTGCCTCCCTTGGGGCTCTGTACCAGTGTCCACACCCTTTCCCCCCAAAACTGCCATTCCCAAATACATATAGAAGGAGCTATTTTTGAGATGGCTTTAAGTCATTTTGGGATGCATCTAAATCATTGCTCTTCAAATCATTCTTCACCCAAGGCACTTTCTACTTTTAATGGAAAATGCAGTCCCAGAAAAGAAAAGGCATCTCAAAGAAATGGCCCATTAGCTAAGGCAGTGGTGGCCAAACTTCTGGCCCCATGGGCCAGATGAGTAATAAGCGATCAGTTTGTGGGCTAGTTTTTCCAGAGGATTGGCATGTAGGGTGAGACTATGGGCCCTATCCCATGCACCTACATCTGGCCATGCACCAGCCTGATCCAGCTGCCCGTTGCCTTGATTGAGCCTGCCCAAATTCAGCCATACCTTACCCAGATCCATTGTGCTCTACCCACATTCTGCATTGCACTGGTCCCATGCTAGCTTAATTTTGCTGTATGCTGCCCTGATACCACGTTGGCCCAATCTGGCCATGTGTTCCCCTGATCTTACCCTGACCCAACCCCACTCTGCACCACCCTGATCCCACACTGCCCTGATCCAGTCATGTGCTGCCCCAATCCTGCATCCCCCATATCTGGTCTGATTCCATGCTAGCCTGGCTGCGTGCTGCCTCAATCCAGCATCAGCCTGATCTACCCATGAACCACCCCACTCTGACTGTAACCCAAGGGGAAGCTACCTACAGCCTGCAGAGATTCCTCAGCTGCATTTTTGGGGTCCAGTATAAGGGTAGTGGAGCTGCATCTTGCATGGTTAAAGACTTATCTCACCTTGATCTACTCCTTGATGTTCTTCCCAGTTCCATGGTCAAACATATATAAACATCAGAATTTAGAATAACCAATATATGAACCCTCTGAACAGTGCTGGAAAATAGGGTGCTCTCTAGATTGTAATAAATTTGGGGAATATAGGCTGGACTCAGTACCGTTATTACGCCATGACTATACAAGGTTTGGGTCATCAATTTAAAAGAAGGACTTATTTACTTTATTTTTTCCTTAAAATATGCCACCAAATACTCCCATAAAATTTGAGATTGAACACTTAACATTTTATTATGCTAGCCCAAGAATAGATAGAAGTCAACTGTCAAAAAATCAATCTCCAGATAAAGCAAATCTAAACAAATTCTACATCATTTTTGAGTTTTTTCTTAGTAGGAAGAATTTTTACCTAATGAACTCTTGTCTGTTTGAAACATTGTTCTCTAAATCGTCTACATTTTCCTGTTTTAGTAAATAAAGAAAGATTGTTAGTCATGTTAGCCTATAAGTGCCACCTTGCCTATTTTGCCTAAATTAAAACTAATTCATTCAGAGAGACATGGTTTTTAATAGGTTACAGCCTACTTTATCAGATGTTATGTCAAAACATCTGACCAAATAGGCTGCAGGCTATGAAAGCTCATGCCTCTGAATGAGTTAGTTGCCACTTTGACCTTGGCAAATAAATACATCATATATCTTTGGAGATTAACCAAAACTCTACCTTTACATAAAAATATAAACTCCTTCTACTCAAATGGAATGAAAAAGCTTAATAGTATAGAAAAATACTGTTTATTCTAGAACTGGTAACTTTCTGGAAAACCAGCCAAGTCACTGAGGTTCACTGAATGTAAAATTATGGATAGCTATTGGCTCACCCACCCCTGCTTTAATGAAAATCTAATCCAAACCTAATCCACAGTAATTGCCTAACATTATTTTAACTAAAGCAATTCAGTTTCAAAACATACATTATTCTTTTCCTAAAGAGGTGAAGCTTAATTAGCTCCATCTTTTCAGAACACCCAAATAATGTGCCCCCATTCAAAATATTTTCAATTGCCCTATATGTCTAAGAGCAAGGTTTTGCCACATTTATTTATACTGAGTATCAGATTCCTCCAATTATCCCTTCACTTCCTTCCTTCCTTGATTTTGAAATAGTAAAGGACTACTCAGACCAGTGATCGTCCATCAGGGTGCCAACTGTTAGGAGATAAGCAGGTGTGAGCAGTTAAATGAAGGCTCAGGCTCCTCTTACCTGGCCGCTGCCCTGCCTCCATTGCCCAGCCCCTTCATAAAGGTGACCACGGTAATTTACACAGATCTTGAGCTTGATCCTTTTATGATCTGAAAATGTGGGCAAATGACCAATGGCCTGGCAGTGCACTATAATCAATAATGGAGTGCAAAAGGAAATTTATCACCACATGGTGAAGATTTAGGGTAACTGGGAGACTCAATAAACCTGCCAGAGTGAAGTAAGGCATGGTCTACTACTGTATAAATGCTGAGGGTTTAATTAAAGAAGAAGTGCCCTTTTGCTAGAGTTGTAAAATAGTTTAGTAAAGAATCCATTTAATATGGTGTATTTAGGATACATGGAGTGAAATAAACTTTGACCTTTCTTAACAATGGGATTTTATTCTAATATAAGGACAAAATAGTGACCGTATAGCTCTGGAGAAGCAAAACAATGAAATCAAGATACTGTGAAATAAATAAGAAAATTCTGGAAAATATTCTTTCAGCACTGAAGGTATTATAGAAAAATTTAATTTCAAGATCTATTTTTCCCTTTCCCACACAAATAGAAACTCTATACTGAATCAAGTTCAAAGGAAGGCATTCTATTAATACACATAACTCTCCCTGTATTAATGTGCCACTGCAATATAGCATCTAGGCTTTAATTAGGTAATTTTATTTTGGTAAAGAACCTATAGTTTAGGATTCTTTTGTAAATCACTGTAAATACATTTATGGTAAGTACTTCAGCAGCCCATAAGTATGGTTCTTTTTTAGTTTCAGTTGCAGATATGTATTTCTCAGTTACCCACACACAATCAGGAAAAAAATTATTTGAAACTGTAAAAAAGAAAGTCATAATCGCTCACCACTGCTGCCTCAAACAATGTTGTCACATTGTTTGTATAGTTACTATTGACCTTTTACCTCCTGTCTTTTCCTGAAGACTTTCAAGAAAAGTTGTTCTTTTTAGTGAACAAATAATACCTCTTTCCTTTCCCTCCTAAGTCAAGTGCCATTGCAATTACACATCTTTAAAATCTGTATTTCTAAATTTAGCAATTCTAAATTGTAAAACAATGTCCTTCCTTTTGATGCTAATAACTAGCCAGTGTTTTGGAGGCCTCAACTTATTTAGAAGAGAAAACAATGACGGAGTCAGAGATCTTTGATGAATTCTTGTTAATAGTCAAAGAATATACAATGTTCTTTTTCCCTGAATCCAGAAAGAACCGAACAATGTTCACTTTTGGCCAGTACCTGACTTAAAAGCTTTCTCTCTGGTTCATTCTGCCACTGTGTCCATGGCTGGTTCTTGCTTTCTGCTCCATCTGTGGCTTGCTTTTTTGTTATTTGTGTTCTCCTTTCCACTTGCCCCAAAACAGTAGGCCATGAAGCCCTTTGCTCGTGTAGTTGTAATTCCTAAACAGATTCATGTGCATTTTTGTTTTGGTCATGATACATTATTATATTCTAATTTAAGCCCCCTCTTGTTTCTTTAACTGGGATGAAAGACACTTGCTACACTCACCTATGTCCATGAGGTTTAACCTATCTTGTGAGAGCATGTTAATTTTCCCCTTGTGGGTACTACCATAATTTCAGTTTAATAGCGTGTCCTAGTCCAGACTCTTCTTCCACAACTGTTGCTGTAGGAAAATGGAGGGAAATTCTAGTCTGAATCACAATGTTTCAATATGCAACTTCTCTAATGCTGACCTTTTTGGTAAAGGTCTTGTTGCAGCTGCTATGTTGCAGCTAGGGCTACAAAAATATACTTTGAGGGAAATCCCTACTGATAATTATTCTCAGAGGGTGTGGACATACTTCTTATGGAATAAAAGGGGCTTGGGATTTCCCACAGGTTACTGTGCAGGAGCTCATGGACAAAATCTTACCTCAGGCAAAATCAAAGCTTAGCCGGGGTACTTCATCTAGCTTTCACTGAGGGATAAGCTATTGTTGTTACGCTTTCACTTCTTATAGGGGTTAAAGAGTTCATACAATCAGTTCCCACTTAGCAGCTGACACATGGAAAAACCTCATCACCTTCTACCTCATGGCAAATTGTTTGAATGTCTGTACCAGATTGATAGATTGTGTATATATTAATGATACTGTCAGAATTATATCATTACAGAAACAGAATACTGTAATTCTCAATTACAGGGTTCTTACCATCCATCTAATCCATTTAACTATATTTCTACATCATGTCCACCACGTTATCAAAGCACCTGCCTTAAAGTGGAAAATGTTGGTTAAAAAGATGTGTACGACTGACAACTTGAAAAATGTAAATGAAATATGTCCATACATTTTTCATAATCTATATGACTTTATGTGTTCATATTCAACTGCACATATAGCATTCACCACTATATTCTTTACCTTTGCCAACGGATAACCTTTACTTTGATGTCTGTTATTCAGCATAATATACAGTATAGTAGTACCACTTATAGAGTATTAACATTAATTACTTTCAAACACCTTTGTAAAAGGTATTTAGGTTTGTGCAAGGGAATGTACAGAGACTAAAATTTTCAAAGCCATGTAGGGGATTTAGACCTGTTAATTAAATGTGCCCACCCCTACCCAAGTCAGTGGTAACTGTCAGTAATTTCTTCCTGAGCCCATCAGGTGTAGGATATACTGATGCATAAGCTGTTTGGGACAGGGCTGTACTTTTTGTTCCTTGTTTCAGTCTAACACAACCTGGCCTTTATCTGTGACTGGGTCTTCTGAGGGATCACGCAATGCAAATAATAAATAATAATGTTGACAGCAGATGAAAGACTAGCAATACAAATACAGATTAAGTGGCATCATCTGTTTAGATTTCCTGAAAATATGTTCTAATTCAAATCAAGCTCATTATTTTTTCTAACATTTTCAAGGCTTTTTTTTTTTTATCTATGACTAATTTCAAGCTTGTTGCTCAGTAGTTTTATCAGTTTTCTCTTTTTTGTGTTTGATCAGCTGGAAACACACAAGAGAATGGCCCACAAGAAGATTCTGGAGTTGAAAGTAAACTATTATCAAGGTGCAAGTTAAAAACTTTTGAAACAAGGAAAAAAGATGATCCCAATCTTCAGTTCAGCCTTGCGAAAGCTGCAAATGTTAAGATAACAGATAGAAAATGAGGAACAGATGGAAAGAAATATATATATATATATATATATATTGCACAAATGTCTGATAGCTGGTACTTTGGGTAGATATTTTTTATAAATGGAATGAACTAAAAAAATTATAGTCCAGGTTTCAGAAAATGGTATAGGAAATGGAACTGTGCAATGAAAATATGCTAAAAAGATTTATTTTTTGAGTTGGAGTTCAGTGGTTTCCATGTGGGATGGATAAAGAGTTGTTCACATGAGCACTTGCCAAGAAAATAATGTTGGTAATCATTAGATCCCAAATGAACCCTGTAAACCCCAATGCATGACTGTACATTCTGATTAATCTCTGTACTTAGACTGACACAGAGGAGACCCAAAATATTTTCCAAACACAGTTTGTGGCATGAATGCTGCAACTTCCTGTATTCACTATTTGTTAATGAATCACTATCTATCGCACTAGATTCAATGAAAAAAAATGAAACCCAAAACAACCTATTCCCGTGCAGAGCATTGCGCTAGGTGACCCTTGAGAGCCCTTCCAGTATTATGAGTCTTTTGAACAAAGTACCTTATCAATTCCAAAATTAAGGGGATGTTCTAGGCTGGAACCTAATTGCTTTAGAGGAAATCTGGAGAACCAAAAGGAAGAAAACAAAGGAAACATATGGAGCCTCTGCCATCTCTTCAGTTCAGCCATGCCAACCCCTGCAATTCTTTAGATTAAACAATTGACTTGTATCACCCATTAATGCCATGCAGGATAATGTAACCTGCCTCATCTTTTCTTATCCTCCTAGTAGAGTTTATCATTTTGACTGATTTCTCACTTAAATAAAAATATTGAAGAGGAGGAAGGGGAATGGAAACAAGTGGAAGAAATAGCATACAGAGCCTCTGCCTAGAATGAAGACAAAATATGGGGGAAAGAATGAGAAAAGGGTAAAAAAATCCCTGCCATATTTGGGACTGGAAAGAGAGGAAGGGAAGGAGATATGGGTGATTGGAGGATCCCTGGAATGAAGGATACAGACACTGGTATAGGAGCAAAATGGGGCATGAGGGAAAAGGATGTGGCCTGGGTAAGACTGATTGACACTCATATGAGGGGAGACAGATACAGGTATGCACAAAAATACACATGCACGTGCACACACAGCCCCTAACACTGGTGTTTTGAAGGGGCTGGGGAGAGAAAGAATACAAGATCCTTGGCATGAGGGAAACAGGGCAGAGTTAAGAAGGAGATGGGGAAATATGTTAAGTCCCAGGTATGAGGTGGGGGGGGGGGCAGGTGTTACAGGTTTGGCTTATAAGGAGCTTGTGGGGTAGAATGGAATTTTTCATGGTTCCCCTGGCAGATGGAATAGTTACTGGAGCTTCCCCATTTTAGATGGAGAACGTTCCTGATAAGGAAGGAAAATAAATTATGTTAGCGGTTTTAAATACAAGGTTTGCAGAATAAAGGCAGTGGGCTTCTTTTACAGATAAAGAGCTAGTACATACAAAAGCAAGTTAACATGTGATACAAACAGCAGACATAGAAATAGCACAGATGGATTAACAGGTGGTGTGGGCACAGCAAGAAAAGAAGATGGATGGAATACTGATAGTGGAAAAATATGACCAGTTTCAATAAAAGTCAGCTGAATTTCAGGGCAGGATACTAAATTTTGGAGAGCGGAATCAAAAATCCATCTGGGGCATTTACCATTGATCCAGAATAGTTGCCAACACCTGGGACTAAAATAAGGCAAACAATAAAGGAAAGAAGATAAGTTATCAAAGATATTGATGATCAAACATTAGCCTCAGATTTCAGTGGGCACTTGCTCTGCTGTTTGTGAACTTAGAAGAGTAGCTTCCCTTAGCTGCCAGGTTATGCACTAATGCAGAATATAACATTTTAGGATAAACAGAGACCAAGAAGCTCATTCATTTCCACCCCCACTTCTGAGTTAGTGAGTAATAATGCACAATATGTTTTTCATCCAAACACTTGTCTAACACTTTTAGAAAATGAAGTATATTAACTGTAAAAGCTGTTAACATAGTAGTACAATCAAGAAATGCTGAAAGCATCTGAGGAAGATTTTTTCCCCCAATCTAAACACTATCAATTTCTGCAGTTTCATAGTTTCATAGTGAGTAGGGTCAGAAAGGACCTGAGCAGATCATCAAATCCAATCCCCTGCCATGGCAGGAAAGAGTCCTGGGGTCAAATGACCCCAGCAGGGTGATTGTCTAGCCTTGTCTTAAAGACCCCCAGGGTAGGAGCCAGCACCACTTTGCTTGGTTCCAGATCCTAGCTGCCCTGACAGTGAAGTAGCGCCTCCTGATGTCTAATCTGAATTTACCCTCTGCCAGCTTGTGACCGTTATTTCTAGTCACTCCTGGTACTGCTCGGGGAAACAGAAACTCCCCCAATGCCTGCTGGTCCCCTCTGACTTGTTTGTAACAGGCCACTAGATCCCTCCCTCAGCCTTCTCTTCTGGATGCTGAACAGGTTCAGGTCCTGTAGCCTTCAGGTCCTGTAGGGCCTGCCCTGCTGCCCCCTGATCATGCAAGTGGCCCTCCTCTGGACCCTCTCCATGTTGTCTACATCCCTTTTGAAGTGTGGCAC
>NW_017728886.1:176269037-176322501 GCF_001723895.1 Crocodylus porosus | reverse complement strand
CACCTCACTCCAGGTTGAAAATGACCCATCCACCACCACTCTCTGGGTGCAGCCGTCCAGCCAGTTGGTGACCCATTTGACTGTGTAGGTGTCGATACCACAATCCTCTGGTTTCTTAATGGGAACAGGGTGAGAGACAGTGTTGAAGGCCTTCTGAAAGTCCACTGCTATCCCTGAATCTAAGGATTTGTTGACTTGGTCGTAGAAGGTCACCAGGTTGGTCTGACAGGACCTGCCTGCAATGAACCTGTGCTGGTTGCCCCTAAGCATAATCTACCCTGCTGGCTCCTCGTGGACATGTGCCAGAATAATTCTGACAAAAAGCTTACCTAGGATCGAGGTAAGACTAACTGGCTTATAGTTCCCAGGGTCCTCCTTCCTCCCTTTTTTGAAGATGGGAACTACATTGGCCCTCTTCCAGTCCTCTGGCACCACACCAGAGCACCACGAGTGCTCATAAAGCCATGCCAGGGGTCTCGCAATGACCTCAGCCAATTCCTTCAGTACTTTGGGGTGGAGATCTTCAGGACCAGCTGATTTAAATACATCCAGTCCCTCCAGAAGTTCCTTGACTAGATCCTCCCTGACCCTTGGCCTAGGTGCACCTCCCCTAGGGCCTGAGGGGTCCTGGTGGGGGGCCGATCTGGTCTCTGCTCAGGAAAATGGAGGCAAAGAAGTCATTAAGTAGGCTAGCTTTGTCATCTGGTGTAACAACCAAATTTCCTAGTGTGCCTTGCAGGGGCCCCACGTTACCCGGTACCTTCTTTTTGCCCCTTATGTAGTTAAAAAAGAACTTCCTGTTGTCCTTGATCCAGGAAGCTAGTCCCATTTCCATCTCTGCCTTGGCCTCCCTGACTGTCCCCCTGCATCCCCAAGCAACCTCAGTATAATCCTCCCTGGTGATGGCCTTCCCTTCCACTGGGTGTGCGCCTCCCTGAAGACATTCCCGGATGCATTTGTTGAGGGCTTTTGTACCCTCCTGCTCCCTTTGATCTGTGTTGTGATTACCTCCCTTTGGGCTTGGAGGAGTGTCTCCTTAAGGAGCAGCCACTCTTCTTGGACACCAGGCTCCCCTCTCCTCTGGGACCTCAGTGCTTCCCCGACTATTCTCCTTAGCTCATTGAAGTCTGCCCTCCTGAAATCTAGGGCTGCTGCCTTGCTACAAGCCTTTGCCAACTTGTGCTGGATGATGAATTCCAGCAGGCGATGATCACTGTCGCCCAAGTGGTCAAGCACCTGCAGCCCCTCGACCAGGTCATCACCCATGGCCAGCACCAGGTCCAACAAGGCATCTCCTCTGGTGGGGCTGTGCACATCCTGGGTTAGATGGAGGTCCTGCATTTTGGCTAGGAACCTACGTGAGCAGTCCTCTTCCCAGCAGGAAAGTTCTGGTCAACCATGATGATCATGTCCTTTGACCTAATTACCTCTGTGAGCTGATTTAAGAATTCCTGGTCTAGCTCTTCCCCTTGGTTGGGTGGTCTGTAGTAGACCCACACCGTTAAGTCTCTTTCCCCTTGACTGCTTTGTATTTTACCCAGAGCACTTCTGTGTCCCCCTCCTCTCAAGGTTGGACAAGAAGATAAAAGACAGACAGCGGAGATAATTGTGTTTAGATAATTAGCATGGTTTTTCAATTAGGAACTGACTTGGCAGCCTTATACACATTTGTTTCTTAAAAGCTGAATTTTCTGTCAGTTTTGCTGTGGGGCAATCCTGATCATCTAGTTCATGTGAGTAGTTCTATTTAAGTTGATACTTGTGTAAGACATTTTAATAAATGAGTCAGGATTAATTCTGTATGTGGTTGTCATTTCTGGCATTCTGATTGTTCCAATGTTTGGTTCATATAAACATTATATTTTGCTTTCTGGTAGGAATTTCAAGTCTTGTTATATCAGATATTCCCAGCTTTAATTTTTCTTTCTATTTCAGTTAGAACATTTTTGTTGCATAAAACGGAAGGGATGGGAACTCAGACCTGGAAGACTGAAATGGATTTTATTCCCCATGGGAATTTTGGTACTTCAGTACAATAGGATTACAAAAGTCAATGCAACTCCATTTTATGTCTTACATTTAAAAGCTTTGACGTACCATATCTTTCCTTGTCTTATATATATTCATGCTCATCACTGATGTATCAGAGTACACAGTCAAATTTGCTATATTACTTGGAAAACAGTTTAATTTAGGGAGGGCCATATCCATTTTTTTAAAGTACTTCTTATGGCTAATGGTAAGCTTTCACACCTTTGATTACCAGGTTCATTGGGCGATCCCTAAAGCTCATTTGGAAGGAACTGTCAAAATGTTTCTTCCCACAAAGCCATTTATAAAAACCTTTGTTTCTCCATGTTTTTTCTGAAAAATGTAGCTTGAAAGCCCAGGGAAGAATTTAATTAATGAATATAAAATGTATTCTCTGCTGTATTCTTCAGTATGGAAACTTGTGCATTTATTTTGCTTTTATACTAGGAAAAACATGTCAATATAAGATTTCTAGTTTCTATGTTCCAACACAAAAGTTACATTTTTTTGCCCATTTCATGAGTTATGATTCACAAAAGTCACAAAAGCTACCATAGTCCTGAAGTTTTTCCCCCTAAGATTTTCTCAAAAAAATCTTCCCACTGTTACTTCAAATATCTCTTCCAAGACTTTGAATTTCATTTGGTAGAACTCTCTACTAAGGGTGACAAAGATTCCCTTACCTGATGACATCCAAATGCTAGAAAAGCTGAATGTAAAACTTTACCTTCTTTACCTCAGAACTTCATATATTAAGACTACAAGTGGAATTATCCATCAAACTAAGCAAGAAGCTGTTCAATGAATGGAGTCCCTTTAACATATGATCTATTATACTCTTGTAAATAAACTGGTAAACTTCATATTTAGGCTTAAAAAGAATAGTATGTACCATTTAATTAAGTAATACAGAGTTTTGTGCTTTTCAGCAGTTGAAATATCTCTAATCTCACTGTGAAGAAATGCCACAGCTCACACACAAGTCAGAAAGTGTGATGTACAAAACTACTAAGTGACATTGTACGGTCTCTGATATACAGAAGACCAGACTCTAAATCATAAAATGCGACTTCTGGCCCTAAAAACTATAAGTCTCTATATATTTTTCAAACTCTTTAAGGTATTTGTCCATCTCTGAAAGCTCATGTTATTTTCTGATCTGGAATATTATTTGTGATCTTTAACGGTAGTCCAAGACGAAGGCAGGGCAGAGTAGCACCTTATAAACTAATTCAGAGAAGCATAAGCTTTCATAAGCAACAACTTACTTCACATCATTAGATAATTATTACAAAATAAATTTTAGTTTACAAAAGCAAATGCCTCTCTGAATTAGTCTATAAGGCCAAGCACAAGTACAAAAAGACTGAGACGGGAGTGTTCTTACTTTGGAGCCTTATTTTAAGCACTCAGGGTTAGGTTGGGAGCAAGCAGAACACATGTTAGCCCTTATGAGGGAGTAGTCTCAGAGCCTGCCTGTACAGCCTGAGCCCAATTGATAGGGAGGAATCTGGCATGCTTCCTACAGTGCACCACAGGCTCCCTGGGCTGCCAGAATCTCCCGAGTGGAGCCAAGCAGCTGAGCCACCCCTGTTTGGCTGGCAGGCACATTGTGGCTCCCCACATGGACCTGATGCTGCGGCAGCTCATCTTGGCATGAACCCTCACAGCCACAAGCCATCAGCCATCAGTCCTGAATCAAATGCAACCTGTTTTGCACACCCCTGTTGACTGGGCCACCTACTTTCATGCAGTCAATGAGGACTATGTCTACCTCTTGCACATGTCTCTATTTCCTGGGGTGATGAAGAGCAGGTGCTATGCTCTTGGGGTCCTCACTTTCATCAGCAGCAATGTCATCACCCCTCCAGCCCTGATTGGCAGCCTGGCCTACCCCTCTTGCCCTGGATCATGAAGCCCTATGGGACGCAGATGGACTGATGGAAAGAGAATTTCAGTTATGCATAAGACCTGGCACTGCAAGCACACATGGTGCAGGGGTGGGGAAGAGGGTGAGTTCCCTGAATATGTGTGTGGTCCTGGCCCTGCACCATGGTAGGCAGTCCAGGTGCACAAAGCTGACTGCCTCTTCACCTGCGTAGACTGGGAGCCTTCCTCAGACAAATAGGGCTGGATGGCTTTGAATTCCCCCACCTTGACACCAGACCATGGGTCTCCAGCCCTAGGCTCCTCTGGCCCCACATCCTGAGCACCACTGCCCACAGTCCAGGATTGCAGGGCATTGGACAAACCTCTCCTCCTCCCAACACCATCCAGTGGCATACATCAGGGGGTGGGGGAATGTGGTGCAAGGAAGACACATGCCTCAGTTTAAAACACTGCAGTTGCAAAACATTTCCTGTGTTTAATAAAAAAGATAACCTGTTGAACATTGTTCATGTCTCTGTCAGTGTGGTCCCTCTTCCCAATCAGCACAAAACAGCAAATGTTTGGTGGTGGCAGGGTGGCTGCGGGGGTGTTGAGAATGGGACAGATGAACCAGGAAAGGGATTTGGGGTCAGAGGGAATGATGCAGGACCTGGAGGGGAGGCACAGGGTAGGGGGTTTTTGACCTGGCACCCTACTTTCAGGGGTCCAGAGTCAAGAGAAAGGACTTCTCCATGTAGGATCTGAACAGATGTGGGGTCCCAGATATCTGTCCCAGTGTGGTCCCCAACATCTGTCTGACAGACCTGCAAGCCAGGAGGCAGCAGCTGGGCTTTGGGTTGGGGGGGAGGGGAGCACTGTGAGTTAGAAGGCATCATCGTAGTAGAAGTTGAAGACTACTGGCCCTCCCACATGAGACTCCCAGCCCGTGGCTTCTGTGGCCATGTCTCCCTCTTTGAGGACCTTGGACCCACAGACCTCACCAAAGCCTGGGGCTTATGTCAGGCAGCCAGGACAAGCCAGGGGGCTACATATCCCCACCATGGGTACACCACTCTTCTGCAGTGGGACCCAGGACAGGAATGGGGTGACATGGAGTGGAAGAGCTCCTTCCCGGGCTTCCTGGTGAGGGTGGATGAAATGGGGCTTCCTGGCCGAACTACTAAACTACCTAGTTGACCATCTATCTGATATCTGATCAGTGAGGAAGAAACAGAGGAGTCAATGCGTGGTGGACAGAGTAGATATTATGGACTGCAGGTATCAAAACAAGAAATACATTTTGCTTTTTTGTATCATTTTCCCCCCCAAGAAGCTCTTGGATGGAGTAAGTGGAGTGCTATTAAAATATTTGAGACAAGATTTTGCTTCCTAATTTACAGCCACACACATAACTGGCTATTCTTCTTATTTTCATTATAGGTGTATAAAGCGCACTTGCTTCACCTGATAAGCCTTGGTTGACTTAATTTACCTTAAAAATGCTGCCTTCCCTTCCCTTTGCCCCCAAACTGTAGAATTTTTTAATATTTGTAACTGCTCTTAATGATTATGCAGTTGGGGATGGAATTTTCCACAGCTCAGGCAACTTCTCTAATTAATTGCTGGAATATAAAAAGAAAGCAGGATAGAGATATACCTTATACACTAAACAGTACAGGACAAAGACCTAATCGTGCTCTTGAAATCAAAGGAACATTAGTCCAATTTCAGATTTAAGTATTACTATTTTTTAACAACTTTCATGTGACTGAAGGACTGTGTGATAAGCTTAAATCCACCCCTACTGAAGTTCACTGCACGACCCATTAGACCAGTTCAGAAAATATACAATGGGACTGTTATTGACATGAGTGCAAAAAACAATGCCTTGGAAAAGTTTTGAACAATTTCTTGGTAAGCAGTGTATTATCCTGGCTCTGCAAGTCATGGTTCCACCGCTTGTCCTGCAGACACACAATGCCTCCTACCGGCTGGTAATGTTAATTAGGCAATTAAAAAAGAACTGATGGAATACTTACACAGTACCAAATACCTGGTGATCCTAAGAGCCAAATACCTGGTAATCCTTGGCAAGTTGGCAAATGGGACAATCTGAGTGCTTCCACTGACTAGGGCTTCTGGAGGGTGACCCTGGTTATCTCTTGGCTTCCAAATTTCTAGGAACAAACTTTAGTGAATCTACTAGGTTCAGAAGGAAAAGTAAAATAACTGCTTCTTTTTTAGGCAGCAGATTCAGAAGGTGGGGAATTAGAGAATGTGAGGTGATTCCTAAGGGGAACATCATACACACTGTGTCCCAGGGGTTGTTTTTTTATTTTATTGTTGAGTGGTTGAAATAAAGGAACACTGCAGCAGGACTAGCAAGACCATTGGATATTATTATCCATATAGCCAGGAAAAGTGACAACTGTAAAATGGTAACTAATAAAACAAACAATGTGGTATCTTGCCAAAAAAAGGCTAGCTGCTCTATGCTTGTAACTATCCCAGCAGCATACATCAAGCTCTGTAACAGGCAGTCTGAACCAGTTTTCTACCATGTGCACATGGTTTCAAACCATCACTCAAGTGACCAGAATTATTAGAAATTGGCTTTAAGACATGAGAACAGAGGAACACTCTTTCTTCATTATGTGGTATTGAATGCATCCAAGGTTTCTGGGACTTCAGGTCTGAGCTGGACTTGTGTGTTTCTGGTCCTGCATCCTGCATCCTGCATCCTGTATTCTGTATTCTGGTCCTGCATCCTGGCAGCATAAACGCTTCTCACAATCTACATTTTACACATGCATTCTATTTCTCCAGGCAAGCTGGAAAATAGTGATGCTACATATTATTTACATTTTGGGCATGTTCAAGTATATTTTTTACTTCCTTTAGGGAACTTGCCTACTGCCCAAAATCAGTACAGATTAATCAGTTCTTGAGATAGGTTAACTGTAAGCAGAGGCAAAATACTAGCTGACCCACATTCAGCTTTTGCTTAATTGCACCCATGACAATATGCAATAAGAGAAATTCAGGAATAAGCAGTTTTCTTTGTGTGGATGAACCTATGCTAACTGGATCTCTACAGATGTACTGGGGTCATCCCAGGGACAGGGCCAGCCTGGTGCTCAGGCAGACCACATGAGCTCTGGCTGAGGCCAGAGTGATGTCCTGGGAGGAAGAGGTGAGCGGGGTGCTGCAAAGTCCCATGGCTTGCCAGCAGAATGCAACCTACCATGACTCGTGATGGGATCTAGTACAGATGTTCATTACAGCACTCTAAGCTGCAGTGACAAAGTTTGATACCACATCCATCCAGGGTTATCTTAGAGTGGGAGCCACCATTTTTATAGCACTGTGTGTGCCCTGAATGCCTGTTTGATTACAGCTATAGTGCTCTTTCTGCACAGCTACTACATGAGAAGTTTAACCTCTGTACCTGGTCTAAGGTTCCACTCTGCACTGTCTTCTGCCTGTACCATACCAAGTAAGCAAACAAAGGAACCTTATCATCTTGGACCCTGAGATGAGTCCACTGTGGCTTCAGGCTTCTCTTCTTAGGTTTGTCTTTTTCCTAGCAGGTAGGTTCCATACCCCTGGTACTTGTGCTTCTCCTCACTACCTCCTACCTGCCACTTCCCCAAACTTCTGTGGTTCTGTCTTGCAGGCTTTTTAATTCCATGACCTTATTACCCTTCTGTGACAGGTGTGCCCCTTTGGGGTCCATCCACTGGTGACCCCGCACACCTGTTATGGGCCAACCGCCCACCTTCTTGCCTGCCATGCCTTGTTGTTAATTAATTAATTAGAAGATGTTAATTAAGCAGGATGCCCCCAATGAAAGGGGGCACTAACTGCAGCTCCTTTCCTCCCCTACACTGCAGCCTAAGCCTCACAGATGATACTCATATTGTTTAGTCTGGGCCTTGCTGTACTCTGACCCCCTTGTCCTCCCTGGGCTTTCCACAGCCCTATCTCGCTCTGCACCTCACTGGGCATTCATCAATGCTGCCCCCTCTCTGGGCTTCTCACTGCCCCCTCTCTGGGGCTTCTCGCTGCCCTCCTCTCTGGGGCTGGGGTCTCCATACTGCCATGGCTCCCCTATGAGGCCTCCTCCAACCCCTGATAGCCTCACCCAAACCTCTGGTTCTAAACAGCAAACACAAAACACAAGCCCCTGGGCTATAACATCATTCAATCCCTACCAGGGAGTTCTCCACCCCGTAACAGCAATCAGGAGCTGCTCGTGCAGTCAGACTTCTCCCCTTTCTTTGCTCTGACAGAGCTCCTTCTCCCTTGGCTGCTAGTGGCGAACTGCCAGCCTGGCCCCAGCCCTGGGGGGTTTAAAAGTGAATCAGACCCTGCCCCTTCCATTCAGCTGACCACTGGCAGGTGTGGGTCACCAGCTAACTCTGGTTGCCCTGGCAACTGGCAGCTCTTCCCTAGCAGTTTCCATCTTTAAAAGGAGCAGGGCACCCAAGTACTCTGTGACACCTTGCCACCTCTGCAGTCCTTTAGTTTAAATAGCTGTCTTCTCTTAAGGGCATAGGCTACCCTGTTACAAACACCAATATGGAATTTTGCAGGTTTTACTGCTTGTTATATTTTGTATCTGTAAGATGTAAATATTTTTCTTAATAATTTTGTGCACAATAAACTCTATTAAATGCTGCTTCATGTAATCTATAAAGGTGCTTTCTTCAATAAGCAAATTCTTTCTATTACTTAGGGTATATCTATACTATAGTCACTTAAATGATTGTAGCACAGTACAAAGATAACCTAGACAGATTTAAACTACTTGGCTTGGTAGCCAGTAGATGTTTAGCCATTGCAGCTTGGGGTTAAGCATGGACTAACCATAATACTATTTAACTGGATGATGTGAGTTTTGCAGCCTGTGCTTAGGTTTCCATGCTGTGACTAGTGAGCTATGGGTAACTACTTTATAGCTGACTTTGGTGTGTCTGTACTACTTTGCCTTAATTACAATGACTTAAGTGTACCCTTAGATTGGAAGTTACTTAAGGGCAGAAAATTAATTATCATTCTCTATCTTGTACAGCATGAGAAATTGTAAAAATACACAAAACAACCCCCACCCCACAAAACCACCCCAAAAAACAAAAAAGACAATGCTGATTTCACCGAGTCAAAATGTTTCATGGGAATGCAGAACTTCTAGCAAAAATGACTGAACTATTTTGTTAGGACAAAGCCAAAATATTTTATTTCAGCTTTGTCATTTCAGTTGTTTTATAATATCACAAAACAATTAAGTGAAAAAAATGTTTCAATATTTTTTAACAAAATATTTTGGTAATTTTCCATGGATACTGTTGGTGAAATCATTACATCCCTGATGGAAATATTTTGATTTTGCATAACAGAAATTTACATAATTACACAAACAAGTCAAAGCACAATATTAAAAGCAAATTATTTCACAATTTTTTATTTTGTGGAAAATCCCAAGATTTTGATTTTTCATTCCTCTGTGAATGTAATCAAGTTTCAAAAGCCCAGATTTCCCCTCAGAGTTCAAAATCCATTTTTGCACAGCTCTGCATAATACTGATCATACTACAGATGCTTAATAAATAGGGGCGGGGGGTGGCAGAGCATTGCTCAAGCACGTCTGTTTCTCCACTTCCTTTTCTCCACTTCCTTTTCAGTGCCATTTCAATCATTATCCTCTTCTCATATTTGCTTTGCTATTTCCTTACAGCTTCTCTTTTATGATTTTCATCTCTTTCTCCTCTTGTCACTTATTTCCCTAATTTTCCCCTTCTCTCCATTTCTCATATGTCTAATGCACCTTCTGTCCACTTCCTCAATATTAACTGGCTACTTTAGGATGAATGATGTTTATTATAAAAATATAGGGAAAACTAGCAGTTAAATCTCTAACTTTTCAGCTAAGGATAGCTGGACCCAAGAATATGACAAATCAGCACTGAGAGCACAAAGGTCTCTATTATTATAGCTCCTCTATGCTTTTATAGCTACCATCTTAAAAACCTAGTAACAAATTACTCATAAAATTATCCATTTGCTTCTTCAAACCAGTTTGTACTATTTAAATGGAGGTTTGGCTTATCAATAAACATTATGTCACAGCTCAGCAATTCAGGACAGGATAATTATATTTATTTCAGGGTAACTCAAAGGTTTTGGATAGAAGCTATTGTAATTTTCTAATCTTTAAGGTGCCTATTTTGATAATTACACTGTGCTTCTGAATCATACAGCACAACATTAAATTTAATTTTGCTCCTGCTTCTAATACGTTTATGCTAAATTGATCTACTCAGCTGTTCCATGAATAATTATAGACATAGGTAAGATACAAATATAATACATAATTATTTTACCTAATATGTTATAGGATAAATGAATAAATACCGACTTTTGTCTGCACTGAGGGTTACCTTTTATTTAATGATCATATGAAATCACTTAGTAGAGCACAAGACAGCTCTGCATTGAAAAAAACCTCACCTCCATTGGACATACTACCTCCCATGCCAGAAGCAGTAGTTGCATAATTGTAGCTTATAGAACAAAACCAAGCCAACCCACTCTTCCAGATTCCACAGGTGCCACAAGTTAAATGCCATGATAGTCATCAATTTAGGAAACTATATATTATGATAAATAGTGTTCTGTGTGAGCAGTTCTATTGCTTGTCAATGTATATCTATAGATGACCATGCTGCAAAGTTATGAATCATCTGGAGTCTTAAAGCAGATGAAACTTTAATTGGAATTTGGACTGCATGATTATCTCTTATGTGAGGTGTCTTGGAGTTCTGAAGTTGATGACTTAGTGATAGTCCACATTTACAATAAAATTTCTTTTAGTGTTATCTGTATTGCCAAAAATCATGAATCAAGAATGCATTGTACAAACACATATGAAATTGGTTTCTGCTCTCAAGATCTTAGAAGATATGTAATTATTGACCAGCCTGGATACCTGTGGTGTTGCACTGATAATTAAAAAACCCATAGGATTGTAAGAAAAAAGATTAAAGTAACCAATGACACATATTTCATACATATTTATCATGCAGTTTTCCTGTATTTTTTGTAGGCAAGAATATACCAAAACAAAAAATATCATCCCAGAAATATCACACTGCAGGAACACTGTTGCTGCCTGTATTGAAATGCATTCATCTATATTCCCTGTTGTTACCAAGTGCTTTACTATTGTGTGAATAACATAACTATAATGTTTTGAAAATGAAAACATTACTAAATATGGTTTTACAGTTGTGACTCCAAAAGGGTAATTTATATTCCTAGATTCCACTTTTGATAGGATTAGTAGTTTGGCACCAGACAGAGTTTAGGAGAGTGCCTGCAAGTGTTCTGAAGCCACTAATCCTGGAATTACTAAATTTTGTGCCTGCTGTCAGTGGCCCATGCAGTTCTGTGCCTGCTGTCAGTGGCTCCACACTGTGCAGTTCTGAGCTCCAAATTTTTTAAAGTATGTGAAGAAGTTAGAGAGGGCCCAAAGGTGGGCAAAAAAGATGATAAAGGGCTTGGGGAGCAGGTCATACAATAAGAGACTGAAGGAGATAGTCATGTTCATATTGCACAAAAGTCGCTTAAGAGGGGATGTGAGAGTTTAGCTACACCTGCAAAATAAACTACAGTCTCTCGTTTTAATATGAACTGGTTAATTTCCTTATTTCTCACCTACCACAACTTTGATGGAATAAGGTAGGGAAATAAACACAGTCTTGAGGCATGAAGGAAATATTACATCTGCAGTTCAGCAAAATAACGCTTCTGCACAGTTATTATGTCTCTCTTAGACAAACAACATCTTGGATATACTTAGTTCCCTCTCTGTTTGGGAACTCTCACTTTCTTGGTTGCTTGCCCTGTTTTTCTCTTCATGGGTCCCAAGCAAATGGCAATCCTGGGCCACTTTGTATCTGCTACTGATCTCTAAACGTGGGGTTTGCTTCCCTTTGTTAAACCTCATCCACTCTAGTTTTTTTCTCTTTTAGGTCCCTGGGAAGGTACCAGACATCCCCAGGTATTGGACTCACCATCTCAGAGGCCTCTGTCATCATCTCACTTCAGCTCTCCTGGTAAGTCTCTCTGACACTCTTCTTCAGTTGCCTTATATTTGCCGTCTATCATCTCTCTTATATAGTCTCTCCGTACTTCTGATTTTCTTTCTTCTTCTTTCAGGGATTGATTCCAGTCTCAGTTCCCCTTTAAATCCTTCTGGCCATCTCCTGCATCTCTTGCAGCTGGCACTTTCTCCTCGCTCTCTCTGCCCTTTGTTTTTGTTTTCATCCGGGTCCTGCTCTCCTCCATTCGGGTATCTCTGCCCCTTTCTCTCCTTAGGCTTCTTGCCCAGATAAGTTCTCTGCTTCCTGTCGCTCCCCAAGAGTTCTATGACAGGGCAGATGGGTTTCTCTGTCACAGGGGGCATGACAGTAGTCTTCAAATACCTGAAGAGTTATCATAAAGGAGAGGAAAAGCACCTTTTCTCTCTTGCTGCAGAGAGGAGGATTAAGACCAATGGCTTGAGCTTACAGCAAAGTAAGCTTAGTTAGGATATCAGGAAAAACTTCTTCACTGTTAGAATAGTGAGGTAGTGCAATAAACTGTGTAGGGAAGTTATGGATTCTCCATCACCGGATGTTTTCAAGAACAGGCTGGACACCCATTGGACAGAGATAACCTAGGGGTAGCTATGTCTCTGTCCTACCTACTATGGGTACTTCCAATGTTTCTGGGGTTTGCTGGTTATCCCCAGCAACCCTCTTCCCTCCCCCTACACATACACCTTTTTGCTACATGTGTCAGGGTGTACTTCCTCAGAGACATTGGGTGTTGGCTACAACCACCATGGGGGATTTTTATTGGGGTGTACCAATGCTCCTGATAGAACCAAAGCCGAGATTCCTGACTAAAGGGTCTTGTCCTTCTGCTCAGGGTCAGACTGATCACCATAACTGTGGTCAGGAAGGAATTTTATGCCATGGTCAGATGGGTACAGTCTGTGGAGGTTTTTGCTTTCCTCTGTAGCAGGGACATGGACTTCTAGCTGGGATTGCTTGAGCATATATTCACAACCTTTTATAGAAGCAGAACACTGGACACCATGGTTCCCCTGCTTTATCTGTGGCAGGTTAGGGTATTATGTCTCTGTAGTGTCAGGGTTAATGGTAGACTTAAATAGAGTTTAGATTATTGTTTATTTAGGATGGTTTGGATAGGTATGATCCTGCCTTAGGCAGGGGTTTGGGCGAGATGACCTCTGGAGTTCCCTTCCAGCCCTATTTCTCTATGATTTTATGATTCATACTGTAGTCAGCTCTTGAGGAAATGAAAGGAAGTGTTGACAAGATTCATAAAAAAAAATCATTTCAAAGCTACATTTTGAAACAAAGTAAGACCAGGTAAACCATAGCTCCCTTACAGAATGCAGAAAGCAATCTAGTTGTGGATGATGTAGAGAAGGCTGAATTATTAAAATCCTTTTTCACTTTAGTCTTTACAAATACAAGTGTGACAGGAGTATCGCTACCAGAGCCTTTCTAGTGGTGACTCTGCCCTCCTGTTATGGGCCAGCCGCCTGCTTACTCTCCTGCCATGCCTTTATCTTAACTGATTAACTGGTTGATGTAATTAGCAGGAAGCTGCCCCACTTTATGCACCCCGGTGCCAGGGGCGCTATCTGTGGCTACTTTTTCCTCCCCTACACCACAGCCCAAGCCTCGCAGATGGAACTGACGTGGTTTTTGACCTGGGTCCTGTTGTGACTTGGCCCTCTCCTTGGGGACCCCCTTGGGGCCTCTCACAGGCCCCCTTGCTCTGGGGCCTCTCGCTGTTTGTGGCCCTCTCTCTGGGCTCCTCACAGCCCACCTTGCTCTGGGGATGGGGTCAATGCACCCCAAAATGCTGTACCTTCTCTGGTGCCAAGGTCCCCATGCTCCCATGGAGCCCCTATGAGGCCTCCTCCAGCCCATAATAACCTTACCCAGTCCTCTGGTTAAAACAGTAAACACAAAAAACATGGAGCCCCGGGGCTATAACATAAAAAGCTAGACCGTCCGGCCAAACAACATTCAATCCTTACCAGGAAAACACTCCAACCCCAGCAGCGACCAGGGGATGCTCACACAGTCAGAGTTCTCCCCTCCATCTGTACTAGCTGAGCTCCTCCTCTTCCCTCAGTTGCCAGAGAGGAACTGCCCTCCTGGCCTCCTGCCTGGCCTTGTATCGGCCAGGCCCTGCCCCTTCCTGTCAGCTGGCTCCCCAGCAGTTGTCCCGGCAACCAGCACCTGTTACTCTGGCTGCCCTGGTAACTGGTAGCTGAGCCTCCCTTTTCTTGCCACTAGGGGTCTCTCCTGAGCTGCTTTTCTGCTCTCAGGCGCAGGGCACCTGAGTGCTCTGCGACTACAAGCATCTACCAAATGGCAAGGGCAGTTAGAAGCAAAGATAAGAAAGGTGACAAACAGAGCAGTCTTCTTCTATACTAGTAGAAGAAGCGCTACAGGATTCTTCAGAGAAGATAAATGCTTTCAAATCAGCAAGGCAAATAGCTTTGCATCCTAGGGTACTGAACAAATTGACTGAGGTAATTTCAGAGTCATTGACTAGCGTCTTTGAGAACCCATGGAGGTCATGTGAGGTCCTGCATGATTTAAAAGGGAAAATATAATGCCCAACTTTAAGAAAGGAAAGGAGGAGGATCCGGGGAAATACAGGCCAGTAAGCCTCACCTTGATGCCTGGAGGATCATGGAGTAGGTCCTCAAAGCATCAATTATGAAGCACCTACAGGAGAAAAAGGTGCTCAAGCAAGAGTCAGCAAAAGCAAGTCATGGCTGACCAACCTGATTTCTGTCTATAAAGTAATAAGCTCTGTTGATAGGAGGGGAGGAAGGGGGAGGGGGAGGGAGACAGTATGATATACCTTGATTTTAGCAAGGCTTTTATCAATGTCTCTCACAATATTCTCATTAGCAAGCTAAGGAAATTGAGACTAGATGAAAGTACTGTAAGGTGGATACATATCTGGTTGGAAGATTATACTCAATGATACCCATCAATAGCTCAATATCTAGTTGGAAGGAGGAATCAAGTGGGGTCCCCAGGTGCCTGTCCTGGGTCCAGTATTGCTTAATGCCTTCATTAATGATTTGAGTGACTGGACTGAGTACACACTTAGCAAATTTGCAATCATGCTAAACTGGATGGAGTTGCAGATACTCTGGAGCATAACACTAAGATCCAGTATGCCTTGGAGAAACGGTCCACAATCAGTCAGTCAGATGAGATGAATGCTCCAAACTTCCCCAAAAAATAAATTCATCCATCTTTAATAATTTGCCCCTCCAACTTCTTATAGCCTAGCCAAATTCCTTGAGGTCTTTTGAATAAAAAATGTCCTTGAAAAAAAGACTGGAAGATTGAACAATGTTAAAGTTATTAACACAGAGCAATTTACAATGTACCTGATTCACTAAGTCTGTTTTAGACAACTTCATTATAGCCTAGAAGGGAAAACCTTAAGACTTACTCAGTGTTTAATAAAATTAATAGTCAGGACTACCGCTGGGATCTTCAAAGGAACTGTACATCTATGTATCTAGATTTCAATGAAATCTAATACTCTTGCACTCCATAAAAAATCCCATCCTAACAGATATTGACCTTATATTGTTTTAATATAAGGTGTTCTACTTTAGTTCTCAGTGTAAAACCAGAATGTTTTCTCACAGTCATCAGATCAGTAGGTCTTGGTCTTTTGGCAAACTGCTAGAGTCCTATAAATCTCAAGAAAGTATGCTTTTTACTTCCTCTATGATCCTTGCTACTAGAGAATGCTTCTGGGATTGCCTCAAAGGGAAAGTTGGACAGGTAATATCTTCTGGGACATATGTGTGGAACTGCTGAAGAGAACAAAATATATATACCATCCAGTCTCTAGAGGAGACTAGACAGTCACTTTGTTGGGATCACCTGTCCCCCAGTTATCTTTCTTGCTTGGTGCAGGGGGCTGGACCCAATGATCTTTCGAGGTCCCTTCCGGGCTTAAAATCTAACAATCTATATCCTCAGGCTCTGTACCATGAACATGTAACATCCCAAGTTTCATCCTCAACTCGGTTTTTCAGAAACAGAGGGATGGTGCTGTCACAGAGACAACTCACCTTCTGTCACGTAAAAAATATTTAACTTGACTGACTGACTGAACTTTAAGTATTTTTCCCTGTTCAGCTTATCCAACATATTTTGAACAGTCTATTAACCAAACTGCTTTTGTTAATCAGTATTTTATCTTCTTTGGGTCACTGGTGCTGAAAGTTTTATGTTATTTGGTTATTAGACTGCAGCAAACCCCATAAAAGGGAGAGGTGCTTCTGTCTTCAGCAATGCTCCGAGTGACATTGTTGCATTAAAACTCTAGGTCCAAGTAATCATCATTTAGATTAATGATGTGATTCAAAACAAATTGGCTGGTAAACACATTGGAAATGTACTTTGTAGAATTCTCCCAAGGCTGACTGGTAATATGCTAATATTGTATGTGACCGGTTAGCTGGCAGTGACCTACCCCAGGGGTTCCCAGCTCTGCTTCCAGCTCCTCCAATCAGAAGCCAGGCAGCTCAATGTGAGGTTGGGGCTCCAGGAAGGTCAAGATCCCTAGCACGCTAGGGCTGTGGGGCAGCATTCCTGCTTCCCACCTGGGAGATCTGCATTCAAGTCCCAGCAGAGGTGATTTAGGGTGAGTCAGGTAACAAAAGGCAGGTCTTCTTGCGGTGGAAAGGGGCCATTGTCCTTTCTCCCCCTCCAGGTACCAAGGCCCTATATTTCCTTGTCATTCGACATTTTGCATTTTGTGCCTTTTTATATTTCACCAACCCGTATTGTTTGTTCTGCTGATTGTTAACCCTGTTTTTTGTCAATGATTGTAAGTGTCTAACCTTTGCTGAATCCTGCCCCCTTGGGGCATTGTAGTGTCCACTGTACCCTCTGATTTATGCCTGTTATGTTCCCAGTATTTAAAGGTATATGGTTAAGTCCCCATTGGTGGTCTCGCTTTGCTCTATAGGGGGAGGAGACTCTTATACCTCCTACAGCACTTGTGCACCTGCTTTGATCCCTTCAATTGGAGAGGGGGTACCTCTTGGAGAACTGCCCGGGTTACATGTACATAAATGTGATTCCTATAGTACAAGGAATAAAGCATGTGAGGGTTCAAAATGGATATCAGAAACTATTCAGGTGATTTTAGGTTTTTCTAAGTCATATGACTTTATTCAAATTCAACTGTGATCAGAAATATTGATATATTTTTTAAAAATATGTTGGTTCAGATAAGCTTATTAAGAGCAGATGCCTATCAAAGCAAAGCAGAATTGCTGGCTTGATCCAAATCCTGTAACGGAAAGACTGTAGTTAATTTTAAAAGACTTCTCATTAAAGTCTAGTAGAATAGGATGGTTCTGAAAAACCAGGACTGAAATAGAAGTCTAGCACTTGTGGTTTCAGTTTTCAACAAGGTCATGCAGTAGGAATGGAGCTTAAAATAAAGGACAGAAAACAATCTCCAATCTTTTTCAAAACAAAGTAAGATTAGGCTTGAATTTTGAAAGAAGTTTAGATCAATGATTATTTTTCTGAAACTGAATTTTCTGATTTTGTAAAAATTACTTTCCTGAAATGGATTGGTAAATTTTTCCTTAAAAAGCCTTAATATTTTTTCCCTAGATGATAAAATCTGAAAACAAAACAAGCTAATATAAACAGTTCCTCTTGTGTATGGTATTTTTACCAAACATTATTTCTAAGAAAAATATTTTGTCTTTTTTGTGTATTGTAAACTGGGCTCATTTTACTCATTCATCATTTAAAGGCAACCAGAATGTATCTAGTCATATATATGTAGGCTGTGAAACAACTATCCTTTATATACAACTGTCCACTTGGCAGTTCTGAAGCCGGTATGGGAAGCAGCTATTTTGTAGGTAAAATAGCATCATGGCAATGCATAATGAAAGAGATTCAAGGAAAAATTACATCTTGAATGTATGTATGTTTAACACTGTGAAGAATATGCTATTAATTTAATATTGACAATTTAAGTATGCCAAGCCACACTCTAAGCTGAATTACATCAGTAAACAGTATAGTTAAGCAAGATATACCATTTTCCATTAAAATGGACTTTTACCCTGTCTGAAGACTTTAAAAATGATTTAAGTTTAATAGGTCTTTGATATGATTATTGTAACTTAATATATTTGATCATGATGTAATTTGTAATAAGTGGTAAACAAAAGTAAAGAGAAGCTGGGAAAGGTTGGGAGCAAAGAATTTTAATTTTGCAAATTATATGGCTGTATTATAGCTTGAGCTTCGTAAAATTGGATTTCAAATTCATGGAAAATATGTATATTTTTAAATTTGATAACAGTTTGAACCATATTAAAAAAATGTTTTGGGAACAACAACACAGTGTTTATGAAACATAATACATTCCTGTGGACCCCCACAGTTGCTATGCAAAACTGACAAGACTGGAGTTAGCTGTTGGGACTGCAACTCATGGGCATCATGACCATTCAGGCTATTCTGGGGCCGTGGAATCTAATACTTCCAGGGCTCATGGTTTGGAACAGGGGTTGGCAACCCCTGGCATGCATGTCAGAGTGTGGCACGCAAAGCCATTTTGCTTGCCACACATGCCACAGTCAGGATGGCAAGGAAGGGGCTGGAGCTTCACTGCCACAACAAGGATCAGGCCTCTTGCAGCAACCTTGTTGCCTGCCTGCAGGTGCCCATGCACCTGCTACCATCGACAAGCTGGGCTGCGTCTCTGTGGACCCTGGTGCAGCTGCTTGCAGCCTCCCCATCACCTGCTGCAAGCAGCCCAGGATCCACGGTGGGCCGCAGGTGTATGCCCAGAGCCTGTGCTAACTGGCAGGAAGCCAGGAAGCTGAAAGCAGCTGCACTGGGGTCTGTGGAGCTCTGGTCTTTCTTGTTGCTGGCGTTGAGTGCACATGTACCTGGGGTGGATTGGTGGGGGAGCCATGAGGGGCCTGATCCTTAATGTGACAGCACAACCCAGGCCTGTTTCTTACTACCCACCCTGAGGTACATGTGCACCTCCCGCTGGCAACAAGCCAGGACAGGGCTCCATGGAGCCTGGAGCAGCTGCTTGTATCTCAGTTCAGCTTTGCTGTGTTTGGTCTGCATGATCCTGCATTGTTCTAAGTTAGTTAAATCGCCCTAGCTTTGACCCTGAATGAAGCAGTTAAAGATAAAGCAATTTTATTGCACTAGGATCATGCAGACTTAACAGTTACATCACAAGAGCTTATATCAGTACCCTTTGATAGTGATACAGTTGTTATCTTGGGCTATACCCTGAGTTTACTGGTGCACAGGTTGTGCATCCCCTCCCATCTGCACTAAAGGTGGCTAACATTACTTCAGATTTGAAAGAGAGGGCACATGGAACCAGCATTGTATATCTCCTATTTTGCAGCTGCCTGGAACCATAATCAAGTGGTATAGACATATCCTTGGGGTATAGACTGATCTTCACAGCAGGAATCCTGGTGCTCACACACTTGTGGGGGGGGCCTGCTCTGATGCACTGGAAATCCAGCATGTTGGAGCTGACTTGATTAATCGAGTCTGCTGGAGCATGGAAATGGATGTGCTCTGGCATGCAAGTAGTATATTGTAGTCACTTGGAGGAAACATTCTTCAATTTGATCACTATAACTGAGAACTGAAAGAGACAGCTAAGCTTTCTTATAAAACAATAGGAGTTTTCTTCCAGTATTAGGTATATCTCAATGGCCAAAGTGTGAGGCACCACTTGGAAAAATGAATTCCTTGGAGAAGGGCTTGCCTGGATATTACAACAAAATGTGTGTGAGAGAGAGAGAAATAGAAGAAGCATGATAGAAAAAGACACAGAGAAGGAGCAGAAATCCAGACATAGTCTAAACAAGTACTAAGATTATAACCCTGAAAAAATCCTAGCAAGAAAACTTTTGGGCCAAGTATAGGGAAAAACAGGATTGGAGCTATGAGCATATAAACTCCTGTTGTTCTTTGATTCATACTATGTTCTCTGGATACAGGACTTTCTATATTCTTCCTCAAAATAGGACTGCATCAAATGTTCACAATGATGGGAAGAACCCACAGGGCTCCAAGCCTTACCTAACCACTTGAATGAAAAACTATTTTTGCTTTCAAACATAGCTTTTATGGCATGGCTACATCTGTATGTACGCTTTTAGCCATGAATTTTTACTGTGTTGATTGACGCCACTTCAAAAAAATGGCCATGAATATCATCAGTATGTTTCTGAAAAGGCAAATATTGTGACATTTTGCCTTTACAGTAGGTTCCATTTGATGCATTCAGTAGGTGATGCATTCAGAAGTTACCATATAATTCTCTATAGATTGGAGAATTCATATGAGAGGATACTTTCCTTAAGCAATGTAGAATACCAAATTTATTTGTGTGCACATAGACAAAGATATAAATAAACTCTGTGTGTGTGTATGTATGTGTGTGAGAGAGACACTGATGGTGGCATAGATGACATTAAAGAATGTACTGAATGAACTCATTACCTACCTATACTCCTCTAAAGCTAGGTGTAAATTCAATTTTAAGAAAAGCTAACACTTTTCATTCTGTTTTAAAGCAATTTCTTACCTAGCAGATGGATAATTTTGCCTTCACTTACATCTGTTGAGGTGCAAATTAATTTTGGCTTCACATAGCAAGTTATTCCTTTTTGTAAGAAAAATTGTAGCAGTAAGTTATAAACTTATTTCTTCCGTGGAAAGAATTAAATGTAGAAAAATCTAAGATTCTTAAAAATATTTATTTATTTTTTACAATTCATTAGCACTTTTTTGGAATTATATATAACCAGAATCATGAAGCTATTTTAAATTTAAATCAATAGTTTCATCTTAAATATTACCCTTTCTTCTACTACTTTTTCCCTACTACTTTTCTTAGTAAGAAATTACATATTTTTATCTTCATATACATTATTAAAACAAGAGAGTTCCATACTTTACTTAAATCAGTAGGAAGACAATGATATTGAATTTAGAACAAACATTTTCTTTAGATTATTGTGGCAAATGGCATTTCAAACAAGATTTATTTAGAAAGATTAAAATGTTTCACAGAGACTTTAATTGAAACTGAGATGATTGCACAAGTTATGAGGGTTTGTTTAAACACAGTTTTTTTTACAAAAAATCCTGATCACTTCTAATCATATATTGCCTTTACAACACTACAAGTGGTATAATAAATTCAGTGAGGATTAAATAATAAAGCAACAACTCAACATTTAACATGTAATCATAATATAGAGGAATTAAAATACCTGACTAAAATCATAGCCTGTATCTACATAGACCATCCAAATATTAAAACGTGTTTATTTATTTAACATGCATCACATTAAAATTAGTGCAATTCTATATCAAGGGAAGCAGAAAATAGTTCATATATATTTGGGAAATATTGCAAGTTGTAGCCCAGATTGAGTGATATGCACCAACAAACTCAAGTATTCTTGCATACAGAAACAAAGTTTAATTCTGCTTTCTTTTCAGTCAGTGTAAATCAGGAACAGTTCTACTGCAGTAAGTGAAGATGCATTGATTCTTAACAGAATAAGTGGTAACAACATCAGGGCCTTAAATCTATTAACATAAATTGTACTAAAAAAATATTATGCTACATTTTTGTGTCAAAAGGCAGTTAAGTAATGTGCAACATGTGACCAATATCTATATATCAATATAAACATTTCACAAATCATATACAGATTTATGAAATCTTGGGTGGGGGGAGGAGAAAGTACTTGTCATACAGAATTATATGATGTTGTGAGTGTTTTTGACTTACTGCATTTTTCATTATTGGAATTATATTGGATCCAAATCAGTCCTGTAAAGTTTTGTCCTAGTTTTTAAGGGGTGTGAGTCATAAAATCAATATGTTTATTTTTACCCATGTTGAAATATATTGTTCAGAGAAATTCATATTATTTTCTGGCAAGTAATAAAGTGAAAGAAGCTATTTTTCAAATCATCTATCCAGTTTGTATCTGTTGCTGGCTGTTGTTTTAGTTTTGAAAGCCACATGCTTCATAGCCTTGTTGAATTGGGGACTTATAAATGAATTCTTCTCTCCTAAAAAATGTTTTCAGGAGAAATTTTGGCAGTTCTTTTCCTGTGGTTCCTGCACTGTCACTGCAAATATTGTTCATTTACATTAGAACAGAGTGCTATAACATTATATTCCTGATGTAAAATATGAATTTCATATTTTCAGAGTTTGGTCAAATCAATACTGTTTTCACCAGAATATTAAACATTACTTCTCACTGAACATTGTTTCTTAAATTCCATCTGCCTTTTAATACTTATTTTGAGCTATTCAAAAGCTTATTTAGGGACACCTCTGGAGGTGTGTGTGTGGGGGGGAGGAGTGGGGGGAAGCATGCACATCCCATCTAGTGTCTCAAGGTCTATACTCAATCCAGCACCCTACAGTGGGGAGAAACAAAAATGTGGGGTGACTGGCATGAATAATTTGAAATGGCAGCTGAGTTAAGTGGATGGAATAAGAATACTAAATTAAAGTTTCTAAACCTTTTGCACATAAGGAATAACAGGGATGTCTACTGTGAGCTTAGCAGTAAAGTCAAATAGGATTACAAGAACTTGACAGGGGCCCTCAGGAATTCTTTGGAACCAGGTACAGGCCTTTACTGGGACTACGCAGGGCTTTTTAATTGTAAGAAGACTTTAGCAGAATTGGAGCAAGAGTTTGGCTTTGTCCTAAGATGACTCACTGTAAAAGCCTCCCCACAAGTCAGCCCTGATTTGCTGACCCAGGACCAGTTCATCAGCAATGCCTCCAGTGGGGAGAAGCAGGTCCAGCTTCCACAGGAGAAGCCCCTAACTTGGTGCACCTGGATGTGATATATTGAACCTTTCAGGATTACTTGCATAAAGTGAAAGCAATGTTTAAGAGGGTGAAGAAAGCCGGCTTAAAAATTAAACTTGCCAAATGTCAGTTTTCTTGCATGGAAATAAACTTTTTGTGACATGATCTCCATGGAGGGAATAGACCAGGGGTGGGCAATTATTTTCACTGGAGGGCTACTTCAGTAATTTTGATAAGCTGTTGTGGACCAGGAGGGTGGTGGGGCTGACCTGGCCCATGAAGCAGTGGCTGGGGTTGGGGGGAGCAACTGATCCTATCTACCCCAGGCCCATCTACCCCAATCCCACTGCTGGAGTGCTGGATAGAGCAGGCAGATGGGTGGGGACTCCATGGAGACTGGCCAGGACCCCCATGGACTGGGCGTACTCAGGTGGGCAGATGAGGTGGGGCTGCAGGCAGTTGGGGAGCATAGTCCAGGAGTGGGATGGGTGGACAGAACCAGGACTGTGGGTTGGTGACAGCTCAGGGTTTGGGGCTTGGGGAATAGCTGCAATATACTCTTCTAGTGTCCCTGTGATGGGTGCTGGTTACATGGACACCTCGATACACTCCTCCCTACACCCTGGCCCCTTGCTGTCACTGCCCTGTGGATCCAGCCCTGTCCGCTATTCTGCTCCTGGATACTGCTCCCCACCCGCCCATGGCACCAACCCATATGCCCAGTTAGAATGTTATATCAGTGTGGGGTTCAGCCTTGAAGTTCCCCTCAGGGATGACCACTCTGTTTGTGGGATGTTCATGGGGCTTCACTCCCCTACATCCCAGCATTATACCAACCTCTGGTGGGGCACCAGATCTTGACACAGCTGCCTCTCCAGTGTAGATGTTCCTCGTGTCCTATTGTATCCTCCTCTATCCTTGGGGAAGGATAATTAGCTGGCTCGGGATCTAAGCTTGCGATCCCCTTGAGCCAGTCAGCAATCTTCTTAGGGTCTGAGGGTGCCCCTTCCAAGCAGGGGTAAAGGAATAAAATGAAGAAAAGAAACCAAAAGAGGGGACCCAAAAAGGTCTCCCTATCTGGTGTCCTACCGGTTGGCTTTCTCAGCCCTCCTGCCTGAACTTGGCACTGGTCCCGCAGGGTTACTCTCTCCTCTCTGCCCCTAGCCCAACTCCCTGACCTGGTAACTGGGAATAGTTGAGTGAGGACACCTTTGTTTCCCCAAGGTTGGCTCCATCCTCTCCCTTGAGCTCGCTGTCTTGGTTGTGCCACTGCTTGGCATTTCCCTTGATGCACCTCCTTGGCAGCACTAGGGGGAAACCCCTCCCAGCACTCCACCCCTCCTGGGGCTCGATCTCAGTGCTCCCAGTGTGAGGAGCTCTCAGTGCTTCTCCAGCTGCCCATTGCCTGGGCATTCCAAATTCACACTGGCCCCACCTACTGCCGGCACAGAGAGCCTCTGCCTTCTCATTGGCTCTTTCCTCCCTACTGCTGGAGGCCATTTTTATTCCTCCCAGCTGGTGTGTCCTTGTGACGTCACCCGCTGACCTTAATTGCATAAAGGCGTGGCTTGTAAACCACATGGGCTTTTCTTTTAGATCTAGCACTGATCCTCCTGCAGGTAAGTAACTGTTTTGCATTTCTTTCTTTATTTTACTGTTTCTTCCCGCATTGAGTCCCGTGGGCGGGGCTTCTCAGCCCCTCCTTTCACTATCCCTGGGACAGGTACCTTCCTGGAGAGTTGCTCCCCCAGATCTTGGTGTTCCCCCTTGACATACTTGTAGGCAGCTATCAAGTCATCTCTCAGCCTCCTCTTACCTGGACTGAAAAAACCTATCTCCCAGAGTTTTTCCTCATAGGGACTATCTTCCAGGCCTCTAATCATGTGGGTGGCCCTTCTCTGCACTCTGTTGAGTTTATCTGCATCCTTCTTGAAGTGTGGTGCCCAAAACTGGGCACAGTACTCCAGCTGCAGCCTCACCAGTGCTGAGTAGAGAGGGAGAAGCACCTCCCTGGATCTGTTCGCAACACATAGGCTGATGCACACTAAAGTTCTGTTTGCCCTGCTGTCAACTTCCTCGCATATTCATCTTCTGCTTGATTGTGACCCCTCAGGTCCCATTCATATGCTGTGCCAAGCAGTGGGCTACCACCTATCCTTTAGTTGTGGTGAAGGTTCTTTCTACTGAGATGAAAGCCCCAACACTTTTCCCTGTTGAATCTTATCTGATTCCATTCAGCTCATAGAACCAGTCTGTCAAGGTCATCCTGGATCCTTACCCTATCCTCTGGTGTGCCCGCCTTTCCCCACAGTTTGGTATCATCTACAAACTTAATCACAGAGCATTCCACCCTCTCATCCAAGTCATTAATAAATATGTTAAAAAACAAGAGTTCAAGCACCAATCCCTGTGGGACACCACTGGACACAACCTTCCAATGGTGGACTGTCCACTGGAGGGACAGCTCACCATTACAACAGTCTGGGACTGGCCTCTAAGCCAGTTATTCACTCACCTCACTGTAGGCTGGTCCAAGCCAGTACCCTCTGTTTAACTGAGAGAATTTCATGGGAGTCAGAAGCAAAGCCTAAGTAAATAATGTATCCCTCATGTCCCTTGTTCAGCTGATTGTAAAAGGACACCAGGTTTGTCAGGCATGATCTACCCTTCACAAAGCAGTGTTGATTGTTTCTTAATACCCTGTCAGTTACAAGCTTGTGATTGATGGCCTCCTTAACAGTTTTTTCAAAAGTTTTTCCTATGATCAAAGTCAGACTGACCAGTCTATAGTTTGGAGGGTCATCCCTCCTCCCATTTCTAAAGATTGGGAACCATATTGGTCCTCTTCCAGTCATCTGGGACCACTCTGAGTTCTATGACTTTTTGAATATCTTCACCAAAGGCCTTGATGAGTTCAGCCAGTTCTTTCAGGACTCTTGGGTGTAGGTCATCTGGCCCAGAAGACTTGAAAATGTCTAATTGTTCTAAAAGGACCCTCACCTGTTTGGGACTGAGTTCATGTTGTATGTTGTCTTCCCCATGGTCTCTGGGCCTCTGGAAAGGTGTTCAGCTCCTGTTAGCTTTCTGGAATACTGATGTGAAGTATTCATTTAGGAGCTCTGACTTTTGATGGGGATGAACTGTGAGCTTCCCCTCCATATTCAGTAGGGGTCCCAGAGTGGAGCTCAATTATTTCTTGCTCCCCATGTACCTGTAGAAGGACTTTATTTTGGATGCCAGCTTGATCTCCATTCCTGCCTTGGCTTTCTGTATGTCATACCTGCAGACCTTGTTTATATAAGTGAGCTCTTCCCTGGTTGCTGAACCTTTTTTCCATTGATTATATGCATCTTTTTGCTTTTTCAAAAGTTATCTAATATCCTTGTTGAGCCAAGTGGGTCTCTTGGCTCCTTTCTCACTTTTTGATTGTGTGGGAATGGTCTCTTTTTGAGCAGTGAGAATTGTTCCCTTCAGGAGGCACCATCACTCCTGAACTCCCACATCATCCAGTTGCTGGTCACAGAAGGCCTTTCTAACTAGACTCCTGAGTTTGTCAAAGTCTGTCCTTCTTAAATCTAGGACTTCTGTTCTACTAATTGGAATCCTAGCCTTCCAGTGGATGGTGAACTTAATCAGATCATGATCACTGTCGCCCAGAGTATCTCCAATCCTCAGGTCCCCTACCATGTCCATGCCTTTACCCTAGTTGGGCCTTCGGCAACCTGTGACAGGAACAGGTTGTCAATAGCTGCCAAGAAATTTGCTGACTTGCTGGAGCTGGCCAAATGGTTCTCTCAATAGATGTCAGGGTAGTTGAAGTCACCTGAATATAAAAAAGGACAAGCAGTTCCTTAGTTCTGGTTGCTTCAGCCAGTTCTCTGGAAAATGCCTGATTGTTCTCCTCTTCTTGGGAGGGAGACCTGCAGTAGACTCACATCATCAGGTCTTCCTTTCCTGAACCCCCTTGTATCTTTAACCACAGGGTCTCAAGGGACCTCTCCCCACTATCAAACCTTACCTGCAGGGAGTGATACTGCTCTTTTACATAGAGGACCACCCCTCTCCCTTCTTCCCAACTTGATCCTTCCTGTAGAGCCTAAAGCCCTTGATAGCCACTGCCCAAGTGTACATATCATCCCACCAGGTTTCCTTCAGCCAAATGAGGTCAAATTCCTCATCTACCAGAAGGAGAGACAGTTCCTCCTGTTTATTGCACATGTTTCAGTTGAGTGCACCCTGCCTACAGGGGATCATAATGCATTTTCATGGAGACCACACCTGCCCACCTACCCACTCTGTCTGGTGGCCCAGGCAGTGGGTGCAGGGTGGACAGGCAGGGGTATGTGGGCAGTGAGTCTGGGGTGCTGGCCCCAGAAGTAGTGAAGACATTAGCAACAGCAGCCAGATTAAGCCACCACTGTGAGGGCTGCCAGGAAGTGTCTGGCTGCCACACCACCCCCATCCTTCTACGCACTTGGGGGCATCAGGAGTACCCACATGCACCATGGCTTGAGCTTCCCCCTGTGCCTGGGCTGGGCAGACCTAAAGGACCCACCATGGGCAGGATCAAATCCCTTGGTAGGCTGGATCTAGCCTGTAAGCCATATTTTCCCACCCCTGGATAGGTCCAGATCCAGAGGAGGTAGATATGGTTAAAGCCTGAAAGGTGGCTATTACCTTAAAATGTAACAGAACTGTGAAGCTTCTTTGGTTTAGTCTCCTATTATAGATGACTTGTGGCAGATTTTGCTAAATTGCAAGGCCCTTTCATAAGTTCTCCAGAAAGGCAAAGTTCATCTGGACCAGGGAATGTCAAGATGCTAAAGTGGTGGTTGATGTCATTCCCTGTCTTAGCATATCCCAACCCTCAGTTACACTTCTTGTTGGACAATGATGCAAATAATGCTGGCATTGAAGCTGCTTTGTCACAGTTGGAAGAAGGCCAGGAAAAGACACTAGCCTATGCAAGCAGAGCCTTAAACAAGCTTAAACCTGAGGTAGACCACAGTGAGTGTGGGGACCTCCCAGGTGGCTTAGGGACTACATGATATAACTTTAGTTGGATGTTGGGGCACATCCAATTAAAAGGGGGAGAGGTAAGGTAATGTGAATGTAATGCGTGTAACAGCAGAACAAACCAGTGGGTGGTCTGCAGAGATGTGCTGACTCTTAATTTGGACTACAACTCACAGAAACCCCCAGGGACAAAGGGAAAAGGGAGAGGAAGCTTGAAGCTAGAGTGGACCTTCCCAAACTTTTCCTCAGCATGGCCCCTGACTCCCAACCCAGAGCCCCCATTCCCACGACCCCTTGCACTGATGTTGCAACTCCATTTGGAATTGTGACCCACAGTTTGGGAAGCACTGGGCCAGAGTAAGGGAAGATAGAGTAATGTGCACATGGAACCTGGTTAGCACTACTTGGAGTTGTGCACAGCGGAGCTGGAGATTTCACTGGCTCAATTAGCTGGGAATGTGGGCTGAAGGAGCTGGACTCAAGACTTGAAAGTAGCTGCAGGCTGCTGTTTGAGTGCTCTAGGGACTAAAGTCTTTTTGAGGGGAACCTCCAGGAGTGTGTGTGTGCATGGGGGGAGAAGGGAGACTCAAGATGCCAACAAAGTGTTGGCATTTCTTTGTCTTTTACCTGTTCCCTCTCTTTGGCCCATTGGCTAGTGATCCTAACAGCTATTACTATTATTTTTTATAAAAGTGGAAACTCTCCCTTGATTCTTGTGCCAGTTTCTGAGGCTGTAGGACTGTCACAAAAATTTAACTTGAACTCTTGCATTGATTGGACTTATTGAAACATTTCCTTTAATGACATAAAATTTAAAAAGAATAGAAATAATAAACTGGATCTTTACAAAGTTTGCTGATTGTCTGCTTATTTTGGCATCAAGTGCTGACAAAAATATTTGTTTAGTACTGTTGAATCAAATGGTGTCACAGGTTCCCTAATGCCATTTCTTCATGGAATCTTCTTATTACTAAATATATTATTACTGGTAGCTCAACTGTATATTCAGACTGCATATACGTAGAGAGGACAAAATGAAAGGAGTGCAGTCTGAGAAGCACATTCAGAAATCAGTCTCCTTCAGAGGCCTTGAATGTTTACCAAACCTAACATCAGTAGGAAAGACATCGATAATAAAGACATATATTTTAAGGTTTGTATAATGTTGCACTTAACCTGAACCACTATCCTGTCTTCTGAACATGGGATGAAAGGAGAAAATAAATAGTCCCATGATAAATTACACATTTTTTCAGGAACACATAATTTATTGCCAATCTGGCACTTCCTAGAATAGATATAAGTTTTCAGTTCAGTACCATGGTAAGTAATTTATCCAAATTGATTAAAAATGCAAAACAACAACAAAAAAAATCTGTTTCTCTCTTGTTACATTTTAAACGTAAAAGAACATTTTAAAGCAAATTAATTCACAGAAGTCTGGAATAGTGGCTTAAATTGTATAGTTTTTTTTTTAAATAAAGATACTTTGCAGAACTTTCAGTTTATAAAAAAAGAACTTGGTAAAAAATAAAAATTCAGTACAAATGTGAACAAAGGAGCACCTGCCTTAAATGTTACTTGAACATATTCCCTAGGTTTCCAATAGAATTATACAATTTTAGTTAAAAGATCACTTTACCTCAGGAAAAAAAAAATCTGTTTCCTTATGCAGCTATTTGTGGCAAATTGCGCTGTGTTGTACTGACTGGAGAGAACTGGAGCAAAGGCTAAATATTGCCCTCTGTCTGTAGGGGAAACCAGTGATATTAGAATTGCCTACAGATATTGCCTACATACGCCTTCAAAATAGGTTGGGGAAGTGGGCCTCCAGCTGAGCTGGAATCCTAGGTTGTAGCATATCAGTAATATGCCGGGGAGAGACATTGGTCCTACCAGGAGTACATTGCTGCACATCCTTCTTCAAGGAGGTCCATGTGTTAATTTCTGTTAGCTGTTTCTAGTAGGGGTTTGTAAGAAAGTGATAATAGCATTTGGCCCATTCAGCTCCTTTATTTTATATGCCTTATTTAGTCACAAACCTCACTCCCCTTTTCCCCAAAAATCAGCAATAAAAACTGAGGTGTGTACACGAGGAACACAATTATGAACAGCTTAATTAAAAGGGAAAGATTTTTTTTTCTTCATTCTCCTGTTCCAAAACAAGGTGCGCCTTTCTAAAGCAGCTTTCTATCCCAGCCTACTCCTTACTTATTTTAAATGGTATGGTGTATATAATGATTGGCCATTGTGCAGAAATGTAGGTGTACTTGTAAAAATGAAAGCTTTCTTATGAAAAGCAGGGCCCTGGACAGGGAAGAGCAGGCTTTTGGTACTGGAATTTATAGCAATCTTTTATTGTTGTACCATATGATGAATAAGAAAATAGGACTGCCTTGGGGATGGATCTAGGGAAGGAGGGAGGAGTGCAGTGCTGGTGTGGAACCCCCTTTTATTCCTGGTCCACCCAACGTTTAAAACCAACTGCCTAGAAGTAGCAGCAACATTTCCAGTCAGGCAGTGCTGAGGGAATCACTTGACTTGGAAGAGAAGAAGATGATTAGGAACAGTCAGCATGGATTCACCAAGGCCAAGTCATGCCTGACCAACCTGATTGCCTTATATGATGAGACAACTGACTCTGTAGATTTGGAAGACCAGTGGATATGATATACCTTGACTTTAGCAAGGCCTTTGATATGGTCTCCCACAACATTCTTGCAAGCAAGCTAAGGAAGTCTGGGATGGATGAATGGTGTGTAAGGTAGATAGAAAATTGTCTGGATAATTGGGCTCACAGGGTAGTAGTCAATGGCCTGATGTCTAATTGACAGCCAGTTTTAAGTGGAGTGCCACAGGGGTTGGTCCTCAGTCTGGTTTTGTTCAATATTTTCATCAGTGACCTGGAAGATGGGATGGGGTGCACCCTTAACAAGTTTGCTTATGACACCAAGCTGGGGGGACCAGTGGACACACTGGAGGATAGGACTAGGATTCAGAGACCTTGACAAATTGAAGAACTGGATGAAAAGATTTCTCATGAGGTTCAATAAGGACAAGTACAAAGTACTGCAATTAGGACAGAGTGGTACAGGCTGGGGACCAACTGGCTAAGCAGCAAGTTGAATGTGATCCAACAGTATGCCCTTGTTATGAAAAAGGCTAATGGCATACTGGCTGCATTAGTAGGAGTGTTGCCAGAAGATCAAGGGAAGTGATTCTTCCCCTCTATTTGGCACTCGTGAGGCCACATCTGGAGTACTGTTTCCAGTTTTGGGCCCCCACTACAAAAAGGATGTAGACAAACTGGAGAGAATCCAGCAGAGGGCAATGAAGATGGTTAGGGGGCTGGGGAACATGATTTATGAGGCGAGGCTGAGGGAACTGGGCTTATTTAGTCTGGAGAAGAGAAGACTGAGGGGGGATTTGATAGCAGTTGTCAGCTACCTGAGGGGTGGTTCCAAAGAGGAAGGAGCTAGACCACGGGTGGGCAATGCCCAGCCTGTGGGCCAGATTTGGACCAGAGCAGGCTTCATTTACCAGCAGCCCCTGCCTGCATCACTCCAGCTGGTTTCCATGGAGACCCAGGAGCAGTGGGGCTATGACAGTAGTGGGCTGTGATGGCCCTGTGCTCCCTGGGGCTCAATAGGAGACCAGCCCAATTGATGCTGGCAAGGGTGCATGGCTGGGCCGGGAGCTGCTCTGGATCTGGAGCCAGGACCAGGATTTTGTGGCTGTGACAGCATGGGATGGAGCTGGGGCACAGCTGTGGTCCACTGTTCACAAGCCCAGGCAGGGGCATGCAGGCATTGGAGCATGGCTCTACTCTGGCCCACACTGTTGCCACTGCAGAATCCCAGCCCTGGTCCCAAAGCAGCTCCCAACCCAGCCATGCACCCTGCCGGCACTGCTTGGGCTGGCCCTGTGCTGTCACAGTCCCACTGTCCCTGGGGTCTTCCTGGAAGCTGGCCAGAGCAAGGTGGACGGGGCTCCTGGGAAATGGAGCCTGGTCACCGGCCATATACATCATTTTGCCCAACCCTGAGCTAGACTTTTTTCAGTGCTGGCAGATGACAGAACAAGGAGCAATGGTCTCAAGTTGCAGCAATTGAAGCTTAGGGTAGAGATTTGGAAAAGCTTTCTCAGTAGAAGGGTACTAAAACACTGGAACTGGTTACCCAGAGACATTGTGGAGTCTCTATCGTTGGAGGTTTTAAGACCTGGGTAGACAAAGCCTTGATTGGGGTGAAATACTTGGGGATAGTCCTGCTTTGAGCAGGTGGTTGGACTAGATGACTTCCTGAGGTCCCTTCCAATCCTAATCTTCTATGATTCTATGAATTCATGACTCATTAAAATCTACCTGACTCCTTTTAATTTCTTCATTCTACAGGTGTTAACCACCCTCTCTTCTTTTAATGGATTTGATGTTCCACTAATCAACCAGGCCTTTCCTCTACAATTCTGTCTGTTAGCTGATCTTGATAATATAGTTCTTATTTCACAGTCCTGAAGACTGTTAACTCTAGCTAAAAGCATTAGCTCAAGTGAACATCAACTCAGGTGTGGAAATATCTTTCAGTGAAGCACTGAATGCATTGTCAAGAAGCTCAGGAAGGGTATTTTTTATGACTCTGAAACAGAAGTACATTTAATTCTAATGATAAAAGGACTGGTAAAACTAGTAATAATCTTTTGATCATTTTTGCCTAGCTTGCTGTGTTTTTATACATAAGATATAGCAAGTGAATACACATTTCAATAGTTATATTAGTTTTTGCTTTGAACTTAAACTGAAAAATATAGCCCTAGCCTCCTATCTTATTAGTAAAGCTTCTAGCTTCTTTTTACCTAGAGAAAAGTGTGTGTTGTTTGCATGTAATGATGCACCATAACATCTACTCCTCAGTTTTCAAATCCTAGATCTTTCCATGGTCTATCTTATTAGGATTCAGTTATTTGAACATTGAGATTAATTTAGGATTTGTTTTTAAATTCTCTCTTTTACCTTGAAAAACTGCATTCGGGGTGGGGAGGGTGGAGTGGGGGGGTGCAATTCCAGGTTGTAGAAACTCTTGTACCTCCAGGATCAAGGTACACCAGTTGAGGATCCTCTCCAAAGGTATTGGTACTATATTTGTATTTCACAAATCCCATTAATATTAAGAGGTGACATTCAAGTACTTCTGAGTATCATAACCTTTGCAGTTTGGGGTGGGGGTGTTTTTTTGGGTTGTTTTGTTGTTGTTGTTGTATTCATGAGTTACCTTAGCAAATTGACCTGGCTCTCTCTCCTTTTAGTTTAAATCATTTCCTGAACACATGTCATGCTACTGTTAACAGTATATAGAATACTCAGACATTGTAGGAGTCTATTCTAAAATCCTGGCTTATCTTTGGATAAATGTTTTAACCATAGGTAAAGACTGTAGAATGTCATTTAATCTACAAATTGCTTGGTTTAGATTTTGCCAGAGGGTAGGGAAAAGGGTTTTCTTTATCTCTGCCTTAATCATTGCTAAATCCTTCTAAGATTCAGAGCTTTGCAGACATAGTCAGTTCTAAAGGAAGAAAATATTAAAAAACTGACTAATGGCAGAGGATATGAGCAACATAACCTTAGCAATGGTATCTTCTCTAGAGCTTGTCTCTTTGTCTATCAGATTTAATTCTGTCACTTCATCTGAAACTGATGCCCCTGATACCCTTGCAGGCAGCACCTAGCTGTGTCTCTGCTTGTTCTCTTTTGTGACACTTTCTTTCAACAGTTCTCTTTGAACAGCATTTAATAGAAAAGGAAAGGAGATCTTCCTTTGCTCTTTTCAGAGACAATTCATGGGAAAATATATATATTAATGTAATGTTCCCTCATTACTTCTTCAGGACTTTTCAGCATGACTTAAGACGTGCCGTTCTATTCTGAGTTACAGTGGCAAATGGTTTGAGAAAGACAAAGTTCTTTCTGCATAATTGTTTGTCATATTAAATCTAACATATGAATTCCACCTTTACAGCATTTGCAAAATTCAGTAGTCTAACTTTGCTGTAAATATCTGAAAAGGACAAATTCACATCATAGATCAGACAGGCAAAGAGATGTCCATGAGATATTTCTGGCAATTAAAGACCTGCCAAAGTTTAGGCTCAGTAGAACTTTATATGTAATGGCAGTCAGTCTCTAGGAGTCACTTCAAATACTTTTCCAGAAGGATAGCATTGATTCATATTGGCACTTGAAAGATATTCTTGTAATAACTCAGGCATTGTCCTGAATACATCAGATATAGGAGAAAGAAAACAACCACAGATGGATAGGAATGCTGGAATCATTCACAAAGGCTTAATATTCAAAACAGTGAGGACAGGGTAGGCTTTTAAAGAACTTCAATTACCTCCTTGCATTTAAAGAATAAAGTAATCTGTTGCCTGACCAAGAAATCCTCAAAAAATGTATTTTTTAAGAGCAACAGTTTCTTTCCTTTCTTTATGTTAAAGAATCAGTGAAGACTGAGTTAAGAATATCACAGTTAATTGATATTTACTGCTCAAGCAAATACAAATATAAGACTGATCCAATTTGGAACTCTTTTCTTGGGCAGTCATCAACTGCTAAACTTTATAGCGATGCAACATATGCAGATTCAATATCCAAATACCAAGTAAGATAAAGCTATCTAATGTGGGGAAGTGTCTGAGATTCTGTACTAGTCCTTGTTAAATTATTACACTGCATTTGTCATTGCTGTTATCCAAGTATAAATATGCTCAAACCTCAGTTTTGGGCTGGACAAAAATTATCAATTAAAACTGTTTTTGCAACTTACTGCAGTGACTTGAGGGTATAAGGCTCTGATGTTTGACTGCTGTAAGGCACCAAGATGGCATGGGAAAATGGTTTGATATCAAAGCTGGGGGTAGGGGGTTGACCCAGGGACCGAGAAGGAGGGTGTCACTCTTGGCCCAGTTCACACAAGTTGAAGAGGCATGCTCATAGGCTTGTTCACAGTTGACAAAGGACTGGACATGACCCTGGATGCTAATGAGGACAGTCACACATTAAAATGGCGTTCTTTAAACTAGCTTCCCACAGGGGGACACGAGGACACTTCCCAGCCAAGACAGGTGATGAGCAGAAGAAGTACCCAGGTAAGTGACAGGATAGTCCTGGGATCAGCAGGGTGGTGCATGCACCCATAGAAGGCCTTAAATGCCTCTACACTAATGCTCATAGTATGGGGAACAAGCAGGAGGAACTTGCCGTCCTGCAAACTAACACAAATCTGGAGATAGTGGGGCTAACTGAAACCTGGTGAGATTCAACCCACGATACAGGTGAGTTAGAATGGAGAGAAAAGGTGGCACTCTACATCAAAGAGCAATACACATTCTCAACAAACAGCACTGGGACAGAGGAGGGGTAGACTGAAGTGCTCTGGGTTAAAATACAAAGGGGTTGGGGGGAAAGGGACTTAGTGGTGGGTATCTACTATTGACCACCCAACCAGGGGGAAGAGCTGGACTTGGAATTCTCAGGTCAGCTTTAGGAGGCAGTTAAGTCAAGGGACATGGTCAACATGGATTACCTAAACTACCCAAATATTTGCTGGGAGGAACAGTCAGCCAGGTCTGACCACTCACGTAGGTTCCTAGCCAAAATACAGGACCCCTACCTAACCCAGGAGGTGGACAGTCCAAACAGGAGAAATGCCTTGCTGGACCTCGTCCTGGCCACAGGTGATGACCTGCTGAGGAGACTGAAGATTCTCAACCACCTGGGCAATAGCGATCATCGCCTACTGGAATTCACCAGCCAGCGCAGGTTGTCAAAGGCCTGCAGCAAGGCAGCAGCCCTAGACTTCAGGAGGGCCAATTTCAATGAGTTAAGGAGAATAGTAAGGGAGGCACTGAGGTCCCGGAGGGTAGGGGAGATGGGAGTCCAAGAGGAGTGGTTGTTCCTTAAGGAGATGATCCTCCGAGCCCAAAGGGTCACAGTCCCAATGTCAGTCAAAGGGGGCAAGAGTGCTCAAAAGCCCCCATGGCTCACCAAAGGCATTCAGGAATGTCTGAAAGCCAAAAAGGAGGTGTACACCAGAAGGAAGGGAGGGGCCATCACTGAGAAGGATTATACCTCCATTGCTCAAGAGAGGCTGTTAGGAAGGCTAAGGTGGAGACAGAACTAGGACTAGCGACCAGGATCAAAGATAACACAAAGTCCTTTTTTAAATACATAGGGAGTAAAAAGAAGGCACCGAGTAATATGGGGCCCCAGCAGGACACGCTTGGCAATCTGGTGGTTGCACCAGATGATAAAGCTGACCTCTTTAACAAATTTTTTGCCTCCATGTTGCTGAGCAGTGACTGGGACATCCCCCTCACTGGGATTCTGGATGGACTCAGGAGAAGCACAGCCAGGCCTAGGGTCAGAGGGGATCTAGTTAGGGAACTTCTGATGGGACTGAACGTGTTCAAATCAGCAGATGCAGATGATCTCCACCCCAGGGTGTTGAGGGAATTGGCAGAGGTCATTGCAGGCCCCCTGGCATGTCTTTACGAGCACTTGTGGTGCTCTGGCCAGGTGCAGGAAGACTGGAAAAGGGCAATTGTGGTCCCCATTTTCAAAAAAAGAATGGAAGAAGGACCCAGGAAACTACGCCTGTTAGTCTTACTTCAGAAGCACATCTGCAAGGGGAGACTATGCTTAGGGGCAACCAACACGGGTTCACTGGGGCAGGTCCTGTCAGACCAACCTGGTTGCCTTCTACGACCGGGTCACAAAATCCTTAGATGCAGGTGTTGCGGTGGACATAGTCTTTCTGGACTTTAGGAGGGCCTTTGACACTGTCTCTCATCCCATTCTCATTAAAAAATTAGGTGACTGTGATGTCAATGATTACACAGTCAGATGGGTCACAAATTGGCTGGATGGCCACACCCTGAGAGTGGTGGTGGGTGGGTCATTTTTGACCTGGAGGGATGGGGAAGTAGGGTCCCCCAGGGCTTGGTCCTTGGGCCCGCACTGTTCAACATCTTCATCAGCAACTTGGATGAGGGGGTGAAAAGCACCGTATTCAAATTTCAGATGACACTGAGATATGGGGAGAAGTGGGCATGATAGAAGGGAGGGACAGACTACAACTAGATCTGGAAAGGTTACAGGGGTGGGCGGATGAGAACAGGATGGGTTTCAGTACTGACAAGTGCAAGGTGATGCACCTGGGGAGGAATAACCAGAAGGTGGTTCTTCAGCTACAGGCTGGGGAACTCCCTTCTCATCAGCACAGAGGCAGAAAAGGATCTTGGAGTCATTATTGATTCCAAAATGAACATGGGCTGCCAATGTGGGGATGCGGTCAGGAAGGCTAACCGCACCTTGTCCACAGATGCACCACGAGCAGGTCCAAGGAGGTGATCCTCCCCCTCTAAGTGCAACATTGGTCAGGCTGCATTTGGAGTACTGCATCCAGTTCTGGGTGCTGCACTTCAGGAGGGATGTGGACAGCATTGAGAAGCTGGGCAGACCATACAAGGAGAGGCTCTGGGACCTGTACCTGTTTAGCCTTCACAAGAGAAGGCTGAGAGAGGATCTGGTGGCCAACTATAAACTTTCCGGGGGGACTAGAGGGGAACAGGATAGTCATATGTGACAGACTGAGAGAGGGGAAGACAGAATAATTCTGGATGAACTGTTTGGGGCCCTGTTTAGTGATGTTTGCCAGACAGGATGTCCAGCATTCCTCTGCCCTTAGTCCATTTCATATATGATGTGGTCCTCGCAAACTTCTCCCATCTGGAGTCCCAGAATAAGACATGCATGACTCTCTGGATTCTATGAATGACTTGGTTGGGGTGGGGAGGGGTGGAGATCAGTGTAGTATACAGCAACACCAACCTCATGAGAGCCATGCACCCCTCCATTGACAGGCAGCACACATGCAACAGCCCCAGTCTCTGTTTGACTTTGGCCTCAGTTCTCACATCCTCTGTCTAGTTAGTATTGGACTGAACTCCACCTTGAGTATTTTCACCCCTTCTTGGGGTGACAGAGACCCCAGGGCTGACAGGTGCCCAAGTCTGTCCAGTGCTAGGCAAGTGCTAGGCAAGTGCTTTTGCTCAGATTGAGCTTGGTTCCCCCCTCCCTCCCTTCACCCCCATTGTTCTGTATACCTGGCTGTGTTGTAACACTCTTTCAAGTGACCATATATCCCGGAATCCATGTAGGCCAGGACCCTCATTTCTTTCTGGCTGCTTCCAGGGATCTCTACTCCATTGATTCCAGAGTCCAGCCTGAGGCGCTGGACTTCTAGTTGTATAACATAAATAAATAGAATTGGGCAGAGTGGGCAGCCCTGCCAAATGCCCAACTCGGCTGCTGTCAGGGATGTCAGGAACCTGTTTACCAGCAACCTGCTTCTCATGTCAGTGTACAATGTCTTTATTCAGGTGATGAAAGTCAGGGGGACCCCCATCTTTAATTATGACTGCAAAGATAGGATGTGGTATGCAGAAGGGTGAGAATTCAGTGGTAGAATTGATGCTGACAACCTCCTGTGCTTGTGGGCATCAGCACTTGAATGAATTCAAAATAAGCTGCAGGTAGGGGTAAGCAAGGAGGAGGCTTAACTCTCAAGCTTCTAGAAATGGGCTAAACTACTCTGTGGATTGAGTTTAAGACTCAAACATTTGAAATAGATGGTTGGTGAGGTGGGGTTTATGAATAGCTTTTGAGTTACATCCTAACAATTTAGGGTGTGTACAAACGTTAACTGCACCTGGTCTATGATCATTCATTAGGTTGATCTAAATATAACATTTGTATGTACCCTTAAACCAAGGGTGGGCAATTATTTTGTCTGGAGGACCGCTTAATGATTTTTGGTGACCTGTCGAGGACTGCATGGGTAGCTCTGCACCTTGACAGGTACCCCATCCCCTGGTCACCATGTTGGGTTTGGTGACTCTAACCCTTTGCCACTCCCCTTGCCCCCCAGAAATAATCCTTTTGGAAGGGGACAGTTGCCATCTTGGAACCAGAAAAACCCAAATCATATACTAAAAGTCAAATACCTACTATAACATATTTTAATTTTATTACAAAAAAAATTGTCATGATTTATGTTTGCATACTGTATACAGAGGGCAATTCCATAATAACTGAAAAATAAAGTCTTACTCTTATATATTGTGTGCGGGGGGTGCCACATGGCACACAGTCCCTGCTGCCCCCACACTGGTGCTGGTGGCTGGCAGCATGCAGCTCTGTCCAGCACTGTGTGTGAGGGTGAGGAATGCACCCTGTCTGGCCCACCTTTAACACAGGGCCTCCACACAGAGTGAGTCAGCTGCCTTCCCTTCTCTCTGCCATGGAGGTCCTGGGACTCTGTTAGGAAGCAGGGGCCAGGAATCCCCTCCACTTCTGGTGGAGTCCCGGGACCTGCACAGCAGGAAGCAGGGAAGGCAGCCAGCTCCACCACAGAGCTAGACAGAAGTGGACCAGGCAGGCTGAGCTCCTCACCCCCATGGTCAGCACTGGCCAGAGCTATCTGCTGCCGGGCACCAGTGTCTGCATGGGATATGAGAACCCGGAGTGTCCTTGCCTGATGGTACTGCCAGCAGTGGGGGCTGTGCATCATGAGGGTGTGTGTGTGGGTGGGGGTTCCCACACCCTCTTCACCCTCTCTCACACCTACACCCTGCCCAGCCAAGCTCTATGCTCCTGCCCCTCCCAGGCACAGGCCATGCATTGCTGCCAACCCCAGCTTCATGCTTCCTGCTCCACCCAGCTGCAGCTCCCCCAGCTCTTGCTCCCACCCCTGCCATTTCCCTATCCATTCCTGGAGAGAAGAAGCCAAGCAGGTCCCCTGAAGGTAACTGCAGTAGTAGTAGCAGCAGCCTCACCTGGAAGCTCCTTCTGGCTGGGCTGGGCCCTTCCACACACAAGGGTGGGAGTAAAGCACAATAGGGTATGTTGCGGGGGGTATATGTGAGTGTGCCTCGCTCCCACCCTTGTGGGCGGAAGGGCTAGGCAGGGTACAATTTGTTGGTGGGTACCCACGGGCTGGATGAAAGTGCCTGGTGGGCCAGATCTGGCCTGTGGGCCATATTTTACCTGTCCTTCCCTTACACTTTGTTGTGTAGTTATCACCCCTCTGCAGGACACTATGTAGCAGCATGTTTCCTGCCAACTCCATGTGCTTTGCTGAGGAATAAGTTGCAGAAATAAAGGTCTGAAGTTAGGATAGATTTCAGCAGCAGACATCTTTTCTTGTTGTTAGCATAGTCCCATCTCACAGCTTTTAATCAAATTACTCATGTCTTTAGGGAACAGTCACAGATCTGCCAGTACTCTTATGGTTCTATTCACAATATGTTGTTGAGAGTTATTAATATTTGGAATGAAGTTTCTGATAAACAAAGAAATTCATCACCAATCTTTTCTTTTACTCCTTTTTGCTGCCACTTTCCCACATCCCTTTTGATTAATAGTGGATAAACAAACATTTATTTTAGCTACATTTTTAGAAATCTTATAAAAAAACCCACCATGCAGTCCACCATTATAAATTCCTTTGTTGTGCAAATAGTATTTGAAGGCTCTATTAATGTTGGGATTGTCAACAAAAATTGAAAATATGATGTAAGCTACAATCTAAAGTTGTCTAAGTATTGTCAATTAAAAATTAGTTCACTCCTCCCTTAAAAATTACCTATGTACTTTGGATATAGTGCAGATACTGAACACAGCTACCAGAGAAATATAACAAAACCATGTAAATATTGAACAACTGTAGCCAACAGACTTTGCAAGAGTGTAAATAGTTACCTGGAAGATGGCATAGAGTGGACCCTCAGCAAGTTTGCAGATGACATCAAGCTGGAGGGAGCAGTAGATATATTGGAGGGATTGAAAGGGACCTACACAAATTGGAAGATTGGGCCGAAAGGAATCTCATGAGTTTTGTTAAGGACAAGTGCAAAGTCCTGTAATTAGGACGGAACAATCCCATGCACTGGTACAGGCTGGGGGCTGACTGGCTGGGCAGCAGCTCTGCAGAAAAGAACCTGGAGGTTAAGTGGACAATAAGCTGATTATGAGCCAACAGTGTGCCCTTGTTACCAAGAAGACTAATGGCACACTGGGCTGCATTGGTAGGTGTGTTGCCAGTAGGTCCAGAGAAGTCATTATTCCTCTCTATTCAGTATTAGTGAAGCCACATCTAGAATACTGTGTTCAGTTTTGGGGTCCCCACTACAGAAAGGATGTGGACAAGTTGGAGAGAGTCCAGTGGAGGGTAAACAAAATGCTTCAGGGGCCAGGGAACATGACATATGAGGACATGCTGAGGGAACTTGGCTTATTCAGTCTAGAGAAGAGAAGACTGAGAGGGGATTTAATAGCAGCCTTCAACTACTTGAAGAGGGGTTTGAAAGAGGATGGAGCTAGACAGAATGGTGGCAGATGACAGAATAAGAAGCAACAGTCTTAAGTTGTGCAAGGGAAGTTTAGGTTAGATGTTAGAAAGAATTTTCTCACTAGGAGGGTAGTAAAATAGTGAAACGGGTTACCCAGAGAGGTGGTGAATCTCCATCCTTGGAAGTTTTTAAGACCCTGCTAGACAAAGCTTTGGCTGGAATGGTCTGGTTAGGGCTGGTCCTGCTTTGAGCAGGGGTTAGACTAGATAGCCTCCTGAGGTTGGACTAGATTAGGGTCCCTTTCAACCCTAATTTTCTATGCTTTATTAGGCAAAGATCATCCTTTTCTTTTTCCAGCTGTAACCTCCCTAGTTTTCATAATAATCCATGATTCTGTACATATAGTACAACACAGAGATAAGCTGCATTCATGGCATGATTAGCAGAGGTCAGTTTCAAAAGAAAAGCTGACCTAAAATAAATTATTACCAGCACAGGGCCAGACACTTGAAAGAACTTAGTGCCTATAGCAGGGTACTGCCAAATTTTACCAAAATTACTTACCCAAATTAGTCATCAGATTTTCATGGAAGCTGAGCACCTTTGGGAACCTGGCCTTTACTGAGGTCTGTAAATGGAAGCCTGGCTCCTTTACAGGTGCTGCAAACAGTAAAATCTTCCCCTATAAGTCCCATATGTGTCCATCAGCCTTGAAGTACTCAATATGGAAAAAACCTACTGAAATCAATAGAAGCATATCTGAAGGATGGACCTTTTCATTGGTCAGTAGCCATAATGGGTGATATCACATCATCTGTAATGCCACTGTTGGGATCTTGAATAATTATTTTTAAGCATACAAAGATACACGTTTCTCCAGTTGAAGGCAGTAGAATCTTTCCTACATTCAATGGTAGGACAGCTAACCAATGTTCAAATAATATTCTACTCAGCTGTCATAATTACTGGATGAGTAACCAAAATCAGATCTATAAAGATATTCTTATCTTTAAAAATACTCATATCAGAAAGAGGCCTGGCTAATATGAAATGATTATGAGTCAGAAACCATTAAAAACATATTTCTAAACTGGGTATAAGTCAGGACACAGTGGGCACGTCTACACATGCTGCTATGGCACCATTGTCACTACGCTGTCATTTAGCACTTCCTTTTAGAAGTATTAAAAGGTGGCACAGTAACAGCCTGTACTACACTGTACACACCACGCATGGATATTTTTAGGCACTCTGCTGCCATAGTGGTACGCTACAATGAGGGAGCTATGTTACAGCATAGCTGCAGTGTCATGTTTTTTTCCCGCGGATGCTACATCGCTGTAGGGAGTTGCTATGGCAACATAGAATCATAGAATCATAGAAGTCGGGTCAGAAGGGACCTTGTAGATCTTCAAGTCCGACCCCCTGCCTGGGCAGGAGAAAAAATTGGGTTCAAATGATCCCAGCCAGGTAGGCATCAAGCCTCTTCTTAAAGACCCTCAGGGTAGGAGCCAGCACCACTATTCTTGGAAGTTGGTTCCAGATCCTAGCCGCCCTGACTGTGAAGTAGTTCTTACAGATGTCCAATCTAAACCTACTCTCCAACAACTTGTGGTCATTATTCCTTGTTATGCCAGGGGGCCCTATAGAGACATGCCCACAGTAACAAAATGAAATTTGTTGCAGCTGTGCATTCATAGCAAGGTTCTAAAATTTTAGGCTAACAAACTGAGCACTTTTTAGACACTACTGGGAATTTTTGCTGATGCCCTAAGATTCAATCCACTGAAAACTTAAATAAACTTCATTCTTGACCCATCATGAAACAAATGACCTCCTTCCCTCCTCTTCTTCTCCTGAGTTCCACTTTTCCCAGATAATAATTTTATACTTTCAAAGATCCATGGGAGAATTTTTATATCTTCACTACAGAGCCAGACTCTTTAAAGGTCTCTATTTGCAATTAAATAAATTCTTCAAATAGACAATTGAAATTCTCAACTTTGCCAATTTGATGATGAATGGTTTCCATGGTGATGGACTCACAGCTTTCTGAAAAGGATTGATTCAACTTGATGGATAGGAGGATGAGTACATTTTAGAGTTATCACATTGACCTTTGAGAAGAAGCTGCTACCATGCCGCTAGTATTCAAGTTTAATTTTATAATCAAGACACTGACTATTTTGGCTGCTGTGGGCTCCTTTACTTGCTACACTCTGCCACTGCCATAAAACAAAAGATAATGTATTCTGTCAAGAGAATGAAATAATGCTGCTAGGTAATAGAGTTTGAAATGTTTACAAACCTATAAATGAAAACTGCTCCATTAATATGAATGAATATAATCAAATTCCTTCATGATAATTGCTACATGCATAATATTGCACAACAGAACTATTTTTAGCATATTAGTTACAGGTTTTACAGACTAGGAAAAACAGACTGTTCATAAGCATTAACTTCTGTTATGCAAAAGGATGTTCTTTCCTATCCTTTCATTAGGAGTTCAAGGCCCTATTCTTCAGGCATTTACTAGTGGCTGAATTTCATTTTAAATCAACTGTCTAGTGTAAAACTGATAGAAAACAATGCATTTGCATGTTTTAACTCATACTTGGTATTGAGGATGTTGATCAAGGGCAACCCCATTATGGTGGTGCTGTACCCCATGCACCACCATAATAATCAAGGGATGGGGACGTGATAGATACCTCTTTATTTCCTCATGTATAAAACTATTGTTTCTGCTGTACCTTCTCAATGTCATAATCCCTAAATTTCATGTTACAAATTTGGGCAAAAAGTTAGTGGAGCCCTGGCTTCATGTTTGCCTGTATTCAATTTAGCTTTGCATGGAGAAAATTATAAATACAACTGATCTAGAGGTTGGTCAGATTGCCACTTTGATTGATAAGGCTACAGACAGACATCACATTTTTCTCAGAATAAAACATTTCATCTAGGGAAAAAGTACAATTGTTTAAACTTCCATGTTGTTTGTCCTGGGATAAATCCTGAAAAGGGTCACAGGATAAAAAGTACAAACACCTTATCTTGGCACACTACAAATTGCATCTGAATGGTTACCCTGGGATTGCATCATTGAATCAATGGCAGGAAAAGTGGCAGGTACTCAGCCACTTGTTAAATTCTGAATAGAAGGGTGATGTGTGTACACATCAATCCCATGATATTTCTCTTCTAGGACAATCAGGCACAAGCTGTCCAGAGACGGATGCAGTGTTCATTCCTAGCCTAAGGGGTACAAGGAGACCAACTGTAATTCAAGTGCCTTATATGCTGCCCCACTGTCCATATCTCACAGATCTGTTCAACCAAATGATTTCCTTTTACATGGGACTTGAAGACGAGTTATAGATTAGTCCAAATCTTTACATGGCAAATACACAAGGGAGGAAAACACATTCATTAATACCATCAAGTGGAAAAAGAAAAAGAAAAAGAGGAAAGACTCTGTACCATGAGAAAAAGAGAATTTTAAAATAAGACAAAATCAAATAAGAGATTGAAAGACAATATCTAATTCATGAACTTTACTTCTCTTCATAAGTTGTAAGGACATGAATAATAGTTTCATGGTTTCATGAATTACTGTATCAGTATAAGACTATCATCTCTTGCTGGGTTATCAGTGTTGGAAACCTCTTCCACCCCAGGATTTCTGGATCTAAAATAACTATTAATGCATGGTCTAAAAGACCTACATCTCCTAGGTAGGTCTGTGCTGTGGAGTCAATGTATTGTGGAGGGGCTGGCTGGGGCACGAGAGTGCTTCAGTGTTGGGCTAGCCAGCAGGGAGCCCCTACACTGAAGCACCCTCATGCCTCAAGCAGCCTCATCGGCATCTATACTGGGTTCAGCTTCATATATACATTGTGGCAGAGTAAATAATGCTACCACAGGATAGGACTTGTGTTTTCAAGTAGCATCCTACAGCCACATTTATTAGTTTACTACAGCCTAAAAGGGCTGCACATGTAGACGATGAGATTGTGGCAGAGTACCTTTGCAGGTGCTCACCATTTGAGGGCTCTCACAGGCTCCAAGGGGAGCTGGTTTTGGAGAAGCAGCAGGGGAAACCATCCCCTGGTACCATTTAAAGGGTGAAGATGTGTGGCAGGGCACTGTGGGTGCCTGTCACTTTAAGACCAGAGCCAAGCAGCTAGCAGGTGCTTGATTGAGGCAGCCATTTTAGATCCCTGGCTACCTATATAAACAGCTCAGTTCCTGGCTGGTCAGTTAGGTAGCAACATTGCTTAGCTGTAAGGCTGAAGCTATTATCCTGGAGGTAGGGGAGGAGCTGTTGGGGATGGCTAGATGACTCCTGGTCTGGGGCTTGACCTAAAACTGCACAAGTGGGTGGCCTGGTGAGGCTCTCATCCCCCAGGAAATGCCAGGCCAGTGATCACCCTGGTGAAATGCAGGAAGGGGTGCCTTAACCCTAGCTCTCACCTTTGGGTGGGTTTGTGTATCATTGGAGGTAGTTGGGGCCAGGCATGGCTGAGGCCACCTGCCCCTGTGAGGGGTGTGAGACCCTGAGGAGGGAGAGTGGGGGCTAGGCATGGCTATGGCCACCTGAGCCCTGCAGGGTGCAAGACTTGAAGAAAAGTTAGTTGCAGCCAGGTATGACTATGGCTACCTAGTCCACTGGGGATGGAAGCCCCATGCCCTGAGTGGGGGTGGGGGGAAGAGATCTGGAGCCCCAAGTGAGGCGGGTGGAGATGAGTAGCACAATGACTTGCTGCTCTGGGGGGGTAGTGAGAGTCCCTGTGATACCCTGGTATACCAGTCATGGTGTCAGAGAAGAATGCCCTGGTGAGGGGTAGTCCCAGGAAGGGGGCAGAGATGAGTCCCAGTGAAGGGGGGGGCGGGGATCAGAGGGCTAAGAGCCCTATATATTTATTTATAAAGAGTTGCCCCTGGAAGGGGCCAGAGTAAGCTTAGACCTGGTCAGGTAATTGACTGGCCAGTACCCTGGTGAGGGTCATGGGAGAGGCCCAAAAGATGGTACATCTGCCACCCAAGGAATGGACTAGCTAAGCCTATGGCCTAGGGGCCTGCTCCAAGAGGGAGCAAGGCAGCATAAGTTGTTGATGGATGAAAGAGACCCTGTGAGAGAGGGTGGAGTGTGAGAGGCCCTAGTTAGAGGAGGGTGGTATGAATGTGTGTGTGACTGAAGCCTGCTGGTGCAGCCTAAGCCTGGTCCAGCTGCAGGCCAGGACCACTGTAACATCTGGATACCATCTGTGAGGCATGGGCTGCAGTGTAGGGGAGGTATGGAGCTGCAGATAGCACCCCCTAGCAGAAATGGGCATCATCCCACTTAATTAACATCATATTAATTACCAACAATGTGTGACAGGCAAGTCAGGTTGGTGGCATGCCCATAGGCAAGTGGAGAACCTAGTACTGTGGCTAGGTAGGGAGCCCCACTTTTTCACAGAGACTCTACCATGGAGCTAATTAGGCAATTCCACATCTTTTGTAGACATGCCTGGTAAGTCTGTAGGCAGAGTGATCAACCTGCATGTGACCTAACCCCAGAGTAGGACAGAACACCACTCTCAGCTGATGCAAGTCATAATATTTAAGATCATAGAGTGATTGGTTTGACTACAATTCAGAACTGAAAGTCCTGCCCTGACACACATACACAACCTTCTATGTAAGGGACAGGCAGAATTTGGCCATTTGACCAAAGCAATTTGGAACAAGGAATAATTTATATGTTCTGCAAAGCACCACAAATTGTAGAAATCAGTAACCACTATTACTCACACTTCTTTTTTTTTTTTTTTTTTTTAAATTAAGCCTGTGCGAAAGGAAAAATAGACTACTAGTAGTTTCTAATGTATGATTCACCTTCTCTTAACACCTGAAACACTGGTTAGGAAAAGCAGCAGGAAATATGACTGTTTATAACACTTAAGGTAACCACTTGTACAGCAATCAGCTTTTATGAATTCTGTCCTATTTTCTGTGTGGGTTTGTGTGCATGAAGCTGGACCCAAATGCATCAGGCACTGCACTCATGAACACACACTTTTATTTAAAATTGTTATAAGAATTATGGTGAGAAAGTAGCAGTTAATGTGTAAGAAATATGTCAGTGGGTTGGTGCTGAAGAATAAAATCTTGCCTTTATCTAAATCACAAAGAAACAGAAACCATCCAAAATTCCATTAAAAGCCACTCCAACAAACTCGGTCATGATCCTTAAGAAGCAGCACTGGGATTGCAAAAATTGCTAAAGCCCATTTAGACCTTTCAAACTCAGACTCCTATAAAGCATGATAATTGGTGTTGCTGGTTCCAAAACATCACGGGGAGCTGAACAGTTCTTTTTAAAACTTTGCGATAAATGCCAAGTAACAAACTGCAGAGAAAGAAAGGTGGGGGTAAGAGGGAATCCTCACATTGCATAATTCAAGATTACGAGGTACTGTATGTCCCAGACCATAACATTCTCCACCACCACTGATGAATTTGGCAGTGGGCAAAGGGGTAGGTAGGCAAGCACTGGGAGCATGAACATCCTGGGTATGGAGCCATGCTAAAATTTATGTTTCACATAGGAGTTGCACTGATGAGCCACTGAGTTTAACGAGTTCATTGCACATGCACTGCACAAGAGAAGGGATGTGCAATAGCCTCTCCCTGCATTACTGTCCAGGATTCACTAATCATCAGTGGTAATAGCAATGAGACAATACAATTACTCAGTAAGGCTGTTTATATATGATTATGAAATAATAAAGTATCTTGAGTTGCATTTGTTTGTGATCGGCTGCTGATGATGGTCAACCCACTTTAGGCTTGCAGGAGTTCATTTCTAATAGCTGAAAAAAAAAGGGGTAGTAATAGCTGTGGGACTTCGTTTGTGAAGCTGTTAATATATAGCTTATTGCTACCTATGGTAATAGTCCTCATGTTAATGAAAATTTAGCAGACAGGGTAAGGTTAGACAGCCTATTTAAGGTTTGTTTTCACAGATATAAATCTTAAAGTACCTTGGAACCTCAAAGGCTAGAACTAAATTTACTAAAGGGAATTGTCTGTTGTGGATTGAAAAGATTCATAGTCAGAAATATAATCACATAGCAGAGGTAGCATAGATCTTATAAGCAAGGAATTAGAGCAGTTACCTTCCAAGGCTTAGAAATTATTAACTATGAACCTCCTCCCTATCCTCCTGGGCCTCAAGAGCCTCTTTTCCCAGGTGAGCATGGGACGTAATTCCATGAATATTTCAATGACTTCGTATTTTGCATGAGGCATATAAAGATGACTGAGGAGATAGAATATGCAAACCTCTATCCAGGTGAGCTCCAGATCACCAGGTCAGGATGGTAACCATTCTCCCTCTTCCAAGATTTCTAGTAAAATCTAGGGAAGCTACTTCTATTTCTCCCCACCCCCACTTTCTCTTTTTAAAGCTTGGGGAAGGGAGGAAAACATCTAGACCAGCTCTCCTTTTCAGAATGAAATTACCCCCATTCCTCTACCCTACCCCTTACTGGAGATGAGCCTTCCCCTGTGAAGACATCTTAGGGGGTGAATATTGAACAGACAGGGTATAATTAGGCATATTATCCTTATAGATTTTTAAGATAAGAATAGACTATTACGATTGTTTAGTCTTGCATAACACAGGCCATAGAACTTCACCAGTAAAATCTGCATTCGAGGCATAACTGGCTAGTAATGCAGCATGGGCAAAAACAGTGGTCAGAGGTTGTCACTGCCTTTTTTCACCACGTGTGTGTCACAGGGCACTAAGGTGCCTGCTCCTAGAATAGCAGAAACTGCCTGGGGAGAGCCCAAAGAGACAGACAGAAGCCCAGGTGCAGGTTACCAGGGCAACAGGCTAGCGGGCAAATTAGCCTGCACCTGGTCAGCTAACCAGAGGAGGCAGGGCCCTGGGCCCATATAAACCCCAGGCTGGAACTAGGGAAGGCAGTTCTCTGCTAGCAGCTAAGGGGGAAGGAGCCCTCCTAGAGGAAGTGAAGTGAAGTGAAGTGAAGTGACTGTAAGTTCTGCTCCTGGTCATGTTAAAGGGCAGAGCACACCTTGAGCAGTTTGAATTATGGTATAGCCTAGGGGCTTGCATTTTGGACTTTTGTTTATAACAAGGGTGGTTTGGGCTGAGGCTATTGGGGAAGGAGGAGGCCTCATTAAGGGGCCCACTACAGTGTGGGGACCCCGGCGCCAGAGAGGGTGCAGTGTTCGGGGGTGAACAGACCCCAGTGCCAGAGGGCCACAGAGAGTCCAGAGTCAGGGTGGGTGCAGAGACTGAGATGGGGCTGCGGAGAACCCAGTGCCCGGGGGCGCAGAGACTGAGATGAGGTTGCAGAGAGCCCCTTGACAATGCGAGGACCAAGTGAAACCAAGGCCTCAGAGGGATGCTGTGTCAATGACATCTGCAAGGCTTGGGGCATGGTAAAGGGGTGGTTTGTAGCTATGCATGTAGCCCATAAGGCTGGGGTTGTCCTGAGAAGTCCATTTTGAAACAGGACCCACAAGGGGTCTGGGAACCCATGGGGTTTAGTGGAGGCTATCAGGACTGTGTCCAACCAGACTTGAAGGCAGACTCCCTATTTATTTTAATTACATCAAGACATGGTGGACGAGAAAAGAGGGTGCCCATCAGGCCAAATTGGCAGAGTCAAGGGGCCCTAGGGGTAACACAGCCATCCTTGGCACCCTGTCATAGGATGGGGTCCCCAAGAGCCATTTAAGCAATGATTTCTTGTGGCAAAAAAGGATCTGCCATCACGGGTGGATCTAGGATTCCAAAAACGGGGATTCATATTATCAAATGTAACAACACACATCTTTCCCTAGTTAAAAAGACATTAGAATCTTCACTAATAAATAGTGGCCTACAGCCATATTATTCAATTTAAGATTGAAGCAAAAATCCTAACTTTATTGGAATGTGCATTAATTATTTCATACATCTTGTATAAAAACCACTACAAACTAGGCAAAATTAATCCAAAAATGTGGTTTCATTAGTCCTGGAGTTACTGTAGTTACATGTATGTCTCTCTTTTAGATTCACAAAACAAAAATGAAAGTTTCTTAAGTATCTTGACAGTGCTCAATTGAAAGTGACTGTCACACCTGAGCTAATGCTCACCTGAGTTAGTATTTCCACAGCTGAGTTAGTTTTTACTTAGAGATAAAAAAACAGTCTGCAGGTCTGTAGAATGGGATCTACATTATTATGAACAACTAACAGACAGCAGCATTACAGAAATAAGGATAGCTGGAGTAGTGGAACCAGTAACGACCATTTAAAAGGAAAGAAGGTCATTAATGCCTATGGAATTAAGAGTTTAGAAGGAATCAAGCAAATTATAATGAGTCATTAAGTCATACAGTCACAGAATCATAGAAAATTAGGACCTCAGGAGGTCATCTAATCCATTCCCCTATTCAAAGCAGGACCATCCCAACTAGATCGTATCAGTCAAGGCTTTATCTACCTGGGCCTTAAAAACCTCTAAGGATAGAGATTCCACAACTTCTCTGGGTAACCTGTTCCAGTGTTTTACTACCCTCCTAGTAGAAGACTTTTTTCCTAATATCTATCCTAAGCTTCCCTCGCACAACTTCAAATCATTGCTCCTTGTTCTTTCATCTGTCACCACTGAGAACAGTCTAGTTCCATCCCCTTTGTAACCATCCTTCAGGTAGCTGAAGCTACTATCAAATCCCCCCTCAGTCTTCTCCAGGCTAAATAACACCTGTTCCCTCAGCCTTTCCTCATAAGTCATGTTTACCAGCCTTCTAGCCATTTTCATTGTTCTCTGATGGACTTTCTCCAAATTGTCCACATCCTTTCTGTAATGGGGGACCCAAAACAGTACTTCAGATGTATCTTTGCCAGTGGTGAAAAGAAGGGAAGAATTATTTCCCTTGATCTGCTGGCAACACTCCTACTAATACAGTCCAGGATGCTTTTAGTCTTCTTCACAACAAGGCCAATATTCAGCTTATTGTCCACTCTAACCCCCAGGTCCTTTTCTACAGAGCTGCTGCTTAGTTAGTTGATCCCCACTCTGTACCAGTGCATGGAATTGTTCCATTCTCAGTGCAGGACTTTGCACTTGCCCTTATTGAACTTCATGGGATTTCTTTGGTCTAGGCCTCCAATTTTTCTAGTTCTCTTTTAATCCTAGCCCTACCCTCCCGTATATCTACTACTGCACCCAGTTTGGTATCATCTGAAAACTTGCTGAGGGTGCACATCATCCCATTTTCCAGATTGTTGATGAAGATATTAAATAAAACTGCCCCCAGGACTGACCCCCAGGGCACTTTGGTTGAGATGGCTGCCAACTAGACATCAAGCCATTGATTACTACCCTTTGAGCATGGCAATCCAGCCAGTTTTCTATCCACTTTACAGTCCGTTCATCCAACACATACTTCCTTAGCTTAGTTGACTTATTCTTGCAACTGACTTCCTTACTACTGTCTGAATAGAAGTGCTGCTGCCAGTGCTAGGTAGGGCTTTAAACTTTGGGTGGATGAAGAATCAAAGGAGATGCATGTACACCAGTGCACCCTACCCAAAATTTTCCCCTATATGCCATTCCTCCTCATTCCCACAGCAGTGAACTACTGTCCATGACTTCTACAACATGCACTGCTACTGCTGCTCTTCCCTCTCCCTGCCTCCACTATCAAAGGTGGGGCTCGAGTTGGAACCACTATAGCAAAGGTGCAGGGCATGGGGGAATGGTGTATTGGCAGTGAGGATGAAGAGCTCCCAACCCTAAGGCAGCACCTGGGGCTCTTGCTTCACTTGCCCACTTATCAATACACAACTGCTCTTCAAGAACCCTTAAACTTCTTTTTAAACCAATACTATATCTTTTAGAAGATTATCCAAGTTTGCAAGTTTGAAAAAATATCCAAACTTGAAAAGACTTCAAAGTTTCTACTATGGGTACATTTAGATCTTCACTGCATTTGGTCAATGACCATGTGGCTTACTTTTAACTGCGAGATTGCAGATCAGGAGTGGCATGCACAGATATTCGCTAGTCCCAACAGCTGCATGGAGAACGCAGTGTAACTGGGTGGGCAGAGGGGAAGGTGGGACAGTGGTGGGCAGTCTAGCAAGTTTGGGGGGGTGGGTGATGGAATCGGGGGGGGATGACCAATCTGTGAGGGGGGGTTGGTGGGTCTGCAGGGGTTTTCCTCCCTAGGAATGGGGAGTCAGGGAACCGAAGATAGCCCACTCAAGAGCAGGGGGCGTAGAAAGAGGTTTGAGTTAAGTGGCTGGGCTTTCCCAGTCCTGAGGCTATGCTCCATAAATGTACAGATATTTGATAGACTGGGTTAACCCAAACAAGATCTAAGTTAGTTCATCTACTTGGTCAATGATCATGAAGCTTACTCAGGTGAATTAACTTAGATCAGTCCCACCATGTTTTGGTCTGCTTTATAACCCTTGAATTTCTGTACAGATTGGCATTTAAATTAACCTAACCTTAGTTAGATTGATCTAACTATAACATCTGTAAGTATCCCATGTGTCTTTTTCCCTCCAGAATTAAAGTCATCAATGGCCCCATGTAGTTTCTTGTAGCATACCATCAAGTCACCTTTTAACTTTCTCTTGTATAAACTAAACTGAGCTTTTCAGTTTAGTGTCCAAGGCATGTTCTCTAGAGCTTGCGTTACTCTCATGGATTTCACTGAAGTTCTTTCCAAAACTGGACACAGGAACTCAATATTTGTCTCAAGGTTGCATACTAGTGTAGCAAAACCCCCAGTTTTTCATTTTCTTTCTTTTTTTTAATGCATTCCCTCCCCTTCCCCAACCAATTCTGACTTTGTCTCTCCCTCTCTGTTCCCTATAGATAAGTATAAATGAGCTAATACATAGGATAAGTTTCAGCAGTTTATTTTGGTATCAAGTTTTATTTGTTTCGTTTTTTTCTCCTTCTTTATACTGTATAATTATTATGTTTATATTTATTTTTACTGTTTTATATTACTGTTTTACTGGTACTATATGATTTAGGCCTACATATGTAAGTTAGCATAAGTCATGTCAAGCCTGGTTGTGTAACCCATGACTCACACCTACCCC
>NW_017728886.1:176255693-176268937 GCF_001723895.1 Crocodylus porosus | reverse complement strand
TTTCCATTTTATTTGTCAAGTCTCCATCCTGTCCCCAGGCCTGGTTGTGTAACCCATGACTCACACCTACCCCTCCTATGTAACTTGGTTCCTGAATGAATGGGGATGAATGAGGGTGCTTGAGAGACAAGGCCAGTAGATCTAAAAATAGCTTCCTCTGAATGACCAAACCATCAAACCAATACCTGGACCAATGACCCAGCCCTTGGAGCCGCCTTCAGCATTCAAGAAACAAAAGATGAGGCAACCCATCACTGTGCCAAGCTGCAAACGCTCAGTAAGATCACCTGGAGCCCTCTGGAACAGGACTGACCTTGCCTAGACTGGCCCTCCCCATAGGAGATCAGAGGTAGTCTGCCCCATAACTGAACTGAACAGGTTCAGGTCCCTTGCTGAGTGACCTGAACCTGTTCAGTCTCCAAAAGAGAAGGCTGAGGGGGGATCTGGTGGCCTGTTATAAAGTAGTCAGGGGGTGACCAGTAGGCATTGGGGGAGTCCCTGTTTCCCCGAGCACTGCCAGGAGTGACCAGGAATAATGGTCACAAGCTGGCGGAGGGTAGATTTAGGCTGGATATCAGGAGGTGCTACTTCATGGTCAGGGCGGCTAGGATCTGGAACCAACTTCCAAGAGTAGTCGTGCAGGCTCCTACCCTGGGAGTTTTTAAGAGGAGGCTAGATGAACACCTTGCTGGGGTCGTTTGACCCCAGTACTCTTTCCTGCCATGGCAGGGTGGTTGGATTAGATGATCTACTCAGGTCCCTTCTGACCCTAGAAACTATGAAACTATAAAAGGGGTAGTGAAGACTGACTCCTTGGGATGCCCTCTCCATCTGGACTAGCACCATGCCACACCGCCTATCCACTCGGAGGCCCTGCCGGCGAACCCCCTCTGGACAACACCTACTATACAAGGACCGCTTTCTGGCCTGGATAGGTCGCTATCACCCCACCCCGTCTTCAACCAAGGACTTGGACTCTGCTTCTCTTCCCTACCTGGACTCCAACCCTTCCACTGACTCTCTTTCTCCTGCTGCTATTGTGAGTGCTTGTGTGTGTGTATGAACCAATAACTTCATGGGGCTGTGCAGTGTGTTTTCTGTTCAATAAAACTGTTATTTGGACCCCTAAATTAGGTTTTACTTTACTATGGTTTGGCCCTGCTCCAATCTGTGCTCCTTGCCCCTCTAACTTCTGTCTAATTTCTCCCTCTCCTGCTTCTGGCTTACTGCCGCCTCCAACACCTGTCTTGAGCTCCTCTCTGCCTCCAAACCCCCTGTTTCTTTGACACTGTCTTATCCCCACTGACCTCTCCTTTCCCCCTGAGCAACCAGGTTTATGCCTCAGTTTCTTTCCTGGCTGTCTCCTTCTTGCCACCACTTATCTGTTCCCCCTCCCCGCAATATCTCAGCTGTCTGCCTCATTTTCCAGCCCCAGTCTACCTTAAGTAAACCCAAGCCTCAGTTCCTCAGCCAGCTTCTCTGTAGTCCACTGGTTCTAATTGTGGTTCTGGGAACTTTCATTCCCTACACTTTAACTCTCTCTCTCTCTCACCTGAACCTTCCCCCAAGTATCCCAGGTCCCAGGTACACCAAGCACACACATACACACTGTACCACCCAAGTTAGGAACTTAGCTGTGTGTATATGTAGGTGGGTTGTGTGTGAACTGGTGAGTGTGTGTGTGTGTGTGTGTGTGTGTGTGTGTGTGTGTATGTATGTGTATATGTATATATATGGTACTGTGTGCATGATATACGAATTAGTGATCTCTGTCTAACTTTTGGGGTGTATAGTGTATGTGCTTGAATTGGTGATAGGTATGCATGTGCCTAGGCTGGTTTGGATGCATATGTGCCTGGGCTGGTAGAGTGTGTGTGTGTGTGTGTGTGTGTGTGTGTGTGTGTGTGTGTGTGTGTATACGCACCTAATTGATTTGTGTGTTTGTATATGTGCAATTGTGTCACACCCTCCTGTCTAACAGCTCAATATTGAGATCCTGAGAGTTGGCCTGACCCCACAGGGCAACACTAGGGGTGTGCAAAATGGGCTGTATTCAATTTGGATTCAGCCTGAATTGGGGACAGTGATTTGATTTGTTGATTTGAATCATTGTCCCTGATTCGATTCAGCCAAATCCAAATCTGAAGATTCAATGCTGATTCAGAGAATCAACAATACAGCTATAAACACAGTTTTAAATGTTTCTTCTACATACCTCGAGGTACTGGGCACAGCTTGTGAATGGTGCAATGGTGGGGCACATAGAGTGTCCCACAAGAGCACAGGAGAGCCCCCTGCATGCTCAGCAGTGAACCTGGAAGTAGACTGGAAGTATGTCCAGTCCACTTCTGGGTTTGCCAGGGAGCACACTGGGCCCCCCATGTGCCCTTGGGTCGGCAATCAGCCATGGAGGGACTCTGGGTGTCCACCCCAGACCCAGGAGGCACCAGTTGCTGAGCCAGGGGAGTGGAGGCGGGGCCCCTATCATGCTCCCCAGCAGACCTGGAAGTGGACTGGAAGTGCTTCTGGTCCACTTCCAGGCCTGCTGCCGAGAGTGCTGGGGAGCCCCCCATGCTCCTGTGTGATGTTCCATCTGCTCCAGCATCTCAGCATTCATGAGCCACTTGGTACCTTGAGGTATGTAGAAAAAACATTTAAATCTGTGTCTATGTCTGAATCACAGATTCCCTCCAAATTGATTCAGAGGGTTCAGATTGAATTTGGAGAGATTAAAGGGTATCCTGATTTGATTCAGAATTCTGATCAAATCGGAGATTCAACAACCAAATTGGGTCAAATCTCGACCAAATCGAATCAGGAACCAAAACTCCACACAGCCTCACTGCATACAGAGGAAATAACACTCCACTATGCCTATACTTACTTGCTGTTATTCTGCTTATACTCTGCCAGAGTGGTGCTCACCTTGCTATCTCCAGAATCTCAGTAGGGTTGAATTCATTACATTTAGCTACTATAAATCCTTTTCAGCATCACTGCATCCCAGAATCTGGTCCCTTGTCTTATAAACATAACCTACGTTTTTTGGTTCCTGGATGCATGAAGTTGTATTTGGCTGCAGTAAAATGCAGGTTGTTTACCTTCCAGACCAGTAATAATCACTTGTATGGATGACCTATCCCCATCTTTATTTGCCACTCCATCAACTTTTGTCATCTATAATTTAACCACTAATGTTTTTATATTATTTTTTAGTCATTGTCAAAGATATTTAATACTAAAATTATTTTTTCCGAGGCTCCTGTATTAAAACAACATTAACTGAGTATTCTCCATTTACAATTAGACTTTGCAATTTATTAGTTAACTAGATCTTGAGCTATTTAATATAAAGTACACTTGATTTTATCTAAGAACTCAGAATTTCAGAGTTTTATACTAATTAATAAAATATGAATCCAGCTCAGAGTTTTCCAGGTCTAAGTTGCTCAAGAATATTATGCTGTCTTCTTGACAGTGAGAGCTGATAAAAAATTGTTACCATTGACTTGTACTTGATTTGAACTTGTGGCCTCAAACTCTATAGTTTACTACAACTTTCCTTTGTTGAACTCTTCAGTTTCTCTTGATGATTTTCCCATATGGCATGGTTATTACTTCCATACTTCTGGGATCTTCTTTGTTATTTCTCAAAGACTTTTACTGCTTAATTTTAATGCTATTCTCCTCAAAATTCCTAGAATGAACAAATGAATTGAGGGGGAGTCATCCTTCGTGAAATATATATTTGGTATCTGACAAATATAATGAACACAGGTAAACAACAGATTATCTGATCCACATTCAATAAACAAAATGAATATTTTGGTCACCCATCCACATTTAGGAAGTCCAAGCATTTCCATTACACCTCTGAATGTAATATATAGGTAGCTGTCAGTACTTCTGTCTTTCATGCATTAGGTTGTCATGTATTGGAGGAAAAAAAAAGATGAGAATTTTTTGGAAGTAGGGGCAGTGGTGAAATCTTTGGAATTTTATTTTTTCAGATAACTTGCACTGTTTTATTATGTATTTGAAAAATCAGGTCTTCTGTTTAGAGGACAGGATTCAGCATGTAACACTATATCTGAATATAGTAAGGGTAAAAAGGTAAAAAGCAAGCCTGGGTAAGGGGCAGCTCATGGCAAGGGACTGTATGCACTCCAGTTAGGGCAAGATATAATTCCTTGTACCATTTGACAACTTCCATGCTGGCTGATTAAGTGACATTCATGACCAGTGATGAGAATCCTGTCTAACCCACCTAAACCAAAAGGATATTTGGGCAAGACAGTGTGTCAAAATCATGATGGGAGGAAAAAAAACAGTACAAGTAGAGAAGTGTAAACTAATTCAAAATTCCTACAAGATCCATGATTCCTCAGAAAATATCAGTAATGGAAATAACCTCTGTATCTGGCCCAAGGACCTATGTGAAGAGGGCTGAAATTAACTTATTGGGAAGTAGGGCAGAGAATATAAGGGACTCTATGTAGTTTGTTACATGCTATGTAATTTGGAATGAGGTAAGGCATATTAATTTCAGTTTCTTTTCATTTACTTCTTAATTGCACCCCTTTTGTTTGTTATTCTATAAAAACTGCTGTGCTTCCATGCTCCTAACTAAGAGAAAAAATCTGGTGCAGGTGGAATGTGCAGCAGGCAGAGATTGAATTAAATTCTCCTTCTTTCTTCTGTAGTATGGCATATTAGTTCCTCCATGTAACACTGAAATGTCTGTGGAAGATAAAAAATGCCACACTAATAAGTCAGAGAAATCCCTTGTCACATTGTGAATGCACACAGTGTTGTCCTGCCTTTCAAAAGAGACATGAAACTCTCTATTGCCATTCCACATAAAATATGGTAACACTAGGTAATTTAGCTTCTTGAGATATTTCATCAGCAAGAAAGGTTTTTGAGACAGAGGGGCAGATAACCCAACTGCATTCATTCACATTTACTACTTGCTTTGCTGGATACATAAATCATGGATTCAAAAGAAGAACCAAATTAGTGCTAACTTTTTCCCTGAGCTTTAAGTACCTAATCCTCAATGCCATTCCTGAAATGAAAAAATGTTAGAGTTTAGCTATTATTTATTTGCATGGAGATTTTTTTCCCCAAACACCAACATGTCCTAGTGTTTAAAAACAAGGAAATACATTTATTATGCTGTTACTTCTGCTCTTAAGAACAGGGAACAGTTTTCTCTTCCCTAAATGTAGCCTCACTTTTCTTTTTAAGGTGTTGTTTTTATTAGAACATGGTAGCAACAAAGAAGTAAATTGTAAACATTTATCATCTAAACATTGCATTTATTGATTTTCTCATATACAGCACTTTGGGTATGTAGTGATATATGTTAGTACCAATGAAAAACGAAAGGTTATAACAGTTCACTGATTATGGATCATCCCCCCAAGAGAGCAAGAAAACTCAGTAACAAAGTGGCCAAGTTGGACATTACCCATTTATTGTGTTTTAAGTGCACTTGGTGAACCTTAAACACTGAGAGCCTATTTCACCCCGGCATAATTTCCCCAGTCAGCAGAGTTACACCAACAATTAATTTGGCTCTCAGGGCTTATGTTTGCCTGTTTGCACACGTCTTACTTTATCAAAAACTTTCTTTTTTAACTATGAAGTACATTGTATACTTTCTAAATGATTAAGTAAATAACTGCTCAAATAATCCAGGCATCCTTCATACAATGAATAGAAATAAAGCTTTATGCAGTCATTTTCTTATAGTATTATTCTGGTGAGCTGTTACTTAGCCATTCTATGGAAGGGTGGAAATTCCATGACTTTTACTCATGGTATAATGACCAAAGAGAATCACAACCCTGTATTTTGTCAGGGTACGTGACAATAACAGGGAGCAGAAGATGGCATGGAGGGGCAGAAATAGCATAAGTATTGTTTTATGGATGGAAGTAGGCTGTATTCCTTAAAGCATTCTTCTCTGTGCATGTGAGACTCAGAATGTCTTTGGTTCTTCCCTCAGTTAAGTAAAGATGGTCAAAACCCCCCAGATGGAATCAATCCAATCTTTGCAGGCTTCTCTAAACTGCATAGATTGGACTGATAATGAATGAAACCCGTGTTCACTCTTCAGTTTGGGAAGGCAGGCGTATGCCTGCAGTGACCCAGGTTAGAAGGCAGGGAGTGCTCAAACACACTTCCCAGCCTGCCAGCCATTGCTGAGCCCAGTTGAGTGGGATCATCCTGATTTCCTGCCTGGCACACTCTCCCAAACCCCTCCTGTCCCCCTATTGGAGGGGAGGGGAAGGAGCCCCCTGTCCTGATGCCAGCCTCCACCCTGAGCCAGGAGTCTGCCCACCCAGCTGGGGTGATTTTCCCTCTCCACCCCACACAGATACTTTGGCTGCTCAGCCCTCCACCCTGAGAGTCTCTGAGCCACAGTCTGAAGGAGTCCCCCATCCTGGTGTTGGCCCCCTCAAGCCAGGCATTTGTCAATGTTGGGGTAGTCCCATATCTTGGTGGGGAGCGGTTCTCAGACCAGGGTGAGGGAAATCCCACCAAGATGTGGGGCTTCCCCCATGTGAGCTGATGCCTGGGTTGGGGGGCCAGCACCAGGACAGGGGAATCCTTCTTCCTGTGGCCCAGAGATTAGCAGGGGGCAGGGCTGAGCAGCCATCCCATCCTAACTCCCCATTCGAGTTACCTTGCACCATCACGATGCTATGTGGCTTCCCACTAACATTCTCTTACAAGGTGGGAAGGTTAGCTTTCTCCAGACACAAGCTGAACAGCAGAGGTTTGCTGCCTCAGCTCTGTGACAGCTTGGGGAGGCCCAGCCCAGTTCAGTTGGGAGAGGATCTGAGTTGGGAGGGGACCTGAGACAGAAGTTCAATAGACCAGTATAATCTAAACTGATTAAACCTGATACTACATCCATCCAGGTCTATCTAAAACTAGGTTTGGTCATTTTGAAACTGCTCTATGTGCAGTGAACTTCTCTTTTGTTACAAGTTTAGATCAGTTTCCAATAACTTATAGCAGTTTACATGTCATTTTTCTCCGTAGCCCTAGAGATGGGGTTGTTTACATCTACCTCTTGCCATGGACAGTGTCAAACAGACACAATGTATTCCTGAGTGTTTCTGGTTAAAAAAAATGTATTCTAACTTCAGATCTTACTTCCTTCAGCATAATAATGTTAGGATATTAGGTGTTTAATTATCCAGTTGTATCTGACTTTCACTTCAGATACACAAAAAAAACCCCTGACTTTTCCAAAATGCAGATTGTCAATGTCATTCCAAATGAACCCTACTAAGACAGCTCTGCTAACAAATGTCAAAAACTGGTGAAAGGGTGGCAGTAGAAAGTGAAGTCAAGCTTCTGTATTTACTGGCATGTAACTTGTTTTATTATACAGTATGCAATACTGAACAATATGAAAGAAAAGACAGAAAATATAAAAGTAGGTTAGCAGACTGCTCACAATTTGTTGTTGTCAAGGCAAACTGACATTTTTCAATGGCTGTCATCCTGTCGGCTACTTATATTTTTCCTCTCTATATATCATGAAGCATGCACTTCATCACCTTTAAGATGCCTCAGGCTTTATGAGAGATTACTGGAAGGTGTATTTAGCTTCCATATTTACATTATAAAAAAAATTATTGGGGATGAACAACCCATTGGAGAAAATATCCCTGTCTTTCATCTTTCATTCATTCTTTACACTGCACAAAACAGGTCTGATTATCAGTGATGCTGAGTATTTTATAGCTCTTATTGACGTTGGTCAGTACCTGGCAGTTCTGGAACTTGGGTCTAGATTGTTGTTTCAAGTTCTAAGAAACTCAATTACCTTTAAAAATGTGTGTTGTTGCTTATGTCCAGAACTGGAAAAATAAAATCAAATTCTCACCTAAGATAAATCAACATAGTTCTATCAAACCTGATTTACATCAGTTGGGGATCTGACCCCCAAAATGCCATGCCTGCTGCCTTTTTGACCAAATCGACAGGTGTAGCAGGAGGGGATCTTATGCCGTTTAACATGTTTCATTAAAAAAAAATCAAAATGTTCATACTTTACAAACAAACAAACTATGATTTCCTGGTGGAGCCACCAGAATGATTCAAAAGGCAAAGCATCTGTGTTTTGGAACATGTAAATATAAGCTGAAAAAGAGCCTGATGAATATGCCCTTGAATCTCTGAAAGGACATCAGATTTGATTGACCAAAAGTAGCATATGGAGCTCACAGGCAAGTCAAATGTCTGGACTAGAATTTCTACTTCTACCCATGAGCAAAGAACAGGAGATGGACAGAAAAATGAGAAATCTCTTGGGAATTTACATTCTTTTGTGCAGGTCTATTTGATAAGTGTCTGATTTCCATGCTGATCCCATATACATTCAAAGAATCTCATTTCTAAAGGCAGGAGAGAAACTCTTGTCAGTTCATGGAGATCATTTGTACAGCCATTAATTCATAGCTTACTGCTGCCTTTAGTAATTGGTTTTCATTGTAATGAAAACCAATCTCAGATATTTTTGTCTTTACAAAAATACACTGTAAAATGCCTCTGAAAGCTAAAAAGCTCATCCTAAATTTACTAAAAGGAATCGTCTATGGTGAGCAATATAGCATAGAGTCAGAATTATAGACACATAGAGCACATTTACACTTGCTGATTTAAGGCCCATTAGCCCTTTTTAAGGCACAGTAAGGTCATGGGTCTACACATGCCCACCCTTAATGTGCCTTAAAAATAGTGGTTTTAGGCTATTCATGCCTAAATTTGATACCTACAAAAGCAAAGGTATTTATCAAATTCATGCATGGACAGCTAAAGCATTGTTATGCATGTATAGATGCTCTAAGGTTCATTAATGCTGTGTATGTTGACTGATTTGGGACTAACTTTAGTCCCAGTTAAGTCTGTACACTGTGTTAATGTGCCTTTTTGCATGCATATGTAGACGCACGTCTAAATTGCCTTAATGTGCATTAGGCAGATTTGCATTCAGTTTAGGTGTGCATAAAAGCATGTGTAGACATACCCATAGTGAAGAAAAAGAGAAAACTTTTCTAGGGGGAGAAAGTGAGGCATAACCTACTGAAGATAGGCAAATTAATTGATATTCAGCTATGGTGCCCTGATATTTAGACGCTAGATGAACTTAATAAGTAAAGCTTAAAATATTAGGTACAATTGCCACTTCCTCTTCATCTTTATGGATCCAAAGAACTTCTCTCCCTTTTACAAATCTGCATTTTTCCCTTCAGAGAGTAAAACATACTCACTGTCTTACACTTATACCTTCCATTCATCTTTTTTTAATTGGGGGAGAGCATTTGGCAACAGTCAAATATATCCAGAGTATAGGGAAAAATCCATCTTAAAGTTGCATATGAAAACTGTATTGATTTACATAGATCATTAGATATTTAGTCAGCTTACAGCATTTTATCTGTAAGCCTGAGACTGTGCATATGCCAAAATCTAACCATACAATGTCATAGCTGCAAGTTTACCAGATCATGTTGACCTTTAGTATTTAATGTATAAATATCATTTTGTATACTCTCTCTTCATCCTGGCTCTTTCATATCTTTTTCAAAGAAACTAGAGTCCCCAGTCAATAATGGCATGTTTTATTGTAGCCAGCATCCACACACACACACAAAAAAAAAACCCTAAGAAAAGGAAAAAAAGAAAATCTTTCTAAATAAATTAGCAGTCAGTGTTAAACGTTTAATGGCATGATATAATATATCTCCTTATTTGGTTTGGGTCCCTCCTTCTACTCTTCTAAAAACCAGTCAGCTGAAATGAGATCTACATAGTATACCTACTACCTGACTTACAATTGCTTGTGTTTGTCAGTAAATTCTGAAATAAGAACTTTTTGCTCCAAGAAGCTAAATCAATATCACTGCTGGCATCACATCAAAATTCATCAAGTTACAAGTAAAACAGCTTATTTTGGTTTCTGTTCTACACTTTACCTTTGAGGAAGAGACTGCTTAAGTGAAATGCAACAAAAATCACCATCTACTTGTCTTTGAAATGTGAACCTTGACTTTCCTAGTGGTGAAAGGCAACAGTTAACTTAGGTTCCACATAGCCACATTTAACTGTCCTGTTAGCTCAAAGAAATTGAGAAGAACTAGATCTAGTTAGTGGGTTAATCCCTTGGCTTCATTTGAGAAACTTTCCAGAAGCAGTACAAGCAGATCTCCAGACTTTCTGTTTACTTCCGCAAAAGAGATGTCTTCCTCCAACTCCTCTACCCCTTAAAAAAACCAAACCAAACCCCTCCTGCATCAGCAGGCACACCTTTTAATGAGATAGTCTTAGAGTTCTCCCTAATTCAGATTCAGTTTCCTTCAAATACAGCCTCTTTATTTTGCCTCTGGTCAGTCACAGTGCTGGCAAACAGAAAGTACTCTATGAACACTGCCCAGTAAATTGATGATCGGACTTGATGATCTACTTAAGTCCCTTCTGACCCTACAAATACGAACAGCTGAAGTGCAGGATTTGTGTTGAACCTTCTCCCATACCTTCAGCTGGCTTCTCTTGCTGCGGGAAACAGCAGACACCACCCTGCAGGCATTGGCACCAGCTGCTTTGGTCTCACCAGTGAGTTATGGCTGTAAGCACTACAGCTGTTAGATTAACATTGGGAATTGTGGCCTTATATTATACAGGTCACATACACTACTATAACCAAGTAAGGGGAATTAGCAGACTTTTTTATATAAACTTCTTAAGCAAAATAAACCCTGGGGCCTCTATTCAGGTTGCCTCCGAATTCCTGTCCTATACAACAAAATACCCTCTTAATCCCAATGCAGTGAAGTTTCACAGTCATTTAAAACATGCATAAAACAATGTTTCTTCCACAAGGGGCACAGTTTTTAAATGATATATAAAATGTCAAACTATAGAAGGAAAACATTTTTGTAGGGTATATCTTCTGTAGGTTCCCCTAGTCCCTCTTCTCTTTCTGTGTTTATTTTCTAGATTGTAAGCTCTTTAGGGAAAGGATTATTTTGATATCTGCATTATGCAAGGTCAAAAATATTTTAAGTGCAGAACAATTAAACAAACAGTAATCAGTCATAACCATAAACATTACAATAGTATGTAAGAATAATACCTAGAGTTGCTAAAGTCTGTGGCTCATCACTGATTTGACTCTAAAGAATGTTATACCTTGCAGTAACACTGTTTTGTTTGTTTGTTTGTTTGTTTTTTAACCAAGATCCTAATGGTGAATAAGTATTGATCCCACTAATATGCACTGTGATAACATAACCTTAGGTTCATTTAATAGGGATGGGCGGTGAAGTTAAATCTCCTTATTCACTCTCAATTAGATACAGGTGTATGTGAGGCATATCAGATTGTAAAGTTGATAAACAGCAATAATATTTCCCCTAAACAGTGGATATATTATTTATTATATGAATTTGCCTTTAAAGGTACAGGCGGTGGGGGGGAAACCCAATTTCAGAGAGCAGCTTCCTAATCCTTGGCCTGGACCTTTACTGCTACCAGACACATTTGGAAAAGGCACCCTGCAAGCTTTGCTGACAGCTTTGCATGGGGAGCCCAGGACTGGGGGGTGGGTGCAAGTTTATAGGCCATGCTGGAGGTGGGGAGGGAGAACAGAACATAGATACCATAGGTTCAAATAAGAACACGATACAAACCAGCCAGAAGTATGTTACACATTTAACAAGTAACATCTGTATCATCGGTTTGCTATTTTACAAATGATAAATTGATTGCACATGTGGTATGTTATGCTTTAATCATATGATCCAAGTAACATTTAACATGGGCCTGTGAGTCATCCTTTTTCTGCTGTAAACAGGTAGCACATTGCATAGGTACCAAGAGCAAAATGAAGCTTGCATTTTAATTTTGGCTATCCCTAGCTTTTGAAAGCTTGATTTTCAAACCTTCAGATGTTCTATTAACATACATTGAATGTGCAATAATCCTTATTATGCTCTGCCCTTTTCATTTATACTGCTGGTAATGCCAAATAATCGTCTATCCAAAACACTAAGTAGTTATGACATCTATCAAGAAAATAGCCAGAAGAATAAAATAAATAGCAGGTTTCCCCTAATCTGCAGAATCTCTTCAAGCAACAGAAATAAGGCCCAACCTATACCCTTGTGCACAGCTCTTCTACCCTTAAACAAGAAAATTAATAAATGGACTTTACAAATATTTACAAACCTTCTCTCCCTAATTTCACCCTCAGTACAGGGGGGCAATATCCCCCTAACCAAATCAGAACATTTTTCCCAGTTTGGTGAATACCTTTATTCACATGGAAAATAAATGAGTGATCAAGATGGACTCTTTTTCTGATACAAAACGTGAAGGCATTGCACGGCCTATTCAATGTGAAAAAGTGAGAATCTTTCTAGCTTGGATAGATTATATGAGGTTAGGGTCACTGCTCAATGTAAGACCTTTGGTGGTGATCTAGATGAAGTTTTGACAGGTGAATTTCTCACACTGCTTGACCCTGCCAGTTTTGTTGTATGGCATAATTTGCCTTTGAATGCTGCACAGAGAGCAATTATGCTGCTGTTAAATATCATCTACAGGAGATGATCTACAAAAAAAATCCATTGCATTTTTAATGAAAGGGATAAAGTTATGAAGCAAATATATTATTGGAATATATTTGAGAGAGGACAGTGCAGGAAGCACCCAAGGGCTTAGAGGAAGCTCATGGATAACAATAACAGCCAGAATGCAATAGCTGCTGCTAACTGGGTTCTTGAGCTGGATTTCCCTCTTCTGGTTCAGACTCTAACCAGTGACAAGAAAGGCTCTGGTGCCTCAGTCACTTTTTGGTGAGCAAGTAACACATTTACTAGTGCCTTCCTTCAGTGATTGCCTCAGAAGCAGAGAATTTCTATCTGTGGTAGCATGAGTGACTGGTGGCTCCAGAATCTGGGGGGGGGCATCTGTTGAAGCCACTGATGGCAGTGATCCTGTCAGGGGGGCACCAGCCTTCTCTTGTGAAGGCTGAACAGGTTTAGGTCCCGCAGTCTTTCTATGTAGGGTCTGCCCTGTAGTCCCCGGATCATGCGGGTGGCCCTCCTGTGGACCCTTTCTGATAGCAAAAGCATCAGAAAAGCCAATGGCACTTTATCGTGCATCAGCAGATGCATGACAAATAGGTCCAAGGAGGTGATACTTCCCCTCTATCGGGC
>NW_017728886.1:176246723-176254923 GCF_001723895.1 Crocodylus porosus | reverse complement strand
TGAACACCTTCAAGAGTAAATTGGAAGCTTATCTTGCTGGGATCCTATGACCCCAGCTGACTTCCTGGTCTTTGGGCAGGGGGCTGGACTCGATGATCTCCCGAGGTCCCTTCCAGCCCTAATGTCTATGAAATCTATGAAGGGTGGCAGTTCCTCAAGGAACTGACTCTACAGGCACAGAGGGGCACCATCCCAGTACATGCAAAGGGAGGCAAAAGAGCCAAAAACCCCTTCTTGGCTGAGCAAGGAAATCCAGGATAGCTTTCAGAGGAAAAAAGAGGCCTGCAGGTTGTGGAAGCAGAGGGGCAGCCACCAAGGAGGAGTATACCTGCTTGGCTTGCACTTGCACAGAAGCAGTGAGGAAGGCCAAAGGAGTTACAGAACTCAAGATGGCAAGAAAGATTAAGGATAACAAAAAGTTCTTCTTTAAGTATATAGAGAGCAGGAAGAAGGTGCAGGGTAACATAGGGCTGCTACAGAATGGACTAGGGCAACTTGTAACTAATAGGATGGAAAAAGCAAAGCTCTCAAATAATTTCTTTGCTTCTGTTTCCCTGGACATGGATACAAATACACCTCCCAATGAGTCTTTAGTCTGGAGTGTGAGTAATAGCAATCCATCAACAGTTAGCACTGTAACAGGTAGCCCCTAGTGAAGGGGCACTTGGAAGGCCTGGATGTATTTAAGTCATTGGGCCCGATGATCTTCACCCAAGCGCATTAAAGGAATTGGCTGATGTCATAGCCAAACTGCTGATGCAACTGTTCGAGCCCTCATGGCACTCGGGACAGGACCCAGAGGACTGGAAAAAGGCCAATGTGGTCCCTATTTTCAAGAAGGGGAGGAAGGAGGACCCAGGTAATTTTAGGCCAGTTAGCCTCACCTCTATTCTTGGCAAGACCTTAGAAAAAATCATAAAGAATCACATTTTCAGGGGGCCAGAGAGTTACACTATGGTAAGGGGTAATCAGCATGGATTTATAGCAGGTAGATCCTGCCTGACTTACCTGGTCTTTTTTTATGACCAGGTCACAAACGGCTTAGATGCAGGAATGGAAGTAGAAATTATTTACCTGGATTTTAAAAAAGGCTTTTGACACAGTGTTGCACTCAATTCTTATGAACAAACTTAGTAGCTGTGATGTGGATTTTTTCAGAGTAAGGTAGGTGAAAAGCTGGTTCATGGGATGCACCCAGACAGTGGTGGTGGATGGATCAGTTTCTCCCTGGAGGGATGTGGGCAGCGGTGTTCCCCAAGGCTCTGTCCTTGGATTAGTGCTGTTTAATATCTTCATCAGTGATTTGGATGAAGGTGTTGAAAGCACCTTGTCCAAATTTGCAGATGACACTAAACTATAGGGTACAGTTAACACACTGAAGGGCAGGAAGCAAATTCAGGCAGATTTGGACGACTGGGGGAGTGGGTGGATCAGAATAGGATGCAATTCAACAGGGATAAATGCAAGGTGCTGCACCTGGGAAGAAAGAATTTCCAACACACCTATAGACTGGGGGTACCATTCTGAGCACCACAACAGTGGAAAGAGATCTCAGAGTCCTGGTTGACACAAAAGTGAACATGAGTCACCAGTGTGACGAGGTAATAAACAAGGCTAACCGCATTCTTTCTTGCATCAGCAGGTGCATCATGACCAGGTCTAGGGAAGTGATAATTCCCCTCTATGCCACATGGGTGAGGCCGCAACTGGAATACTGTGTCCAGTTTTGGGCACCACACTTCAAGAGGGATGTGTATAACCTTGAGAGGGTCCAGAGGAGGGCTACTCACATGGTTGAGGGCCTGCAGGTAAGACCCCATGAAGACAGACTGAGGGACCTGAATCTCTTCAGCCTCCAGCGATCTTGTAGCTGTCTACAAACTCATCAGGGGGGCCAGCATGGAATAGGGTGCCCCTCAGGGTTCTGTTTACCAGGGCGCCCCTCAGGGTTACTAGAAATAATGGCTGCAAATTGAAGGAAAATAGATTGAAATTGGACATAAGGACATAAGAAGACCTTCTTTAAGGTGAGGGTTTCCAAAATATGGAATGGCTTCCAATGGTGGTGGTGCTTTCCCTTACCTTGGAGGTGTTTAAGAAAAGATTGGATAGTTACTTAACCCCAGAACTCTTTCCTGCCTGGAACAGAGGGTCAGACCCAATGACCTGCCAGGTCCCTTGCAACCCTAGAAATCTATGAAATCTATGAAAAAAATGCTCTCTGAAAGATATTATACATCTGCACCCAAACATATCCCCAGTGTAGAAATACTCACTGAAGTGGTGCCAAACGTTTAAGTGCTGAAGTTGTACTTCATACCTGAAAACCTGTTTATATCTCTCCCACCTATTCATTTGGCCCACCCATTCAGCTGACCCACAAAAATCCTTGTGCAAAACTTCTCTTAGGGACAGACCCAAAGAACAAGGTGATTATTTTGACGTATATTAACTGCAATACTGGATTACATTGCAATCCATTTTGAAAAAAAGGTGGACACAAAAATGGTAAAGCTGCATTGATGATAAAGTATCTACATCCATGTGTCCCCAGAACTCCTCAGCCATAACATAGTCTGTTAGATGTTTTCTGGTTTTTTGATACAAAAAAATAAAGTATGAAATATCTTGTATTATACAATTCTTGCATATAGTTACAAACAGCAGATATACATAAGAGGAAACTCTCCAAGAAAAACCATACCTGACACAACATTTTTCCTGGTTTGTTCATAATGATGTTGCAAATAGCCAGCAAGTGCTTTTTAAAGCATAGGACAGTATTTACAGCAAATGGAATGTTCACATGAATTAATTTCGTGTTCATCAGAAATATCTTAAACAAAGTCTCTATGTAGTGGCGAAATCCCAAATCCAAGACTACATTTGCAAGAAAGCCAGAGGCTAGATCTCATCTCAGGATGTAACAAATAGGAAAACATCTTAATCACATGTTCCCAGTTATTGCTTATGTTACAGCCACTCACTTGCATACTTTATGTCAGGGTTTGTTACCAAATATTTTTGCATCTATAGTCCTCCTTGAAACAAAGATGATGGCAACATTAGAGCAGAAAAATTTGGAGGATGAAAATGTCACATTCAGTAAATGAAGCTTGATTTTCCATGCAAGACAATTAATGTTTTAAAGAAATATAAAAAGACTCCATCTACTGAACCATATAGTAAATTGTACATGTGTGGCTACTGGAACAACCTCAATTACTATCAACTATTCAGCCCTCCAAATATTTTATGTCTTATTTATGCCTCAGCCGTTTTCTTAGGTTTTGACCAGCTTTTCAGAACAAGGTGCCAAGTGGCACTTATAAACTGAGCACTAAATGCTATTTTTCTTATTCAACTTGATAGTGAATAGAAACTATTAGTAAACATATGGTCAAATACTGTATGTTCCTTACAATAAATGGTGAACACAGAGAGTTTAGCACCCCTGCCACTATTTTTAAGTGCAGAATGCTGAATACATGAGATGCTGTGGCTGCTTTAATTAGAGTGGTTCTAATTAAAGTACCCCCCTTCACCCTGGAGCACATGGATAGACACCCTAACGCCTCACCATCTACACACACAATCATATTAGGACACAATAAATGAATTAACTCCACCAGAAATTAACTCAGCATTGTCTGGGACAGTACTATCTTAGGCTGGTGTTGTTATGTGTGTTCAGTGCATAAATTAGAAGGTGACAGGGGTTGTCTAGGCCATAGGCATGAATTACATGTGCTGGGGAGGGCACAGTGGCACTGGCGGTGGCAGGGGATTTGTGGTGATGAGCACAATATTGCTGGCAGTGGCAGTGGTGGCAAGCAGCATCACTGACCATCCAGAGACACTGTTGGCGGTGTCGACAGTGAGGGGAAGGGGGTGGTACTACCACACTCAGGGGTGCATGTGCACACACATGCACCCCCTACATGTCGCCAATGGCCATGGTGGTTCTACAGCATGGAGAGTTGCCTGCTAGCTAGACCCACACAGTAGCTCATGCCCCAGTCACCCCTCTGCCACCTGATTCTGCCACCCCGAGCAAGGTTGCTCTTCCCTGGCTCAAATTGCTGCAGTCCCAGGCACACATGTAAATGCTAAGCCGGGAGCAATTTGCACTGGAGTTTATTTCAGTGAATTAATTGAGTATGTAGAGGCACCCACAATGTCTAAACCAGGGATAACCCAGATATGGCCTCCCGGGATCCACATGGGTCTGGAATTTGGTGGCAGGTCAGTGGTGGCAGCACTAATTGTTGTGCCTCCTAGAGCTGCTGCTTATCTTGCTACTGAATCTGGATGTGTGGAGAGTCCCATGGGCCAGGTGGCACAGCCCTGCAAACTGGATTTGGACCACATACCCTCCCAGTTTGATAGATTGGCCTTGTGAGGCTGGATGGGTTGGGCAGCACTGCTTTAAGTCAAGACTATAATTTTATCTAGGAACATTCATGTGATTCAGAGATGCTGAGTTTCACAGCAAACATTTTAGGTATGTAAAATGCTAGAAAATATATTTTTAAACTTTTCTCAGTTAACACTGGACACCTGATTGAACATTGTAAAGTGCCTAAAACCCAAAACACAAAAATTCTACTACATGTGATTGGTATTGGATTTCTGTCAGTGATACTCTTTACTGCATGGTTGGAATAGATTTGGACAAGATTTCGAATGCAATGAATTCTTCTGGAGGTTCCTGGGTGCTATTTATATGTGGAAACTGGTGTTTATTTTTGGCCACAAGGGCTTTTTTCCTTTATAAATCTTATGGCTTCAATATGAATGGTTGGAATTTTAAAAGCCTCTAAGGGTATGTCTACATGGAATAATGTAGTGTCACACTAATACCCAAAGCAGATACCCAAGCTAGCCCGCAACAAGCTAACTTGGGCACTAACATTGGCTAAGTCTTTCCTTACAAGCTTTGAAAATCCTACTCAATTTCTTGATTACTTGTTACCACAGATAAGCTTCTAACTAGTTTCATAAGATTACCATCTAAGTAGATCTGAAAATGTTTCATCTGTGCTTCAGTTATTCTACCTTCTCACGCTTTTTTTCCCTCCTCTTTTATTTTTTTCTTCACACCATTTCATTTCCTTTCAGCGCTTGCCTTTTCTTTTTCTTCTTTCCAGGTTTTTCCTCCCTTCCACATTTCTCAGTTTCTCTGAGAACTACGTAAGCATTTTATTGCAAGTGTACTCTAATATTATGAATATTATTTCTGTTATAAAGCAAGACAAGAACATAAAACCGTTTTTGAAATGGGCTTCTCTGGCCTTCTGATAGTTTCAGAGCAAATATGTCTCAGCATCTTAACAGTGGGAATGTGGATTGGGTGAATAATTATTTGAGAACAGGTTAAATGCTGAGTAACTCTCTAAGGTAGTCACCTACATAAAATGGATTTAAGTTACTGGAGAGTAGAAATGCACGCTAACAATTAACAACAGAGAAGTGCTATTATGCAACATGAATGAAAAAATATATTTGATTCTTTTTGGACCACAATTGTCTGAAATCTTTCCTTTATCACTTCCAAAATAGATTAAAGTAAAGACAGAAAGGGCCCACATTTTGGAGTACAGAAGTACAGCAGAATTACAGTATATAAAATGATAAAGACAGGGCTCAGTAACTATATATTGTGTCACTGCCCAATTAAGAAATGCAAAATCAAGTTCCTGAAATAGCTTTCAATTAACACTTATTATGTACCATAGTGTAGTTAGTTTCTTAAAGGGCCATTAATAGTTAATATACTGCAATTAGCCCTTAAGTATGTGGTTAATATTCTGCTAAATGCCTATTTAATGTTATTGGACATTCATTACCAATGAACAGATATTTAATTGAAGGCTGCTACTTCCATAGCAGAAAGGCCACTCTCCTTTCACCCCTTTCATGATTACTTTCTGCTATTTGTTTTTCTTTGGACCATTGCCTTTAAGGTGGTAGAATTATTTTTGTGGTTCACTCAGCTAAGCAGAAAAAAAATCAGGTTTTAGCTCGTAATACCTATTCAGAGTGGTGTGCTGGGATTATAGATGCACCAAAGTACACCAAATTTCAATCAACAAAACAATAATCCTCACTCAGTGAAGATCCATGAAACTTATCCAGGTACAATGTCTATTCTCTCATCTCCTCCCCTTCCTTCTCAGTAAGTCCAGGAAAAGAAACGTAGGGCAAACGAGGCAGAGAAAATACAGCATCCCATAGGTACGGAAATATGATTGCCTTATGGAGAAAATTTTAAAATTGCTTTTCTACAAGATGAGTCTGCCTGTGCTATATTTTACACAAAGCTGATCCAGTGTGGTGAAGTCAGGGGAGCTGTGAATCATATAACTGTCTCTTGACATTGGTACCTATCACTGGCATTTACATTTTCAATCATCCTTTTTCTATTTAAGATAGATAGCATTACGGGAGACTTCAAATGCATAAAAAGAGCCTGAGGTGAAAATTTGCCCTGTCAATAGGGCCTGAATTTCATGCCTGGTATTTAGAAGTGCCAGGCATCCAATACCTGAAAAATCAAGACACTTCAGAGGTATCTCCTATTTTGCACCCACTATACCTAGTGACTCATGAAAGTTTAGAGCCATGCATTTTAAGCTCGTAACTTCATTAGCATTGCAAGGTGAACAGTGAAAAACCAAATGGCTAATATTTTATTCAAAATACTTAATAAAATTTGAATGCATTTATCTTTTTCTCATATTATCTGCTCACTCCACAAGCTGGATGAATAATAAACGACTATATATTTAATAATGCAATTGAAAAATGTTCTTAAATTAATCAAACAATTTATGTGAAAAATATTTTCCACCTAGCTCCAGTAACTAACTGCATCCTTAGCATATTGAAATTGTAACAATTCACTGATTTTGTCAACATTAAGCTTTTACTTTACTATTTAAAACTCAGCCAGCAAAAACCAGATAACTAATTTGGACTCTCTGGTTCTAGAACACTGCTGCAGCTCATGGATTGCAACCTGTTCTGGGGAGAGTTTATAAGAGAATATAATCCTGTTTGCATTGGACTTTTGAAGAACATCATCATTATAACCTCTACCCCCCATTTTTTAACAGAAAAATCCATATTTGGAGGTCTACATCTGCCAGACTGTATTGTCTTAATAAGAAGAATTCAGACTTAACACAAGTCCTAGCATTAAAGCCTGTATGGGTCTCCCAGAGTACTCAAGGACTGAATTTTTAGCTTCTATGGGCACGTAGACAGCCTCTGTGCAGCTCTCTGAAGCACTTTGTGAAGTGTGTTCTCCCCACTCGACTCACACTCTGCAGCGTGCCAGAAATGGAAGCTGTAGAGAAGTTCTGGGTGCCTGCCAAAAAAGCACATCTGAGACAGAGTGCCAAAAGGAGGAGGGAGCGAGAGAAGGATCCACTCATTAATACTGTCAGTTAGCTGCATCATCTTATTTTTGGGAGGTGATGCACACGGAGCAAGAATGCGTGGGTGGGGCATGCTTCCTGAGTGAGCTGTTTAACTAGATGCAGTGTGGGTGTCAACCAGATTTCCTGGGCTGAACTGATCGGACAGGATCATCCTGGTGAACTTTATGGTTTTAACCATCTTATGCCTTTTAACCTCAGTCTTTTCTATCAATTAAACTAAGTATTAGTGCAGCAGCTTGATCAATTGTACCATAGTGGGTGCTCAAAGGTAAAAAACAAACAAAACAGTTACAGCTGCAGAAGCCCTGTCTATGGTACCATTGGTAGAGCTCTAAAATGGGTAGTAACAGAAGTAGTAACAAAGAAACAGAAGTAAGCAACTTCTGTGAATCACCTTGTAAAACTGACTGAAATTGCCCCCACCACAGAAGTAGGCTTGGGAAGGTACAACAGAAATAGATAATTTAGCTTCTGAGTCCTAAAATTTGGTGGCGCCTACTCTCTTTTCGTAAGGTTGCATAATTTCATAGTTTCTAGGGTTCAAAGGGACCTGAGCAGATCATTGAGTCTGACCCCCTGCCATGGCAGGAAAGAGTACTGGGGTCAAATGACCCCAGCAAAGTATTCATCTATTCTCCTCTTAAAGACCCCCAGGGTAGGAGCCAGCATGACTTCTCTTGGAAGTTGGTTCCAGATCCTAGCCACCCTGACTGTGAAGTAGCGCCTCCTGATATCTAGCCTAAATCTACCCTCAG
>NW_017728886.1:176196823-176246043 GCF_001723895.1 Crocodylus porosus | reverse complement strand
TACCCTTGCATCTAAGGATTTTGTGACCTGGCTGTAGAAGGCCACCAGGTTGGTCTGACAGGACCTGCCTCTAATGAACCTGTGTTGGTTGCCCCTAAGCATAATCTCCCCTGCTGGCCCCTCATGGACACGGCTTTACAAGCACTCATGGTGCTCTAGTGTGGTGCCAGAGGACTGGAAGAGGGCCAACGTGGTTCCCATCTTCAAAAAGGGGAAGAAGGAGGACCCGGGAAACTGTAGGCCAGTTAGTCTTACTTCCAACCTAGGCAAGCTGTTCGAGAAAATTATGCTGGCATACATCCACGAGGGGCCAGCAGGGGATTTCATGCTTAGGGGCAACCAACATGGGTTCATCAGTGGCAGGTCCTGTCAGACCAACCTGGTGACCATCTATGATCAGATCACCAAATCAGGCAATGATCACAGTCCCCTCACCAGGTCATCACCCGTGGCCTGTGCACCTCCTGGGTTAGATGGAGGTCCTGCATTTTGGCTAGGACCTTACATGAGTGGTCAGACCTGGCTGACTGCTCTCCCCAGCAGATGTCTGGAAAGTTCAGGTCCCCATGATGACCACATCCTTTTACCTAACTACCTCCGTGAGCTGTCATAAGAATTCCTGGTCTAGCTCTTCCCCTTGGTTGGGTGGTCTGTAGTAGACCCCCACCATTAAATCTCTTTCTCCTCAACTGCCCTGTATTCTAACCCAGAACACTTCCTTGTGCCCCTCCTCTGACTCTGTCCTACCTGGTGAGGATGAGTATTCCTCTATAATGTAGAGCGCCATGCCCCCACCTCTCATCCCTGTCCTATCCCTTCTGTACAGCCTATAGCCCTTGATATTCACCACCCAATCATGCATTGGGTCCCAACATGTTTCAGTGAGCCCCACTATGTCTGGGTTGGTGTCAGCTAGCAGGAGGTTCCTCTTACTTTTTTCCAATACTATGAGTATTTCTGTAGAGGCATTTGAGGCCTCCTGTGGATGTGTGCACTGACCCCCTACTTCCAGCATTACCCTGGCCCCTGTTGCTTACCTGTGTATATGTTCTGCTCATCGGTCTAGGCTGGGCTGTACTTGTGGGTGTTGCTTGGTTTGACAGTCCAAGGCTTCCTCCACCCTCGTCTTCCCCTTCCCCCAACAAGCCTAGTTCAAAGACCGCCGGAGGAGATCCGCCAACCTAGAAGAAAACACACACTTACCTTTAGGGGATAGGTGGAGCCCAGAGTTGATGAGAGTCACCAGGGCCTCGTACCTGTTCTCCAGCTTTAATGGAGGAACTGGTTATGAGCAGCCCTGGTTCTGGAGGTGACCGTCTGCTACTCTGCAGTGGAGCGCACTTCCCGAGGTGCTTCTCCCTTGGGTGTGAGACCCTGCAGGGAAAGGAAATAGCTGTCAATTTCTTCCTCCACCTCCCTGATTCCCCTCAGCCTGCTAACCTCCTCCTGGAGCTCCCTCACCTGCGCCTCCAGGGCCCTAAGGCAGGAGCTTGCAGAACAGGTGTGGGGGTCCCCAGGCCTTGCCCCCAGGCCTTGCTGGGCAACTTCAGCAGGCCAAGGGGTGGGGGGATGCCAGCCCCTCCATGGGCTCTGTCTGGGTGGAGGCCTCAGACAAGTCCCAGGAAGGCTGCCCCCCCTGGGTAGGGGCCCTGGCAGCACTCCGTGTCAACACCATTGTAGGAGTTACTGCTTGCTTTTAGCATAGTGCAGTGCCTTCACCCTGCCCTAGCAGGAGTCTCTCTCCTGGCCCTTCCTGCTTGCCCGCCAGTATGAACGCTGACGCAAATGTCAGTGCACTCTGTTCATGTTGTGCGGCTCGGGAGCATGGCTCCCTACCAGCTCAGTTAAGAGGGATCTGGGGGGCTTCCCTTCCGGATCTGGCTCAGCTGGGTCCGGTCCCTCTGCCCGACTTATCTTAGGGGGATGATCTGGTGCTGCCCCCGCTGCTGGCTCTGCTGCTGCTGTGTCTGCCTCCACTTCGGGTCAGATAAGGGGGCACAAGTGCATATGGGACACACGTGTGCTTGGATCCCTCCTCTTCTCCCTGCTCCTGGCTCCTGAGTGCACATTAACCTTAGGTTATACTTAGCGCTCTTAATACTGGAGTGTCTATATGTTCAAGTTAGACAACTAGTACTAAGTGCCCTATAGGTGTGTTAAAGTTATGCCACTTTGCATGAGGTTTATCTTTGAGCGGTGTCACAAAAGTTTGTGTTGCAGTAATGTGTGGCTGCTCCATGGAGATAAAACAACCAACTTTCAGTCCTCCAGCATCCCAGGATACACCATTCCATTCCCCCCATATCCTGCTGTGTGTGGACAGACTTTTCACCTTCCAAACTCTACTGCTGAGATGGTGGGACCAAGCCAACTCTCCTTCTACCCTCAGAGGGTGTGATCATCCTGCCCTCAGGGTGTGTGGCCCTGTGCAGGCAGTGCAAGCAGCCAGATATTACCTATTTACCTGAGGCAACCAAAGGCAGAAATAAGTCAAAGGAAAATACCTTTCCCCACCTCTGCCAGGCCCCCAGAGCAGCTGGTGCTGGAAGCCATGCCAGCAATGTGATCTAGATAATCCAGGGTGGGAGGAAGGGCGGGCAAGATCTGTGGGGCTAGCAGATCTGGGGGGAGGGAGTTGGAAGGTCTGCAAGGGGGTTATCCATTTGGGGTTATGGAGGTTGGAGGGTAAAAATAGCCTGGTCAGGATAGAGGCTAGGAAAAGTGAAGCTCTGAGGATGGGGCAAGAGGCTGGGCTTTTTCAGCCCCTGGACTGTACTCCAAACATGTACACATATCTAATTAGATCAGATATGGATTAGCCTCATCTATGTAGTGCACCTCCTTAGGTGAACTAAGATTGGGCTGGTCATTTTATTCCTGATCTTAACTCCCTGAATATATGTATTGCTCATCACTTAAACTGACCTAAACTTAGTTAGGTCAATGTAAGCATAACTTTTGCATGTAAACTAAGTCAGTAGCGCCATTGGAAATAGTATCCAAAAGTCCCCTGTTACAACCATTAAAAGATAATGGAATGATTAAACACATTTTAAAAATAATAAAATAGGTTGTTTACCAGCTGCACTATTATAAGTACATAGTACTTTTGTTTAAAACTAAGAATGTTAGGCTTGTAGGGGATATGTTGCAGTGTTTCAGTTTGATGATTCTACATTGTTGAAAACAACCTATCTCCTCACATATATCAGACCAGTTCTCTAATACAGTCAACCTTCTCAACCTTTTTTGTACCAGGACCCATTTGGGAAAATTGATGGCCAGTCCTGACCCAGTACCCTGCACTCCTGACCCACTGCCTACCACTACTAGACCCCAGTGTGTGGGGTAGAAGGTGGGTGTGTAGGAGGTATGGGAGGCCCCAAGCAGCCCCTTGCAGTTCAGGACTCTGCCAGTTTTAAAGGGAAAAATGAGTTTCCCATGTTTTTCTCCTTTGAAGGAGAACCCATTTTTAAAGTTTGTTGACCCATTTTTAAAGTTTGTTCACAAGCCTGCCATACACTCTTGTAACCCACTTTTGGGTTACAACTCATGGGTTGAGAAACACTGCTCTAATGCACCTCTGATGCCCCTGAACCCCAACCTGAATATCATCTTTTAAAACTCTAAATAAGAAAATGGTTCATTCTCTAAAAAATTACATTTCATGATTAATTTTCTGCCAATTGTGATCATGGTTCCTAAACACTATATGCTTTTAAGTATTTTTACTGCATGACATATACCTTCCTGCTGTGGATTAATGGCATTATTGAAGCACATTTCACACTGAGTTTCCATCACAAAGGAAGTAGTATTATTCAGTGACTGATTTTTACCTTAAGCTTAATGTTCAACCCATTCTCATGTTATTTATAAGGAAAGGAGAATATTAACCTTAATAAGCACTAGTAATTAGCAGATTGTAAGTAATTAACTGTATGATACTAGTATTGTCTCTTTGCTTCATCAGTGACTTCTTGCAATTTGACTTGGAATTGCCCCTTCTTGTGGGCCATATGCCACAGAATTCAGGAGGCTAGACATCACGCTTCTCAATGCTGGAAGAGCTCTGAATTACTTCAGGTAATTATTCTGCAGCTGGCCCCTCTCTTATGTTAACTATAAACTTTGGGGCCAAAATCAGACTTGATATTTCACCTCTATTTACATCAGTATTAAATTTGATCTTATTTGCCTACACATGAACTGGGAGGCTGCTCAGTTTGTGTAATTACAGCACAGCATAGAGGACTCAATTCATTGACCTTGCTGGAGCACTATACTCCAGCCTCCATGTCTCATGTATCAGCATCCCTGTACTTCAGAATGGCAGCAGGGGATGCTTTAACTGAAGCTTGTTCAACGAGCCTTAGATGAAATGCACCTGCTCCCATTTTGAAGTGCAGAGACGCTGATACATGAGATGCTCTGGGTACTTTAATTAGAGCGGCACTGAGAGCCACTCTAAGTAAAGCACCCTCCCATACCACTCCTGAAGCACGTGTAAAAATACCCAAACTTCCTTTTGCCTACCATTTTAATGACTGTCCTCTATTGTTTTTTTTAAGACTTGGCTTCATTTGTAGAAAATAGAAGAGAGTTAACCATAATTCCAACCCTACTGAATTTGGAGAGGGAAGGGAACTTCCAAAGTCTGTACCAAAGCACAGATCAACTTTTAAAATGCTTATTCATTTTAATATGAACCCCCTTAGTGGATTAGGCAATGTTTCTTCTTATTAGGAAACAAAATTAAAAGAGTCAAGAAAAGAAAGGGTTTTTTATTTCCCCCCCCAGGGGAAAGATAGGACTATGGGAAGATATTTATGCATATGATGGATACAACATTACACAAAATAATGTGTTGGCTCTATATATTCTTCTGACTTGCTGTAGGATCCCTCAGTAACCTGCACACACTGTGAATACTTACATTCTTCCATAGTATCCTGAAGATTATACTGGAGGGTTGGGGAGGAGAGGACACGGTTGCTGTGTAACACACTTTGGATGAATATTAATCTCTCCAAACTCCCACATAAAAGAACATTTGTGAAAGGGGAGAAGATCGCACAGCAGGCGCAGAATAAGTTGCTGAACACTACATTGTTGGTAGAAAATGTAATGTAGAATTGTACATCAGATGTGTCATGTTTTCCCCATACAAAAAGAGCTCAATAAGTACTTCCAATCTAAGCAACTGATTTTATGTTACAGTAGACATCAACAAAAAATTAGTGTACAAAGAGCACTCCTACGTGAATCACCTCCCAGTCATGCTCCCGACTCAGAAGACTGCCTAGTCAGATTACTTAAAGGGACAGCTCTCAAAGAACAATAATATTTGCCAAAACCACAATACCTACCTATGCTAAATATTTATAATGCTCTCTATCAACTTGCTACCTACAACTCAGAGGCAGACTTCTTACTTCCTTAATTGAACACATGTGCTTAAAGACATGCTGAGGCAAGTCAGAACTGTGCAAGATCAAATATATAGAGAATATCAAAACCTCTGGGTTAGAAATGACTTGCCAGCCTACTGATTCAGTGACTTCTGTCTGCTTTGCCTTCTCCTCACCATTTACAACATAGAGCACCTATACATGTGACAGACCTCTGCTCCAACATGTGCTAATTAGTATGCGTTGGAGCACACTCTATTAATCGAGTCGATTAATCAAGTCTGCTGGAGTGTGCTAATTATCATGCTCCAACAGCCTATGTCACATGTACTCAGCACCTCTGAATTTCAAAAAAGTGGCAGAGGTGCTTTAACTAAAGCTTGTTGAATGAGCTTTAGTTAAAGCACCCCCACTGCCATTTCAAAGTGCAGGATGCTGAATACACACAATGCTGAGGGCACTTTAATTAGAGCACCTCTGAGAGCCTCTCTAATTAGAGTGCCCCCTTCTCCACTCCGGATCACATGTATAGATGTCCATAGTGTCCTGACTAGCCCTGACCCACTGAGGTTTGCCCCATGTTATACAGTTTTGAGGTATGATAGAAAATAGCTGACCAACCCAAGGGCATTGGAGCACTCCCAGATTTACTGGCATAAGAAATCTAACAAATTGCCACAGCCCAATTTCAAAGACTTATCATGTGTTTAGTGTGCTTTGTACAGAATGGGTAAAAGCTAGCAAGACTTGAGATAGGAAACTTCTTAACATGTTGAGTGGGGGTATTTTTAAAACAAAAAATTGGAAACCTGATTATGTTGACCTGGAGTTCAGAGTTTAGGCAAACAACTCTCAGTCACAACTTTTGTAAGTGAGGGTCAGTCATATTAACTCAGGGAAAAAAAATGTGCATGTCCTTTTTGAACTTGAGAAAGTGCAAGACGTGGAGCATGATTCACATTCTGTTTCAGTTAATGTTCCCTTGTGCTCATAGCTCTGTCTGGCTGCCTGAGAAAACTCTCTGGATTTCATGACAGGTGTAAAATGCAAGGTTAAGCAGAGATGACCATTTGGCCTTCATTTTATTGTAGATTGTTCCTAGACTGTTTGCCTTTGTTCTGATGTTTGCTTTTGGTTAAGAGCTGAGCCCTTGCGGTTCACCCAGATATGCCCTAGAGTTTGCTGTCCTTCCAACTTATCACCTGGCAGCAATGATTGTATAGTGTAATTAAAAGTCAATGCTAGCTTTTGGGATATATGCTATAATGAAAGAACCATCTGAAATTAGGACTTAAATAATGAAGGGTTCAGGGATGTAGGCTGGTATTTGTTATGCATTTTAATAGAGGAACTTTGCAGCTAATTGGAGGCTAACTAAACCCTTTGGACACGTTTCAAGTCACGTCAGTGTTTTTTTCTCCCTAAGGAATCTGATAGGCCATGCAGCTTAGTACTGCTTTTTTCTATCTTAATTACCACATTGAGTTGTGCTAATGTGGGTTTACTTTAGAGGCATGTGTTATGATTACAACCCAGGCAAGAATTTCTTTTATAGGACTCAGAATCTAATTTAAACACTTCTATCTGCAAAATGTGGGGGGAAATATTACAGACCAATTTGCTTCTGAAACTAAAACACTCTACTATATTCACATGTCTCTAACCAAACTAGCCTAGACGCTCATCAGCACACAAATGAGATTCTCAGTTCTGAACATAGTTACAGCTTTGTATTTGGGGCAATGTTATGTCTGGTCTTATGCAGTACTGTACATGAGTGTCCTTCCCAAGAGCGCATACTCTACCAGGGGCATTGAAGGGAGTCATCAGTCTCAAATGTGAAAAGTCTAGGAATGAAAATCTATAAGACACATTTGTGGTTCAAACCTCACAGCATGTGGCTTTCAAGGAAAAAAAATCATTATGACAGTCCTATTTATGTGCTTCTGGTAGAATTGCTGTAGCACTTGAACAATGATTTCAATCTGCTGATCTTCAGAAGCCATGCTGGTAAAAGTAAATGCCTTTGAAACCAAAAAATTAAACTGTCCTGTTCTAAAAATTTGAAATATTGAACCAAAATCACAGGGGCTAGGAAGGGCCAAAGAGCTCTGTGCTTCATGCTTTTTTTTTAGCATTAGATAGCAGAACGGTTTGAATAAAAAGAATTCATTCAAATGTGAATTTATTTGAAACTTGAATAATTAGGTTAATTTAGACACAAATAAAAAATCATAGCCAGGAACTCTTTTCTGGTTTCAGATAAGTCTAGAAATAGACATTACCAAAATGTAACTGTTTTCAGAGCAAAATGGTTTTGCTAAGTTTCAAGACCTGTCCAAACTTTGTTATTTATTTACTTTGATGAGATCTTCTGCCCATATTGAAACCACTGTCCAAGTACTGTAGTCTTATGTCTTATTTTTTCAAAAGCCAAATGCTGTGGTTATAGTATCGTGTTGCACAAGAATTCAGCACTAGTATGTCCCTTAGCTGCACTACTTTCATATGGGAGATATCAAACCAATTCTTTGTGTACAGGGTTGATTCCATATTATACACACAAAAACAACTGAAGGTGGCTGCTGCATGTTTGTTTTTTAGTCCTTCTCCTGCAGTATATTGAGACAACCCATTTCAAGTGCCTGGGCAGTCAGATGAATTATGGTTTAAATAGAATATATATATATATATATGCAGAAAAACATGAAAAAGTAGGGATGGAAGTCATATATATATATATATATATATATATATGTATGTATGTATGTATGTATGTATGTATGAAAGACTTTCTTTCCTACTTTTTCATGTTTGTCTGCAAAACACTTCAGGATCTATAGAAGACACAGGAACCATATCCTTTTTACCCACAAAGTAGTTGCACATTGGTACAGCAGTTCTTTTCCCATGTATAGTATTTTTACATGGAGAAAGCATCATGCTGTGATTAGGGCATTTCCAAACCTGCCCCCACGTATATAGACATACACCAGTGACCCCATTCCAGCACTCCCTCCTCAGCTGCCCTTGGGGCCCCAGTCTTTGGCATGCTTGACAGCAGTTGCTGCTGATAACTTAGAGTTGCCTCACTAGTGTATCTTTGGGTTTGAAGCAAGCAAACAGGAGCATAAAGAGGGAGGGAGGAGTGTCACCTGGGTCATTCTAATCAGTGTATGCTTCTGCCACAGTATAGACATTCTCACAGGCTAGGCAGAGAAAGTACAGAGAATTACACATAAACTGATATAAGTGACTGGAAACCAGTTGAAATATGTAACGCAACAGAAGTTCAGTACACATACACTGCTTTCAACATGGCCAAAACCAGTTTAAAATAAACCTGGATGGATGTAGTATCAGACCTAACTGATTTAGGTTATTTTTTTTTTTAACTTCTGTCCCAGATTCCCTTCAGATTCAAGTTAACTCACAATTCCCTAGTATCCCAGAGTGCTTTGCACCTCCCCTGCAACCCCCCTCCCCCCGCAAAGGGTGAGCTGGCTAGCCTTGGCTCAAGCTGAGTAGGGAGGTGTGCTCTTGAGCCACTACAGGCATGTGGCTGCATTTTCAGAGTCAAAAGTGAATGTTTGTTCACTTGCTTATCAATGCAATCTATGCAACTTAGACTAACCTGCAAAGGTTGAATCAATTCAGCCTCAGGATTTTGACTATCTGTACTGACCCACAGTGTTCCTAAACCAAGTACAATCTTTTAGAGTAAACAAGATGGGATGTTCATAAACCTTGTTTTGCCTGTTGACAATGTAATCGTACCCCTCTCTTTCACTGCTCCAAATTGCACCAGGATGAGGGACAACGGAGAGAAAAAGGGAGTTATAATTGGTTCCATGGAGAACCTCCCCATTCTGGTCTGAAAGTCTGAAGCAGGTAATCTGTTATTAATGTTCACCTTCCTCTATCAACACCCTAACTGTCATTTAGAATGATGAGGGTAGACTGATTTTCTGTTAAGAACTATAGCAAGTTTTTATACTGACCAAATATACCTGTGTCTCCACAAGCAATGCCAAAAGTATGGCACTCATTAGGATTAATTAATACATTTGATTATTAAATGCCAGAGCAGGTGGTCTGTAGCAGCAGAGGACAGGATATAGAAATGGAGATGAATGGAAAAGGATAATAAAATAAGACACCTTTCAGTACTGACAAATGGATGTTGCAGTATTTTCTCTTTTATAAACCTCACTACAGATTGCCTTATTGATAAATACAGATGCTATCTTTAATCAGAGGACCATTTTCTTGAACTTCCCCTTATCTGCTGATATTATTACTCTTTTCCCAATGGAATACTTACCGTAAGAACCTAGTTGGCCCCTGGTGCCTTGAAGTGGAGGTGGCATATCAGGGCAACATGACATAACACAGAGTTTATCCTCCTTTTCTGTACATGTAAAATGGTACAGACAACTCTTGAATTTGCCAGTTCTCCAGCACACTGGTTGGCCATTCTTTAGACAGTTGATCTTTTGGCCCAGGCCTATCTGCAACTGAAACACCACTCAGTTTGACAATTTTTCATTGTTTCTCTTGTTTATAATATGAGTAGTATATCAAACCCTTAGCTTCTCTGCTGCTTTTCTTCCACCTCATATAGTTGTCAATAGCTTTTTCTGTTGGTTTCTCCTGCTGTACTGCAAAAAAACCCCTCTTTTATATATCCCACATATCTAACACTAAGGGCAAAGGCTGAGTTGCAGCCCTAAAAATTTCCAGGAAACTTACCTGGAGAAGTGGGTCATGCGGTGAGCCCTCCAGCTAGAGAGCCAGAGAGGGCTGCTTCTTGGCCATCCCTCTCTCCTTTCCTGTTGGGAAAGGGCGCAGGCTGTCAGGAAGCTGCTAAAAGAAGCTCTTCTAGCTTACAGAGATGGCAGACACAAAATGAAAAGCTGTGATCAACTCCATCACCTCTGGGCATTCCCAGAATCCTTTGAACAGTCCCAGTAATTTCCAGGAAGAGAGCATTAGTGTTGCCATTTAAGCATTACCAGGATTGTTCACACAGTAGCAGGGAATCAGTGCCACAGTTTGAGCAGCCCCAAAGAGTCCCTGGGCTGTTCAAGTGGCTGTGACAGCAGGGCCCGCTAAGAGCTCCCAGACAGCTTCCCATTGGATAGGTTATCAAGGAGACAGACACTTTCTGTCCCTCTTTTGTCTTGGATAGATAGGAGACTAAGTTCCTGGGGACACCCATCGTGCCGCACGTAACAGAAGAAGCCTTACACATGGTGCTAAAAACAGTGAAGTTGCTTTTTAAAGAGTTAACAGTATGTGGTGGAATCACTACGCTCTTTATACCACAAACTACTCCAGTGTGTGGACTCTCACTATTTGTGCTAGGAAAAAGGCATTTTTCCTGACACAGATATAACGACTGTCTGCACCATAAGATACACACTTACACTGTCAAATGACCATTTGAGGAAGTGCCACAGTGGATCAGGGCATTCTTACCCCATGCTACACCTTGAAATGTATGCGTTGTAGTTGCCTTCATGTAGCATTGGATATATTGATAAACATGTCCGAGAGAGTGAGCTTAATGGCGCCGGACCAACAGTGCACCAAGACATGTACTTTAGGGCTGTGCAAAGCTTTGGTTGCTGATTTGATTTGGCAGAGATTCGGGCTGATTCAGCATCCAAATCTCTGAATCCTAATCAAATCAGGAGACCCATTAATCTCTCTGAATTGGAGGCCTCTGATTGGATTAAGAAAGATGCAATGATTCAGACATAGACGCAGATTTATATGTTTTTTCTACATACTTCAAGGTAACACATGGTTCATGAATGCTGAGACGGTGGGGCAGATGGAGCGTCCCATGGGAGCATGGGGAGGTCCCCAACGCACTCAGCAGTGGACCCAGAAGTGGAACGGAAGTACTTCCGAGTCCATTGCTGAGCACGAGGGGAGCCCTCCCAGCACTTTGTGGGATGCTCCACCCACCCCACCATCTCAGCATTTATGAGTCACACCTGGTAGCTCGAGGTATATAGAAAAAACATATAAAGCTGTGTTTATGGGTGAATCATTGATTTTCTGAATCAGAATTGAATCTTCAGATTTGGATTTGGCCAGATAGAATTGGGACTTTGATCCAAATCAATGAATCGAATCACTGACTCCTGAATCAGGCCAAATCCGAATCCAATATGGCTTGCTTCGCACACCCCTAATATACTTTACATCTGTGTTGAGGTATAGGATATGCAGCATGGGCCTGGCATGCTTCATTCAGGTCCCTCATAGTTTGTTTCTTTGATGGTACACATGTACTGTAAAGGCACACACGTACCCTAAATGTTCATCTGAGCACTTCTGTAGCTGAAACACACGTAGCCCTTTTCCTTTTGATAAGCAATTCTGTGAATAATAATTTTAAAAACCTTAGAGAAAAATGAGAAAAAAACCCAGAGATCATTAATACTAGCATAGTATACTTTAGGCCTGATACTCTAGGCCCAATATGAGTTATTTGCAAGAATACAGCATTAGTGAATATATTTGTCTGTGTTCATCCAGCTCTAATGGGTAGTGAAACTCTGCAGTCTCTTATTTTATAATGTGACCTGATTTATTTTGGGGGCATTAAGCACAGAATACTGTCTGGTCTTGTTCACCAAAGTACAGGAAGAAAATGGTTTACAGTGACTTGGGAACACAGATCCTGATTTGCTATTCCTCACTTTATATAGACATCGATAACAAAGAAACTGAAGTCCCTTATGAACAATATTTTCTGTACAGTATTGGCCTTCCTTATCTATATAAACATTTTCCTGTAGTACCTTTTCATCACATTTTTTTTCTTTTTAGCCTTTTCAGTTCAATCAAACTTCTTTGACATGATAAGGTAACTGTCTATTTTACATAACTCTTTTCAGATGCAGCTTCTTCAGCTTTAGACGCAGTTCTTTGTCATTTCAAATTTCTCAGTGTTGCAGTATTTTATTCTTACTTTATATGCATTTCTCTACTTGTTCTATTTTTTCTTCATACAATATTTCTTCTGTCTGTCTTTTTTTAGCTGCAGTTTTCTATTTTGACTTAACATTCAGGTATTAATCATTTCACCTGAGATTACCTCTGAACTTGGTTCTCCTTTCCATTTACTGGTTTTAATGAAAATAGTCTGAAGGGTTTGAAGTCAGGTTAGTTGTTGCTTTTCTGATTAAATGTAATCCCATTTTTCCTGGGCCTAACTGTTCTACCTCTCAACAGCAGCAAACTGTTTAAATCAAAATTCCATATTTTCTAGCAGGCACTAGCTCAATAGACTAATCTCTCTGTTTTGACTGGCAGTTGATAACCTCCATGAAGGCACTGAGTATAACTGTAAGACCGCAAGACAAAAGATGGAAAACCCCTGATACTGCACTATAACCTCTGTATGCTCCCGTGGACACAGACATATTCATTTATGCCTGTCAGTGTCATTGAAGAAATTCTAGCAATGTATCGTTGTTGAAATTCCATGCATCTAATAAAAAATAAATGCTTTATACATAGTCCCATCTTCTGAGTTTACAGTTCTATCCTTTTAATTGACATAGGACTGAAACGTGTTTCCTCTCTCTTTGGAAGGATCCTCTTTTAAAAAAATCAATTAGATTGGTTTTGACAGGAAATAAAAAGCTGATAGGAGCTCTCACTTTGAAAATGTAACTGCTCAGATATTTGGAAGAGTGGCTGTTCCTATTGGCAGCATTTCTCATATTGATTATTCCAGTCAAAAAAAATCCTTTGGGGATAGGTTGTAACTGTTGACCTGATCCAGAGACTCCTGAGTTCAACAGAAATCTTTGATGGACTTCTCTGTGTATGAATGAAGCTTTGAATTAGGAACAGTAGATCCCAGGAGTTGATCAACAGCAGTTCTTTCCCTGCATTACTCTCTTCCTCTGAATCACTCCACTCCCTTTTTATGAAACAGCTTAAATCCTTCTGGTGCCCCCAGCTAGTTATTCTGTCCAGCAAAGGGAAAGAAGAGGATAAGGCATGGATCCTTACATTCCCTGCCTGCCACTATCACTCACCTACTTGTTTACAGGGTAGCAGTTGAACCTATCCTTACTTTTGTACAAGGACAGGATTTGTAATGCCACCCTTGCTTTCTGCTCAGGGTTATAGCTGTCCAACCACAGCCGCTGCTAAGTGACTCTCAAACATTGTTACGGTTTCATCTGACATGTTCTTTTTCATTCTGAAACCATAAAACGTTAACGCTGCTTCAGAAGCAAATTAAATCGAACAACATTAAACAAACAGAAGAATCTACAGTAAAATACATGTTGTTATTTCCAGTTTATTCTGGAGTAGGATCAAAGCTTCAACATCACAAATATCTCCTTGCAGATTATTACAAAGCTCAGTGGTACGTCACTTTGAAATCAGAGGATGAATATAGCAATGCTTATCAAACCAACACAATTCATTCTCGAACTGACATGCTGAGCTTTACAAAGACAGTAAATCCAACTTGTTCATGGAACAGGTCACATACAGCTTTATATGCAAGAAGTAAGGTCTTAAAGAAATCAATTCTATTCTCTCCTATGCTTGATCAGGAGAGAGTGACAAGAAAGAGAGAGAGAGAAAGAAACTGAGACAGGCATAATGAGTTTTGTGTATTTTGTGTGTGTGTGTCAAACACAGACAACAACATTTTAGACATGCACTAAATCAGACAGAGTATCTCAGACAATCCAGCATGGGGGATATTGTATGGTCATTAAGCAGTTAAGCTCAGTGATAAGAATAGGTCACAAATTGTCAATATTCTTTTCATAGTGAAAAGCAAAACAAGCAACATAGAAAGCATAAGGAGCAAATCAAAGAACAAAACCAATACTGCCCAAAGGCTAAGGAAGCAGGATATTCACTTAAAAAAATCACAGGGTACTAGATATAGAAAATATGCACAGATGGGGGCATGGGATTAGTGGAATATTAGAAACGCAGTCTTGTTTAAGTTCAGCTGGCAAACTTTAAATAATTCTCCAAGCAGATTCACTAAGCAAACATAGTAGTATGGACAGCAGGGTAGGGGAAGCAAGCTTTGCAGCTCTGAATAATTTAGTTCAAAGATTATGTACAGCATATATAAAAAAGTGACAGGGCCAGCATTGAACCTCAAGGATTAAGGAGTAGTACAGTGAAATACTTCAGCATGAATATTAACCCACTCTCTCAAAGTGACAGTTAGTTTGCTGATGATTCCCTAGCCAGTGATATTAAACAGTACGCTAACATTTGGAAGGAGTAGCATGATAGTCTCTGTTACATTATTATACAGAGGTGGTTGTTTCATTAGCATAATATAATGTTATTCTTTAGCAAGGCAAGCAGCGCAAAACTGCATTTACAAATATAGGACCACGTCTGAAGGGTTTTAATAATTTCTATTAGAAATTTTGTCTCAACTAAGTAGTCTCCAAGGACATAATGTGCCAGTCACCAAGATCATTCACTACTATGCACAGATTGGAGGTCACAGAACAGGAATAAACAAAAGGTAACATTTTCAGAATAGCCTCAGTTCAAACAAGTCTCTGGGCATACAAATGTTGTTTGTGTATATCATGTGCAAAATCCATGTCCATAGACCTTGGACTTATTTTATGATGACAAAGAAGACATGCAAATGTCAATTCTAGTCAGTGTGTTCACATTTGATAGCTTGACAAACTTCATGTGCTAGTTTTGTGTTCAGAGAGATGTAATGTTTGGAACATTTGGATATGAAGGTTAGTTAAACATTCAGGAATAGTAAGATGGCACATACAATTCTATGTTCTCTGAACTCTTCTACAAGACAGAGAAAATTATTTTAGTACTATGCTTAAAAATTGTTAATTAAGGCCAAAGAATTAAGATGTTCAGTCAGATATTTTCAATTTATGTGCATATTACACAGTAGGAAAGTCCATCCATGCCAACAGGGAGTGACGTGGCTAGTATCACACCGAGCTGCCTGACTTCTCGGCTTGAATAAATAAGTTCTTATTTACAGCTGGGTCAAATGGAGGCAGCTGTTGGCATGCTTACAGCAGGGCTTTAACTCCTGACTCAAAAAGTATAGCAAGGCACCTTAATTACTCTGCCCATCACACTCATTTAGCACACCTGATACCAGTAGTATAACTGGGGGTTAGGGGAGGGGAGGGAGAGGGGCACCTGCCCCTGGCACCAAGTTAGAAGAGCACTGGAATTCCAATGACTGGCCCTTTATTACTGACAATGCAAACCACAGTACTTTGGAACAGCGTTTTTGATTGATTGATTGATCAACTAATTAATTAATTAATGGTTTTGTGTTTGTGTGCATAAAAAACGACTTTGATCCTTAATAAGGACGCTCAACACTGTCATGACACAAATTTTAAAGTGTTAATTCATCCTATTATCACCCATCGGCAAAAAGGAATCCTGTTAACCAAACCTTACTAGTGTGGTTCATTCATTCAGTCTTAAATATAGTGTTGTGGGCCAGCAGGACTTTAAAATATTATACACAATTATTATGAAAATATTATACATATAATTTTGTAGGTACATGCCAATATATCTTTATACTAGAAAAGGGAAAGTCAAAAGCAGTGGCATAAGGATGAGGCAGGGAGCAGAACATGAGTCTTAGGTGCTGCATAAGAGGGTGGTGCAGGATGGAGCAGAGGTGCCTTAGTATCCTTTTTCCCAGTTCTCCTCCTCCTGCACTTTCTAGTTTTAGATCCCACACCAAGCAGCCACAGAGCAGGTGCATGTCAATGAGTGAAGGCCTGTCACGTCTCGAAAGGTAGGTCTGTCAAATAGCAACAAGCAGCAGTAGCTGAAGTTCAATGCTTCTGGGGGCAAATATCACTCCTTTTGTTGCCACCGAAAACAGGAGAGTTTTCTGCCTGCTTGACATGCATGTCAGCAGCAAAATGCTGATGTGACACCTCCCCAAAACAGCAGCGAATTTCAGCTCTTTGCTTCTGCATCATGCCTGCTCTTGGAGCCAGAGACCTGAAGAGAAAATATAGAGGTAGTGGGTAGTGTGGGAAGAAGGGATTGCCCAAGGTGCAATCCTTGCCAGTTAAGCCTCTGGTTTAAAGAATCCACTTGGCATTCTGAAAAGGTGGTGCTGGCCTTTTATGTATCTGAGGTTCCTGGGGATTTAATCCTGCAGTTTCAGACTAAGCCTGGAGAAAGCTCTGTCTCTTGTCAAAGTCCTTGCTACCTGATGGAAGTTTCAGGTTGGAAACTCATATTCAGGAATATCCTGAATATTTATCATTTTCACTGGGGACATATTGTGAATGGGCAAAACAATCACAATAATTCAGCTGATGCATGTGTATGCATATGATCGTGCTCCAGAGCTTCCTTTATGCTGACTCTATACCCAGTCACTCTCAGTTTCCAGAATTGAGGGAAGAGAGTATTAGAGATTGGGAAGAGAACATTAGAGATGTTACTAGGAAATGCTGATCTCTCCCAATCTCTGTCTTAAGTGAACAGTTGCAGGCTATGGTAGAACTATGTATTTCTCTACATGCTGTTCATTATAGACATATAGTCTAACTATTTCAGTTACACTTTAAGGCTAAAAAGCTTCTCTGTTCCCTCCCTGCACAGCCATGACTTGCCGATAGGCAGCTGGAGAGCAGGGCTGGGCTAGGAGCTATAGCTGTGAGTTGCCACTACAGGGCTGATGAGCCAGGATTGGCTTCTGTCCCTGCCCTATCTGGAGGTGTGTGAGAGATTGGGGGAGGGGAAAGGGGGGGAGCAGGAGGAACATGAAGCTGGGAGGCAGAGGGTTAATGGGATGGGGGTGGCTAATGCAATGGGAAGCGGAAAGGAAATGGGGGTAGGGGGTGGGAGGTAAAATAAAGTAAATCAGCCACTGAAGGATAAAATAAAAATAATTTAAAAATAATTTAAACAGAAATAAAGAGGAAGTAATTTCAGATCTCATGTTTTAATAAATTGGGATGAGGACTGAGGTGTGGAGGCATTGGTCATGCTTTCTGGGGTAGTTGGGAGATGATAGCAGTGAGAGAAGGCACTTTTCAGGGAGCTACTGCCCTAGGAAGGATCCCCTAGCTCATGGGGATGCAATCTTGTCCCCTATCTCGTTCCTCCCACCCACCCCTCCTAGACCTCTTTCCTGTGACTTAGCTAGATGGCACGTGCCCTGCAGGATGTTTGCATGGTGTTGCACCCCTGGGGGTGGAAAAGTTGCATCCCTGGGGGGCAGCAGGAGGAGTTGGCTTGGTGTCAGAACCCCTTCCCCAGAGCAGTAGAGTTCAGGGGGTGGAAAGTTTGTCCACACAGGACAGGAGGGTGGGGAAGGAACATGGCATCCTGGGATGCTTGTGACCACAGCTTGGGTGGCTCATCTCTGGGGAGTGGCCACACAATGGACTATGACCTGGGTTACACAGATCAGAGATAAGCCTGCCCTGGAGACGTGTAACTTTAAGCCACCTAAAGCATGCTTAAAACTAATTTCAGAATAGCGTTAATGCTTGGATAATCCAGGAGTTAAAAGCTCCAGGCACCACCTAAAATTAATGTGTAACAAGGCCCAAAGAAAGCCTATCCAAATATATTATTATACCTGGTTTCAAACAACCATTATTAGTACTCATGAGTGTTCTGATTTCATTTGGTATAGTCATGCATGAGGAGAATGCTAATAAAAAGAAAACTTTTCTTTAAAGTTACTATGACACTTTCAGTCTGCCACTTACTATTGTCTCTGGAAGCCAAGGACACCGTTTATGATTCTTTGGTTACCTAATTTATTGTTTATAATGTATAGAAATTCATTTAATCTCCCAGTATGAGAGATTTAACTGCCTTGGTCAATTTTTTTATGATTTCCTTTAAAAATCAAAACTATTTCTACCAGTGTGAAATGTTACAATATTTCATCAATGTATGAAGAAGTAACAGCATAGCTTAGATATTACAGACAACGCATACAAAGATTTGGTAAAGCAGTTCTTATGAAGCATATGATATAGCTCTCAAAGGGAGGTCTAACTGTCATTGATTCTTTCGTTATCTTCGTGGGACACAGTATTAATCCATTTACAAATCTCAACTTTTCAGTTCTCAGGCTCCTTTCAAATGTAAAGGTAAACAGCAACAGAAAGTACAGCAAACAGTAATGAAGTGTAAGCCAGATTTACCAAGTACAGATCCCTGATGGTAAATAAATATACACTGCTCTGTTACTTCAAAACCAGAAGGACTTATTTGCTTAGCATTTAATGGAATTAAAAGGACTGTTGTCCCAGAAGTAATCCAAACTTTTTAGATTTACATTAGAGATATGGAAGTCGATGCAGAATAGTGACTAAATATTAATTTGTGTCCTTGCAGAAGTTATGTAAAACTATGGGAGCACGTAGGATATTTGTAGGATATGAATTATTGCCCAAGTTCTACTAAAAAGGAAACAGTTTGTTTTAAATATCAGAACCCCAGTTCTTGCTTTCATCATAGTGTTTGTTACCGGAACAGTTGCACCAAATTTCTTGCCTCCAGAAAGGCAGGAGAGATCAATTTTTGTTGGTTGGTTTGTTTTTAATAATAGATTACATGTTGTGCCATTTGAGCCACAATAGTAAATAGGAGACCCCAATAAAGCTGCCTAACATGTTCAAGAAATACAGCCTCCCAACCATCCTGTATGCAATATTTTGACTGACAAAAAGTCATGCTTTGCCCTTGGAATAGCTCACATACATTAGCTACACTTCTGTAAATTTGAGTACAATGCACTGTGATTTTACCCTGATGTAAAGTAGGTAGTACATTTGAAGACAAAGTACATATAGTGGTCCAGTTGTTTAACTACAACATAGTAGAATCTACAGCTCTTTTGCTTTCTTCAAGGATTGTACAATGAAATCATCTAGTAGGAAAAGTCTAGGCCTTAAAAGAATGCAGAGTACCCCTTTTTGCCCCATTGTCTTTGTGCCAACAATGCACGAAACAGGTTCTTAACATCAAAGAAGCTGGAAGGCTGCTCTCGTTTTACATTAGATTGCCCCTGACTCCAAGGAGGACTTCAGCCATGCTCTTTCTCTGGGATGCACCCAAAGAAACAGGAACGCATAAGGCCATGAACTTTTGATTGCAGCTCTTCCAGATTTTCCAGCTCCTTTGCATTGCCAAAGAAGGGTGAAGCAGCAGTGCAGTGCACATGGCAGCAGCGTATGCTGCTAGAAACAAAGCCTGGGTGTCCATGGCCAAGCTCTCACTGTTTGTCAGGCTCCATGCCACCAGATTGGCACCACTTCTGTCCCAGGAGACCCACCAGGACCTCAGGTAAGGCTGCTGGGGCCAGCACAGATCCTGGCCCTAACATCCCCAACCCCACCTAGGATTATTTGGCACATACCAAAGTGCACGTGCAGTGGCATGACTTGGAGCACAAAGCAATGACACAAATATGTGACACTGCTATTTAAGCCATGGCAAACATATGACCCTGCATGTTTGCACTCATCTGGATGCACCCTGGGGCTGCAACGAGATGAGCGCGGCTATGCAGTAAGTGACACCACAGACCCATCTACAGCACCACATGCCACACATGCAGGTATTCTCACACTGCTACCTTGCAGTGTAAGGGGGTTTTTTTTGGCCCTGGGTGATCTTCATGTGGACACAGCCTGGGTGTAAAAATAGATCCTCTTACCAAACTACATATGCCACAGATGCAATGCAGCCCATGATAGCTGCATGATAGTTTTTCAGGTGAGCTGCATAATGATTCCAGATGGCCAACAAATTTATGGTCTAAGTACAGATGGTCAAAAAGCTTGAGGCTGAATCTATTCAGTCTTTGCAGGTTAGTCTAAAATGTGTAGCTTGAACTGATAAACGACTTAACAGACATTCACTTTTGATTCCAGAAATGCAGCTACATGCCTGCAGTGGCACAAGCCAGAAGCTGGGGTGGGGAAGGGGGGGAGATAGAATATGCCTTCCTGCTCAGTTGGAGCCAACAGCTTGGGCCAAGATTAGCCTGCCCACTTTGTGAGGAGGGTGGGTTTTCAGGGGAGGTGCAAAGCATCTTGGGAAGCTGGGGAACTGTGAGTTAATTTCATTCGGGACAAGACCTGGGATAGAAGTTCAATAAACTTATTTAACCTAAATCAGTTAAGTCTGATAACTACATCCGTCCAGGTTTATCTTAAACTGGTTTCAGCCATTTTGAAAGCAGTTTATGTGCACTGAACATCTGTTGTTCTACAGATTTGAACCAGTTTTTGATCCCTTATACCAGTCTGCTTGTAATTTCTGTCCCTAACCATGGAGTTTACATGTTAAGTTTTTTTACTCTTGTTGGTGAAAAACCTCAATATTTTACCTCTAAGACATGATCAGCATGCAGGGGGAAAAAAGCCTTGTCTCGGATTCGATTACCAGCCCAGGTCAGCCAGTGAGTCAGCACCAGCTTTGGCCCTGGGCTTGGGACTGAAGCCAGAGCTGAGCGACTGCTTGCTCCAGGCAATGATGGCTTGTTTGGCAGGAGAAGGGTGTATGCAGCCAGGGTGAATGTAGGGGGAGACCATGAGGTGGAGAGAGATCTTGCAGTCTCCCCATCCCCTTATGCCTGTGTCTGCGCTTCCCCCACTCTGTTCCCCTCTGAAGCCTTCCTCCTCGCTACTTACCTTCAGCTCCAGCTTCAATCCCTCCAGCCCCTCTCCCTGGCTGGGCTGCGCTCGGCTGGGCATGGGCTGCAGAGCTGCAGCAAAAGGTAAGCGGAGTGGGCAGCAAGCATGTGGGGCCAGGGATGGGGAGAAGGCAGGGAGTTAGGTGCTGATACAGGCACAGGGGACCTGGAGCAGAGGGCAGGCAATGGGGTCAGGCACAGACATGGAGGGGCAGGCAGCGGGGAGCAGGGAACACATGGTAGGGAACAGGTAGTGAAGGGACAAGCACAGGGGAACAAGGGGCAGGGAAACAAAGGGAAGGGTCCTGGCCTCTCAGCCACTGCCTTTGCTATTCTTGTCACAGCGCGGGGGGGCGGGGTGAATTTAAGATGACTTTCCACGAATTACATTCTATTCATGGAAATTATAACAAATTTATGAATTTCCATGTCTAGAATTTAATTATTGTTAGGTGGGATGGTCGTGTTTAATTTGAGGTTGTCTTGGATTCTGGTAAATGTAGAATGTTTCTAAATATGTACCTGTTTTTAGAGGGGCTTAAGACTTTTACTTCAGGTGTGTATACACACAAGTATTATTTTGATTTCAGTGAAAGAGTCTTAAAAATGTACATGTGTCATGTTAATGTCAAAAGTAGCTATATCAACTTAACTGCTGGCTTCTATATTTTTAAGCCAATGGCATTCTAACTCACTGTCCTTGTATTCTTTTAAAAATGATTCACAATGTAATGGTTACAATGTTAATCAATATAGCTGATCCTACATTTCTACAAATTACTGTGGCTTGCATTGCATGCAGAATGCTATATCCCCCAGATACCTCATAGGTCAGATAAAAAATGGTATACTCAGAACGGAAGGGTTAGAGTACGCTTACAGGAAAAGTATATGTGCAATATTGCACAGCATCTATGGAGAACACTGCATCTGAGACAAATAGAAAATAAGGTAGCATGTACAGGTAATGATTGTTTCCAGTCATTGTTCTTCAGGTATTAAAGACATGTTTTGTCCCCACAACCCTCCACTAGTATTTATTAAAGATTGGAGAGGGCACCTGCTGCCTGAGACAGCTATAAAGCCCCCTCTCCTCCTTTTCCTCTCCCTCTCCTCCCTCTCTCCCTCCCTCCCTCCCTAGACCTTAAACACTTTAGACAAAACTCTTATAGTTAATAGGTCAGCTGAACCAGGCTGATGAATCTACTGGTGTAACAAAGCATTTGGTATACATATAAACATATACAAAACCCTGAGTCAAAACCCTGTCAGAAGGCAGTTTATTTCTGCTCTGGGTGATGGAATAACTTAGGACAACCCAACAGCTATTTCTTGGCACTCTGTGATTATCGGTATGCAGAATAACTGCCCCTAGGTTCTGACATGTCCTGCACAAGCTCCCTAGCAGCGTTACATTAATGACCTGCTCCAGGGAGTACATTAATATTATGTATCTGCACAGGACCTATCCACACAGATACAAAAGCTTTACAGTAAAATGAAGCAGACATCAAATTCTGTGCAACAATACAGAGACAATGAACAAAACTAGGGGAGTGAATTACTAACCCGACTTTTTAAAGAATGTAAAACAACAGGTAAGCTGATTTTCTCCTTTTTTTTTTTCCATTGAGTCCTCGTGCTTTGTTCAGTACTTCTTCCTCTTCAGGGGCAATGTTAGAGAGAAACAAATAAAGCCACATGGCAATATTGTGAATGAAAAGACAAATTATTTTGCAACACACCATACAGAAATTTCAGATAAAAACAACTTTGGTTTTTTGATGGACTGAAAGAACTGACGAAAGGTCAAGACATTACAAGTAAGCAGTCAGACAGCAACATATGAATTCAACTGGATTTGAGGGTGAGAGCACCAACAAGCTTTTTCTAGCACTGTTAGTAAACTACTCGTTAACAAAGATCACATATTGGTATAGAGGGAAAGAATAATTTAAAGACTCTAAAAAAGGTGCTCATGTTCTCTTTGTTTCAACCAGCTGAATCTTCCATGGGGCCAAATTCAGCCAGCTTAACAGCAAAGCCAAACAGCATCACTTATTGTCAATCATTGCAATCCACATTTTCAAAACCCTTTTGCTTTGGGACATCACAGGACCATAAATAAAGCTCTAGCAAGAGGTTTAGGCATTTGTTTATGGGCAAGATATAATATCAAACTTGTTCTCTTAGAAAAATGAAAAACCCATTTAAGTTTGTGATAAAGTCTGTAAAATATTCTCCTTTCTTCATCTGGAGTGAAATGAGCTTGGCAGCATGTGTAGCTCTGAATAGTAATCTACATGTAAATCAGCAGCAGCCCCATGACCTGGAAAACCTTCTGTGTGTCAGTAATGCTATATTCTCAGAAGATCACTCTCTTCAACCAAAAGTGGAGAAGAAAATACATATTGATACAATTGGAGATGTATTTTTGGCAGTACAAGTGTTCACTTGAAAATAAGAATGACTCCAAGATAATGTCTCATAGATCTATAACCAGCATAACATCTTATTAGGGCAGCTCCTTTCCACCATATCTTTTCTCAGATATTTTGATGTTAAAGGAAATAGTCTCACCTCCCACAAAAAGATATTACTTACTTCCATCCATAATTGTTTCAGCTTATAACCTTATGCTTGTTTTTACAGCACATACTCCATTTTTTTGGTTCCATAATCTCATGTAGTATGTTTACCTAACTGGTTATAGTCATTGCTTATTTTTCCTCTTAAAGGGTTATATTTTAAAGGAAGGGACATTTTTTCTTTGAGGTTGATAGGCTTGCACAGAATGTATACTATGGGCTTGCATAGACAAAATGGGAACCCTAAATTAAAGCAGCAGGTTTTAAAAAACACCACTTCAATTTAGGGATGATTAACGCCCCCATGTCATGCACACACCCTGCTGACTTCCCTAGCTCTCTGGCAGAGAGGGGAGGGTGAGCTGCCCATGGACAGAGCAGTCCTTGGCTGCGGGGGGGGTTGATACTTCCCTCCATGGCAGCTTCAGCCCCCATCTATGCGGCACCCACCCTCAGGCAGCCAACTTGGGCAGCTTGTGGAGCACTGCAGCTGCTATGAATGACATGTGCTTCTAGTGGTTGGGGGGCACAATGGCAGTGGGAGCACGGTGGTGGCAGCAGGATCGGTGGGACCACGATGGCAGGAAGTGGGAGAGCTCCTGCGATGCCACTGGCACTGTCAGCGGTGAGGGAGGAGTGGCAAGCACTGACCAGGGGTCGATGACCACCTGCAGACGCCGCCAGCGGTGTCAGTGGCACCATTTTGTAGGGGGTGCACTGTCATGCTCAGGGGGTGCATATGCAGCCACATGCATCCCCTATGCGTCACCCCTGGCAGCTGCAGAGGGAAGCACTGGGCCCCCGCCCGGCTCAGGGAGGGAGGCAGGCTCCACGGGGGTGGGAGGGGATCATGCCCACTGCTTTTCTTGGGCAGAGCTGGATTTGTTCAAATGATAATTTACAATCCACTTAGTTTCTCTGGCTTGTTCACATAGTCACTGTACCTTAGGATTTGGTGTTTTCAGTATATTCTTACCCAGTGCATGCTACTTCTGGCTTTCCCCACCAAAGGTTGAATTCTGCTCTCTAGAACATGGAGCAAATCAACACATAGCTTAACAAAATACCTGTTTTGGTACTTCCAATATGAGGAGTGTTTGACAAGTGTCTAATCTGACTTCTTTTTATTATAGGTGAAAGCCCAACCAATCTCACAGATACAAACAATGATATTTAGATATGCTTCTTTGTTAGTAACTTTTTTTGATCTATGCAAACCTTACACCAGGATGCACTGAAACAAATCAGTCACCAAGGATTTGAAAAACACAGAAGTAAATCTGTGATAATCAAGTACCTCCATAAGACAGAGTTGATCCAAAAGGAAATCCATGATGACAGCATGCCAACCCTGGGGGATAATGCCACTTCATATGCCACAGTAATAACTGGGCAGCTGAATTTGTGTTTCACCAGCAGGCATGCATGGTGTATATCAGATAGCAATATCAACTTTCTCTTTCACTGATGCATGCAGAGAATGAAGAATTAACCTATCTATATTCCTATCATAAATGTACAAATGTTTGCTTGTGTGTTTTCGAAACTGAATTTGCTTTGACATCAGTGAGAGCATGTTCATATCTGCTTACATACATCTAAGGTACAATATAACGGTGTGAAGTTTAATAAAGCAGACAACATGACAGAAAACCAAAAGCAGTTTTACAAATGATCACACTGAAACAGAATAAACTGTTCTGGATAATACACAAGTAGTAAATCTTACCTTTAACGTTTTGCTCATTTTTAGAAATAAACAAAACTTTTTTTCTGAACTCATCAGAAAGAGGATTCTTATTGGGAGCTGAGGTTTGGGTTTTGACTCACCACTAGTTAAAATATTCTGTTAAACAGCATGGTGCCAAATAACCAGGATCCAGTCATCAAAATAATAATAATTTACAATGTATCAGTAACGACTATTGCACGACCTTCTGGCTAAAATGCTCTAGAGATTAATAAAATTGTATCTTGAAAATAGGGAATCTCTTTCAGTTATTACATTTAGGTAAATCAGATACAACTCTACCCTGGTACACTGGTTTTAAAGCACCATGTGAGTAAACCAGTGTATGTAAGAATCAGGACCCAAGTTTTTAAATGATGGCATGTGCAAATTAGTAGAACCTCAGCATTCTTCTAATGACTAAAAAACATTCAGACACAGAGTGAGGGTTTGACTATGAGACTATTTGAATGCTAATTGCTCCTAAAATTCCAGTGTAACTAATCATAGTTGTAACTAAAAAGATAGTGGATGTCCTAATCACTGGAAAAATAGGATAAACATATTCATCATAATTGTTCTGTGTGAGGGGGATTAGACAGAAATAGTTTGAGTCATCAAGCTAATTTCCTGAAACTTCTGAGCTAATCTACATTTGTAACATTTTCAAAATGCATCTTGTCTCCTTAAGAAACATGTTTTTTATATTAGGTTGTCTATTTCATTAAGTACTGGATGTCCTGGTGGTATAATGCATTGTATGAGAAATATTAAAAGAGGCAAACTTCAAAGGGAAATTATGCTAAAACTAAAATATCTGCTCTCTTATGCTGTTGTCACCAGGAAAAAAAAAAGCTCAAAGGTAGATTTTCCTACCTAATTTCATATCTAAGAGTTTAAGGTCACCATAGTGCAGACTGAGGTGGCTCATGACAGCTGTAAATAATTCACAAATGAACTAATTTTAGAACACCTCAAAGCAAATAAGATTTGTAACAAAATGCTGGTTCTTTTCAGACATAATCAGAGTCCTAGCTTCCCTCTTTTTTGTAAGAACTTAGAGAAAAGAGGGCAGGGAGGGCTTTACTTTGATGTCATAGGTAACCCAGTAAATAAAGCTTCTATTTTATATTGTTACTAGATTTTTTGCTTCAGCCATAAAATACTATCATTTAAAATTACTATTATAAAAAAGGCTAACAAAGGCAGCATAAAAAAACCCTGGAAATTTTAAACTCAGCAGATTTTTAAAAGAGGAGATATTAGACAAATTATTAAATAGGCTCAGTGTATCTAAGTTTTCTACTTTGCAGATGCAGCACAACTGGAGGTATTGCAGATGTACTGAAATCTGCAATTGCTATCTGTAGAGTTGCTAACTTAATTCCTATGTGCCTTTGTAGTAGAATCCAGTATTGAGTCTTATCACCATTACCAGAAAAATGGTACTGTCAACAATTGCCTGTGTGATTAGGCACTTATCTTTTGATGTTCAGTTACCTTCTGCTTGTTAACCTTGTCAAGGAGGGGCACGGAGGAGAACACCAACCAAATGAAACCTGCAGTAATTACTGTAATTCTGAGAGAAATATATTCACTGGAGGCAGGCAGTTCCACCCTCACAATCAACCTTTCTGCAACTCAAGGAAAACACAAACATGGCCTGGCTCAGACAAATTAGGCATGAACAAATGTTGCACATTAAATGAGTTAAAGGACCTTGCTGAAAATTACAAGGGCTGCTTGGGGAAGCAGTGAATCCCATTAAGTCAGAAATAGGCCTAAAAGAAAGTAGGCTTTGTGCGGAGACTTCCAGATATATTTACAGGATTTGGTTATCTCACCCAAGGCAATTCCAGGCATAACTCTCAAATGCATCAATACTGATAATGGTCCAGGGCTCTTTGGGAGACATTGAGAGGAAAGAGGAGATCATCAATTCTATGCTGTAAGACTAATAATAACAATAGCAATAATATCTAGCTATTATATAGCATTTTTTATCCATAGGTCTCAAAGTACTTTACAAGAGGGAGGTAACACGGATCTAAAAAGTAGTTTATATGAATCTCTAAACCATAACTTGATTTTAATAATTTCCAAGCTGGAAAGAAGTACATGGCTTTTAGTGCAACAGTCACATTTTCTTTTTCTGTTGGCATTCCCTGAAATGAATTCCTGTCTGTTACACAGCATATGTGAACATCTACTATGGCTGAAAGAATTATTCCTATATTACTGTAACTCCTTCTGTTACATCAGTACAGCTAAATGACCCTGTCTGTAAGAAGCACTGTTTTAATATGCATTAGCCTTTCCTCCCACTACATTTAGAGGAGGACCAGTGTTGGTTATTTTACTTAAAAATGTAACAAGAACAAGTTTACTACACTTCTCTTTTTTTTTCCCTCATTGTATAAGTGCAGTTCATGGAGGACAGTGCCATGACATCATTTTTCTGCATTTTCACTTGGTCCATTCTGGAGGAATAAAAAATCTAGGGATGCTGGAAGGTAGAACAAACTAGGTAAAGGGGCATACTGCCACATTCATGCATAAAATATACGCACTTGTAAATATGTTTTGATTTCAAAGGTTAAAGAGAGGACAAGTTGAGTTAAGTTACAGAAGCATTATGAGACGATGGTGGCAATATAGGTCATAAGGTGCCATGTTCAGCATAAATCATGCTGCATGTAATACATAATAAGTAGGGGTCTACTTAATTCATGATGATGCAGATTTTGGAAAACATAATGTTTGGCATTGTCCTCAAAATCAACTTAGAAAAAAACTTAATAAAAATAAAATGCTAACTCCACAGTGGGAGCCACTGGTCCTCGCTGCTGCTGCAGCCCAACCTTGCAGCCTGTGTGGAGCAGGGAAAGCACCAACTGGTGGAGATGGCACAAAGAGCAGCAGACAAAATGGTGGCCACTCTCTCATCCCTCCTCCACCCCACTGGGGCATCTGCGCCAATCAGCACCAAGGGGTACAGCTTCACAAAGAGCAACCAACAGATGAGATGGTGGCCACCCTTTTGTCCATCCTTCCCCTGCTGGGGCCTTTCCCCCAGTCAGTGATGGGGGGGCAGGGCTGCCAGACTGCATCCAGGAAATATCCATTGAATTTGTTATTAATGCCACAGCAAACCAGCAAAAATTGTTTAGCTTCTCTGTGATTTAAGCAGACCTGTAATAATAAGGATCACTCTTTGAGAGCTTCACTCCAGCATGTAACATCGTTGCAATCAAGACGAAAATAAACATTACAAAATGGACTGATTTCTATCAGCTTTTAAAAAAATGGCTTGATGATCACATGCTAATTGTGTGGACCTGTTACTGTGAATGACAAATAGTAGTTTCCAAAAGGACATTCTAGATAATGGCCTTTTAAGTGTTAATTGTGCTCATCATCTTCAAAACCCCCATTCTGTGAAGGATTAGAAAATATATTCTTAATGCCATGGTAGTTTATTGTCTAAGGAATAAATAGAGCATATAAGAGTGAGAGGCATACTTTAGTGTCTGTAGTTGGCTCTATGATGACTGAAAGAACCAAGAAAAGTTAACTGCTTGTAAACAGAGAAGAAATTAGAAGGAGAAAATGAGGTGCTCCATATGACGAGTTCTCACACTATCTGGGCAATTTTAGTTGTTTTAGTTCTGCAATTAGTCTTTCTTCAATATAAAAACTTGTTGGATTTACTTCAGATTTACATCTGTGTAATTGAGTTAGAACTAAATCATGACATATACAGTTTAGCATATTAGACTATGTGTGAAAGGGTTGGCCCTGTGCTTTGTCTTGGGTAGCCTATGGAAACCCAAACAGCTCAGTATACTGTAGTAGCTATGTGTGTATGGGAGATCTGTGACTGAAGACCAAGGTACATGACCAAGTGTTGTGTGTACCTCTCAGTACACTGTCCTAATCAGGTGCACAGAATAAAGCAGATCTTGATCAGACTTCCTAAAGCAAGTACTAAATGACTGCACAGTAACAACCGTGCAGCTCGGCACATGTGTAGATGTGCCCAAGGACAACTGGAGAAGGTTTAAGGAACTCATTTCCCTATATTCCCAAGCTATTGTTGCAAGTCAGAAGATCTGGTTCACAGGCACTTGGTATTTTTAACAGCCTTCAGTTAAATCATGTAGGAAAGACTACGAAACTAATAATCTGGAGTCGCTGCTGTCCAACTGGTTCCGCGTGAAGGATTAAATGTGCGGCTCACAGGCACCCATCCAGCCACCACTTCCCCACTAGTTTTTGCTGAAGCAGCCAGTTATTTGAAGGCAGGGCAGAACAGCAGGAAAGGACCTGCAGATCTCCTTGCCCATGTTGCTGTAAGGGAGGTGCAGTGAGAGTATGTACGTGGCTCTGTGAGACTGCATTGGTGTGGGTACTTGTGCTGCTGATATTAAATCCTTGATAGGAGATAAGACTCTGATTGGGATCTGGGCCAAAACACACGGAGTAAAGCTAAGGGAGGAATGTTGGCAAGGCAATCTGCATTTCCCAAGCTATAAATACTATGCTTGATTACGGAAGGAAAAGGTAGGACTGTACCTTTAGAAGGCTTTAACAAGAGTCAGTTGGAAACAGCTTTTATGCAATGCACAGGCTTCTGCTACACAATACTGATCAATGAAAACTCAGACAGAGAACAAAGCAGACTTCCATCAAGGCTCAGCTCCAAGTGATTTCAGAACAACTAAACCAGCTTGTGAAAGGAGGGAGAATACTTCCCATTACTGCAAACCTGATTTTCCTTCTACTTTTCATGTAGTTTTGGTTAGAGAGACTTCTGAATGGCATTCTGGGAGAAAGGAACAAAAACAGGTGGAGGAGGGAGAGAAGTAGGGCAGATATGCACAGTGCCCAGCCATTAATAGGTGTTATTATTCAGTTGAACTGAAAAGCTGAATTGGTAAAAGTGAGGGAGTCCCAATTCAGTCCTGTTTTGAAAGCACACCCTGAGATAAACTGTGTGGCTGTAAAGTGCTGCTCAGAGATATATTTGTAAAACTCACCCTGGCAACTCCAGCAAGGAAAAATTGCAAGTCTGAAACTGCTGCCAGGATGTTCTCTCATCAGCAAACCTGAGAACTACCTCCCTCTTTTCATAACAGTTACTCCCTACTCTACTATTATTATACTAAGTAGAATATCAATGACCCCTATCATGGTCTGAGCATGGGAGTGGGCAATTAGACTTCCCTGGGAAGCATGAAGGTGTTGGTTGGTTAAAAGGACAGTGAAGGAAAGAACAATGCAGGGAGAGGCTAGGAGCAAAGATTGTAAGAGACTGGAGGAAATCATAGGAAAGCATAAAATTAGTGAGTGGAAGGAGGACCAAAATATACATCCCCATTCAAAATTTGGGTGCAGGTAGATGTAGGAAAAGAACTAGAAAAAGGAATGGAGCATACGTAAACAGCAAAGCACTGAAAGCCTGAAAAATAATGAATCAAGTTACAGGTTCTAAAGGCTCGTTATTTTTGCCGGGGGGAGGAGAAAGGGGCAAAAGTGATGTAGACACCTTTGAGGGTGGGAAGGGGCAGGATGGGGTGACTAGTTTTCACCTGATCATGATGGCAGGAGGGGATAATATACCTTGTTTCATGAACATAGTAGCCACCATTGTGTTTTTATGCTACCCTTAACACAGTTGTTGGATTTCTTGTGATTCTAGGACTAGAAAGATTGGGGTCAGAAATTCTTCCTTCCAGCCACAACTTTCTCCCCCTTCCCCTTCTATCCCTCCCGCAATTCAGATTTTCTACTTGTACTGTATAAAATGTCAAAATAAAGTTTGGGAGCAGGGGATTTTTTTGTAGGGAGAGATACCCAGGGAATTCTACTGTAGGAGAAGCTAAACAACTTTTGGCATGAAGTAAGGGGTTAGTCAATACCATTTTTAGTCTTTGTCTCTTAAGTAGCTGAACTTGGGGAACATAGAGAATTTTCCTGTGTGATTTGTGGGTTTTAAAGGATTTTAAAGTGTTAGACTGAGGTTTCTGTAATTTAGTGCTCTGTGTGGGCGTTGTTCCAGAGCAGCAACACAGAGGGAGCAGACAGAAGTGCACCTTCCAGCTGTAACTGAGAGTGTTTTGCAGGAAGCATTTGGAGTTACATCAATCCTTCAGACCAGTCAGAAGTTCACTACTGGTTCCAGGGAGAAGGGGAATCTAGCTGCTGGCTGCCAGTCTGCAGAAGGTTTCTCTTAGCAATGGCCCCTCATACCTGCCAGCCCATGCTGTTTCCAGAATGGTAGGGGGGAAAGGGAGCAGAGGGAGCTTTTTCTAGGGGTTCCCAAGCCCCCTTGCCCTGTGGGACTGGGAGGCAGCACAGACACAAGTTACAGAAGATGCTATTTTGAAATGTCTTTATCTGAAACTTCATACAATGAGGGTTCAGGTTTTCACCAAATTGGCTATTTTTTACATGGTCTGCAGCTGTGCACTTATGTTTGGTCATGGCTATAAACTGCTCTCTGTGGCCAGATTGAGCAAAAATTGTCTCTTCTGTCTTCACTGAGAATGGCAACAGTATATATACCTTTGTATCTGGCACAATTTATGGCTCCTTTCAACTGTGGACTGGGATTTTGCGTTCCAGTCAGGATCACGTGGAAGACGTGAGATTTTAGAGGCAGAACCTTCATTGCTACCTTGCAGGTTATAGTATATCAGGGGCCAGGGTCATCTGGTGCCTGCACTGAAACAGCTCTGTTGGACAGAGTGAGATCATTCCAGTTTGATATTAGTTGCTAATAAGATTATAGTCTGTGCATGTAAGCATGGAATCTGCCACAATATTTCTGTGTCCATAATTCTTAGTGCATTTTGGCTGGTTGAGAGCTGTTGCTTATGGAAAGACTGACATGATCTTTGATTTCTGACATGATCTTGGAAGATATGATTCACAAAATAAGAACCATCTTAGAACTCAATGACTATCACTTTGGAAGTTTATTTGCATAGTAACTTTTTGCCTCTGTGTTTTTCAGTGCATTTCTGTGCTATGTGGCTCAGGGCAGGAGGCAAGAATAAGCATTTCTATGTATTATTATTTCAGGTTCTTGTAATGCTCCTGTCCCCACTGTAACTGTCTCCAACCTGAATATTCACCAGAAGTCTCTGTTCTTACAAGATTTCAGTCACATTTTGCAGACTCAAGATGTGTGGATAAACACATGAGCTTCTGGGCATTTATCAACAGCAAACAGAAACTACGTGACCAACACGGGTGGATAATTTCCTACTGCCATTTTTTTAATTACCATTAAAAATTTATCCCTTGAAGTAGCGTGCAAAAAACAGAAAGAGTATGTCTCGGCTTTAGCACTGAAATGGAAATGGAGAAAATGACCATTTTATGAATTGCTATTCTACTGTTACATTATATTGTAATGTATCGGGTAGTTTATGTATGTGCACCATTCTGTCTGTGATGCATAGAACTACTCATGTGTGTGCCATTACTCTATAGTGCTCGCAGTAAGGAAAGAGTCTCTGTCAGTGCAAATGGTAGGCGCTCCTGCTTTTGACACGGAAGGACACACGTTCAAGTCCCTGTGGTTTCTGCGAACCTGCAAATTGCCACCGTGCTCAGCTCAATGACACAATGAAATACTTAGGTGGCAATGAAATTGCTGCACTATTTAAAATGGAAAATAAAGTTGTCTAATGAAGCAAAATATAGTCAAATGTAGATCCTGTCAGTCACAGAGATTAGTAAGGGAAAGGAACAGCGCCTTCAAAATGCTGTAAGTAATCAAAGAAAAAAGAGTCTTTTGAACATTTTACTACTTGGCTGCTCAGGAAAAACTGTTTTCCTCACAGGAAAAAACCTTTCTTTAAAGGTTCTTCTTACCCCAGAACAGGAAACAGTACATCTTTTATTCATATAATCTATAGAGCTTGTCATATTTGTATCCAAGGTCTTATGAGAATACTTTTCTATCTAGGAACATAGTAAAAAATGCTGTCCAGTGCTTTTCAGTTGATGTGAGGCCACTAAAAAGTAACTGTGGGAAAATGGGAAATGCATATATATGGAACAATGTGTAGCAGACCTGACATATTAAGGTCACTAATCACTGTAACATTTTCTCTTTTCCTCTCTCCCGTTCCTGCTACAGGACTGTTCAGCATTCTCACCTACACAAAGTCTCTTTAGAGCTGTTTAGTACAATGTTTTTCTCAATACATTTCGCTCTAAAACAGTTACTCTCTATCAACTGTCCAATTTAATTACAAGTCCCAAAACTGAGCCTCACTGCTAAACACAGTCAGTCACCACAAATACATCATGCAAATAGGCAGCCATCTTCACTTGCTCCTCATTTAATAAAATGTTCTGTGCTTGTTCACTTTCCTGATTTTCAGTGCTCAGCTTAAAATTAGTTCTGGCTACTTGCAAGATCACTTCTGCATCTGGTTTCATAACAGCCTAATGACAGCTGCATTTTACTAGAATGATGAAGCAGTAGACTAGTGAGGAAAGGGCTGCAACTGCATGCAAGAAACTTTAGCCACAGTGAAAGTTAAGAAAATGGAAAATAAAGAGCCATTATTAAAGTCACTATGTTTAAAGGAAAAAAGTAGCTCAACCTCTTCCCTCAATATCTTTCCCAAAATAGTGCACTTATTCTTATGGATTCATTAAAAACCCCCAACAAAACAAAACAGCAAAAAACCGCACAATAACAACAAGAAATCTTCTTAGCTAGTAAAGGAAGAAGAGAGACTAGAGGAGGTCAGATATGAGACCAGCCAAATGAATACTTAGACAGGAAGGTAGATGGACACCATCCATTAAATCTAAAAATGATATCTTATTGCATTTTTATTGGCCTCTGTGCCTAAAACTGTGTCCTCAGCATGACTAGGAGTGCTTGTGCTTGGGTGCACATAGCACCTATGTCATTGTGCTTGCACAAGTCAAACTCAGAAATGTGAATATGAGTCAGTGTGGATATATCTTAGGCTAAGTGCAGACAGTCAAAAAGCCCAAGGCGGAATCTATTCAATCTTTGCAGGTTTCCCTAAGGTGCATAGATTGGACCAATAATGAACTGAACTGATATTTAGTTTCAGTTGAGACAGGCAGCCAGATACCTGCACTGACCCAGGCCAGAAGAAGGGGGCACTAGAGCATGTCTTTGCTGAGCCCACCCAAGTTGGGGCCACTGTCTGTCTGCCCAGCACATGCTCCCAACCCTCTGCTGTCCCCCCATGGAGGGGGAAAGAGCCCCACATCCAGGTGCCAGCCCCAGGACTATTTAGCATTTGGGCACTCCAGGGCTCAAGGGACCCTGGAAAGGGGCAGAGGAACCCTCCTGAGGCATGGAGCTCCCCCTCAATGTAGGCTGAGTGGGTGGAGGGGGCAGTCCCTCCCCAAGGGACTGCTCCCCCACTCCCACCTGCAGGGGCAGAGCTGAGTCACAGCAAAATCAGAAAGGGAGCGGATGAGGGAATCCACTTCTGTTCCCACCACAGGGCACACCAAGGCTCAGGGAACCCTGAACTGGGGCAGAGGAAACCCCCTGAAGCATGAGGCTCCCTCCACATGGGCATAGCCTGGGGGTTAGGAGGCAGTACCTGCCTGGGGGACTGCTTCCCCCTTCCCATCTGCAGGCATGGGTCTGAGCCATGGTCCATCCACAAAGGGAGAGGGGGTGGAAGGAAATACCCCTTTGCTCCCAGCACAGGGCAGACCAGGGCTCAGCAGACCCTAGGCTGGGGGCTTCTGTTCCCCTGCCTTCTCCTCCACATTGCTGACAGGTGCAGAAACAGAGGCTTTTACTGCTTCTGCTCTGTGACAGCCTGGGGGTGTGACCAGCTAGGCACTGAACTGGAGCAGTAGAACATGATCCTTGTCCCAGCAGGCCACCCTTTGGTGGGGGGAGGGGAGTGGGGGGCCACCTAGCATACTGGGATGCCAGGGGACTGCAGGGTAACTTGTGTCAGGATGGGATCTGGGACAGAAGTTTGATAGACTGGTCTAACCTAAAGTGATTAAATCTGATACTACATCCATCTGGGTGTATCTTAAACTGTGTTCAGCCATTTTGAAACCAATCTACATGCACTAAACTTCTGTTCTGTTACAGGTTTAGACTGGTTTCCAATCACTTACATCAGTGTCTATCCCTAGCCTTAGTTTTTTTGGAATGGTGCATAAAATGCATCACTTAAGCCTGACTGTATGACTTTTGAAATTAAGCCATTTTAAAATTGTGTACGCTCAGCCTTTTTTTAAAAGGACAGCATGTATGGTGTCTTTTACAGAAAATTAATCTTTACGTTGATGAGCAAGTATGGTAAACTTCATCCTCCTCTCCCCCCGCCCCCCCGAAATATGAGAAACTTATGAGGAAGCATAAATAGAATTAATTTCAAAATATAACCTCAACTATTTATATTTATACCTTAAGGCTCAGTCCCTCATTCCTTTTTCAAGCAAAACTCACATTGGTTTAATAATCAAATGGATTATGTCACCAGTGCCGTAAGTAACACTAAGTGAGAAGTTCTGTGAGACCACACATTATTAAGAATAACACAAGTGAATAACTAATTCCAGTGTTTTAAAATCTGTGGAAGATCTTGGGACGAATAGGACAGGAAATGATTCTGTGAGAAAACAAATTAGGAAAGTTGCCTTTTGAAGCCCAGCAATTTCTTCATTGTAAATCAGATCCATTCTCTGGTCAATAGTTTGGATATCTAAAACATAACCTTCATTCAGACCTCTCTCTCTCTTAAACAAGGGTTATTGTAGGTTCCATCCTTTGCTTAACCGAATGTCATTATGTTAATAGTGTTTTTTGTATCATTATTTCTTGACTCATTAGAAGATTATATACAACATAGAATTGAAAACAAGTTCACTTTCCTATTCTTCTCACCAGCAGTGGGGGGGGGGGGGGGGGGGGGGGGGGGGGAGGAAGGGGGAGGGCAAAAAGTCTTGTTCTGATGTAAATTATTAGGAATTCAAAATCATGACTTCATCAGTTCTTGAAAGGACCTTATTCATATCAGTGGAAAAAGCAGGAACTAATAAGCAGTAGGGTCCTATAAGTAGTTTCTAGAGATCCCAGTGATACAGAGATCTCAATCTTTGCACAAGTCTATTATAAATTCTGTGCTGCAGGATATTCCCCAGAAAAACAACAAAGAGCAATAAATGGCATTGCAGAACCCATTGTGCATGAGAGTGTGTAGACTTAAATTTTTTTTCTGCATGGGATAGAAAATAAACCCCATTTGTGCAGAGGGATATATGGAACTTCTGAAAAACAAGAGATGTGTCTAACTTAGCGAGGGTTTTCATCTGTCTATTTTGATTTATTCAGTTATTTGTTTTACCTTAAAAATGATAATTTAGTCTGCTGAGCTCAGGCCACACACTTTCTGAAAAGAAAGCAGTTTTATCCTATATTTTTCAAACTGCCCTTGTGGGCATGTATTGAAGGAATCATTTCTTAGTTGGTATTGTGTTCTAAAGCTAGCCTACAAATAAGCTTATTTAACTAATCAAGGTACAATGATGCATGCTGCCTTAAATAATATTGTTCTGATTTTAAATTAAAGAATAACATCAATTTGTGCAAAGAAGTCTGTAAAGACAAGAATTTACTTTGTGATAATGTATACAGTTGGCTTTCTACTGAGCTTGGGTAGGCATGTTTATATGTATTTGTAACAGGCTGGCTGGCAAAGGTTTGCAGCAGACTGCACACATTCAGCTGTAACACACCCCAGTCTTGCAGGATCTGTAGACCAGCTGTGGGCAGTAAAGTCTGATTGCAGGTTGCCTTGAAGGACTGAGCAGCAGACCCAGAACAGTAGCTTGCCACAGGGAGCTAAAAGCTCCTAGGGTTGGGAGCTAGGGTCAGACAGAGAAGGGGGGGTTCTTAGTTGGTGGCTGCAACATTGGGCTAAGGACCCTCCCAGGGTCTGGCAAAAGTCCCTGGCAGCAGCCCTGAGAGCAGAGAGGGAAGTCTCTGAAAGAGAAGAAAGACTGCACTGTGGTGCTGAGGGAGCAACAAAAAGCTGGGAAACCTTTTTTTGGTCTGGGAAGAGACCCCAGGACCCCAGTCACCCCTTTATGAACTGTGTTTATAGACTATATGAGCTAACCAAACACCAAACCCACTGTGGTATGCCTTAAAAAAAAAAGTAGGAATGTCTTTTAGAACAGCAAAGAAAGATGAGGCCGCAAAACAGATGAAACCAGTGAGCTCAGGAAATCAAATGGAACCAAACTGAGATACCCTACTTAAACCTTTAACAGCATGTACTGATAACCACACAGCTCATATTTAAGGACATTGATTTCAGAGATGGACAAGACTGCGAATGGGATTTAATTTTGTAAACCAACAAGGGTGTGTGCACATGTACTTAGTCAACTTAAAATAAGGCAACTTAATGAAGTAGACTTAAGTTAAACCACATTGGAGTGTACACATGGGGCTTATGTACACAACATGATTTTTGCCCTTTCTGCTTGCACAAGTGGAATTTCCCAACACTTTAAAAGTATTTCTAGAGCATTAAACTAAAATTCCTTGGATGTAGTTTAGTTTGCCTCACCAGGAATTAAAGTGTTGGGTCCATGAATTTGTTGCATGCAAACACAAAGGCACTCAAAGATGTGTAATGAACCTCTTTGTCCACGAGATGCTGTTGTGACTTTTTTGTAGCTCACCCCTTCAAATTGCTTTCACTTTCAAATTGCTTTCATTTTTTTTTTCTTGTGTGATTTGCTGACTCCCTGCTTCCACAGCTGAATGGCAGGGCATGGGCACAGGGTAGGTGGGTGAACCTGGGCTGGGGGCACAGTGCTGGACTGTCCTGCTCCTCTGTGGGACTGTCCAAGGACCTGGCTTAATTCATTAGAAAACCTAGTGTGTGTCAACATAGATGCAATGCTCCAAGACTTAATTCATTTGAAAACCTAGTGCGTGTAGACACAGATGTGGCACTCCAAAATAAACAAGTAAAAAATTTTATAATGTAAACCTATTTACTTTAACAAAAGTTAAGCCATCTTAACTGTCAGAAAGTTAGTATATGTGTACACACCCCAATTTGTACTAAGAAAATTACTAAGAAAATTAAAACCGAATATACTTGGATATAGGTTCTATTAAGTCAACCTTTAAGGTACCCCTTCACTCTCTGACCCCTCCTTAAGGGGGAAAACAAGCAAACAAATAAAAAAATATGTTCTGATGAAAAATTCTGAATTCCCAGTCTAGAACAACATTTCAAACCATTTAAATCACTCAGGAACCTTAGTTTCAATGACTTTCAATAGGATGTAGGCTCTCAAGCAATTTAGGTGCTTTTAAAAGTTGTGCCAGAGTTGAAAGCAGACTGAATTCATAATGCAGTTGCCATGTCAGGTCTTACTACTGCACTAATGTGATTTTGCCATATGACTAGTAAACCTACACCTTGAAATTGCAGATGCAAAACTTGAAGTAAAATTGTGTTTGAGCCTTTTTTTTTAATCCTAAAATGGATTCAGAAAGACTTTTTGGTTGCTGTTCCATAACAAGTTTTCAGTATCATTCACTTCAACTTACAGCTATGTCTTATTCAAACAAGTAGGAAGACTATTAATATGCAAAGCAAACACTGTCAGGCCCAGTATGGATCTTTGTAAAACTTTCCTGGGAATGAATAAATATTCAAAGTAAATATTTGCTAGCTTGATAATTTCATATCTAACTTCATTTAATAGGAACTAAATTGACATCACCAAAATATTTCATGCACTTCTTTTTATACATTTCTGATGCTAATGACTTTTGATCACTATGGGGATAGATTTTAGTCAGTGATCACTATGGGGATAGATTTGAGTCAGTGACTAAAAGGTTAAATGTTCTATGCCTGTCTCCTGACTTATTTATTCCCCTATTTCTCAAAGTTAATTATGAGTCATCTCAAAAAGCTGTTGTCCCTGCCTAGTTAAGATTCATGTCAATAGACTTGAAGTTGCTTCATGACCTTGTTCACTGTTGATCCTATGTCACATCAAAGTTTTGGCAGGGGATAAATGTCAAGGACGCTTTCATCTTGTAAACCCGGCTCTACTGACTGCAGCCTTATGTCACCATGCAGTATTTGTTCCCTGTGTTCTTTACTATTTATACTTAGGTATAATATAAAGCTATTTACTGTAGAAATGATACTTTCTGACAAACTTAGTATCCCATAGCATGGACTAAATACTTCATGCTTGCAATACCTGCTTTGCATCAAAAGCTCACGAACCCAGGTTGATTTTACTGGATTCCAATCTATCAAGAGCCTGAAGCAAAACAAATAGGTGAATGACTGCTTACATTAACTAAGCAGGAGTTGCTTGCATGAGTCTAATCTGCAGAAAGAAGAACTGCCCTACCTCCAAGCAACTATTGCTGAGTTCCCTCATTTGAAATAAGGACAAATGTTTCAATAGTTTCCTGAGGGAAGAATTGCCAAGACATGAGGAAAACTTCATTATAAGGGTCAGTTCCAGCAAAACTGGGGCCACTTGCCTCAGTTTCATGTGTCACATCAGTTAGGGTGAAAGATTCAAACATACTTGGCTAGTAAGGACATCAGGACATGGAATCTCTCCCCCAGTGTCTCTGTGTTTGTGAAGGTATTTAGAAGGGCCAACAGTGAAAGACGGTTGCCATGCTTCAAGAGAACTTCAAACTGTTATTAAAGAAACATAAATGAACACAAGCTGGCTCATAATCACAAGGCTCCAAAAGTGGGTTCAGAAGCAGTCAACTGAAAATTAGTATTTCAACTCCTCCCTTATGGGATGAGATTCCTAGGAACCTGGAGTAAGTTTGCCTGTGTTGCCCAAACTAGCTTTATTTATTGGTTATTGAAAACAAAAGTATTATGGGAACTTGAGAATTTACATTACAAAAGCTACTGTACAAAGCCATAAAATGGTCAGAAATTTCTGTGGGGTTCTGGTGATTCATGAAATGCTGTTGGTGGGGACTGGAGGTGATTTAAGAAGCTGGAGGTGATTTAAGAAGCTAGCTGTAGGATACCAGGCTTTAGAGGTTCAATGATCCCAGTAGCCAGGGCTAGCCAAGTCAGCAGGAAGGCTGAATTCTGGACAGACTGGCATGTCTCTCAGGAGGGCTAGGGTGTAGCCAGATGAGAGGGTAATAAACTTTATTTGTTTTACAAGTAAAATTAAAAAACAACAGCTTGTACGATTCTTTCCATCTATATAATCAATCCTTTTACTGTTTTGTCTCCTTACTGATTTCTGTCAAAAGACCGATTTCTGCTTAAGTGATAGTCTGGGCTAGCTCTTCCTATGGAAATGGGGAGTGGCAGGGTGCCATCTTAATGGCAGCCTGAAATGGCTAAATGAGGGACCAGGGAGTTTCAGATCCCAAAGGGACCTGAGCATGTTGAGTGAACATCAGTGAGTGATGACACCTGTCAAGCATGGGGCATGGTGTAGGGGTAGATGGAGCCATGCAATTATCCCATAAGGCAATGGCCACAGACATCTAATAAGAGCAGATTGGGAAACTCTGGGGTAGCTTCCCCCATTTAAAGGGAAACACAAATGTATTTGCCCTTATTTAAAAGAAAATACATCAATGATATGTGAATGAAGGAGTGACTATCTTCAGAGATCACAGTGGGTAAGGGTTGAAGGGACTCCAGGAGCTTCATGACCACCCCTGCAGGGCATCCAGCCACAGGGGGCCTATAATTTTTTTCACAACCCAATGGGGAGGCCACCTAGGGATGACAGAGTTTCCCATACTACTGCTGTGGAGTGCAGTATAAGGAGTTATCCCAAGGCAACCTCAGTCTGTCCCTTGGGGCAACTGCCAGCACAGTGGGGAACAATCCAATGCTCTGGGGGTTCCTTGTCAATATATTTGTCAAAACATGCTTGAAAAGGTCACTGAAAATATGCTAAGTTATGACACACTCTGATTGATATGTTGTTTGAGTAAAAGACATAAAAGCTTCAGATATTTTGTGAATGGGCCAGATCCTTAGCTGGTGTGAATTTGTGAAGTTCAATAAAAATCAGTTGTGTGTGCTTTGTAGGAAAAAAATCTCTAGTTTTATGGAGAAGACAACATTGCTTTTTGTCTTCATTTAAAAATAATTTATTGGAACAACACTGATTAACATCAGCCAAGGGTCTGGGCCTTAGAGTTAATAAAAGGGTTACAATTAATTCTTTTTTCCCCTCATTTTGGCTACAATGCTTATTACCTAATGTCTTTGAGGCAGTCAGTGGCGCTTCACTAATTTACTCAAACTGAGAATTTGGCCTGTATGCTTAGTGATGCAGAAGGGAGCAATGAGATTTGCAGGTATTCCCTTTAATATGCAAGGCCTCCCCACATACACAGTTCATCTAAATCCTCTACAATAGCTGAGCTTTCTTCGTCAATTAAGATTTCTCCTAAAATGTGTTCTATTGTTTATTGCCCAAGACAGTAATTTCCCTAAGAAGTACATCTGATTTGTTTATGTTCCCAACCCAAGGAGTGCCTTCACGGTCAGAATACAGTACAAGGACATAAATGCCCATGTAACATCTTTATTTTTTATTACTTGCTTTTTGGCACACCTAATTCTTATAGTAAAATGTTCACATACTATTACATAGTGAAGAAAAGTTACATTTCTACTATTGTGGTTTCCCTTTGTAATAAACTATACATTTCAGTTTCTATAATCTTTATCTTTCAGGATCACAATCTTCTGGCCATAAAATGTTGGGACTTTCTTAATAATTTTTTAAACTTTTTAAAGAAAACAAGTAAAGGGATAGATAAGACAAATGGTTAGATTAAGCAATAGATTCATCTTAATTGATAACATTGCTTTTCTAATGAGTATTAGTATAACCATTGACTGGATTTTGAGTCTTAGCTATAGAGTAATTAATGAACACAATTTTTGTTGTGTATAGAGCTCAGCATATTTTGCATTATACAAATAAGCACCTGGCAATCCCTTCAATGGTTATAGAATATAGCTATCATTTAAGCACATATCTAAACACACTGAAAAATAGAGCAAGTATTTAAAACAGAAAGTTTTATTTTTTCATTTAGTGTATTTTAGCACAATTCTATGGCAGAAGCTGAAATGGTTCTTTTTGTAGTGTACTGCCCATGCTTTCTAGTTTTACTTTCTTTATTGATCTAGTCTGTAATGCAAATCAATGGTGACTATTTAGGGTGGATTTAGCAGAATTAGCCTTAACGGCTGCTTTATTTATATACAATTAGTTTAAATGGAGAAGAAAATGAGGTGGGCTAAATATGGGAATATTTTCCAGTCCATTTACTAGTGCTTCTCTTCCCTAGGGTTCTTCAGCGAGGAAAATGCCTATTTCATTATTATGAGGACTATTGATTTCTTTGGATTTTGCTCCCCAAATCCCTACCATGGTCCAAGTGCAATCACATGCAGCTCTATGGAAAATATGACCTTCATGTAAAGTGTTGGTATTGCCTTTTAATTAACTGGTGCTGCATGCATGAATACAGCTTGTTTTATTTTATTTAATGTTTGCTTTTTGAAATCCACATTCAATTTTAACAATACATCATCTTTATATTTCTTCTTTTCTCTTAAGCAAACAACTTATACAATGCAGAATTTTTATGGAAGTTATTTGACATGGTAATAAATATTGTTGTGGATAAATAATCCTTCTGTATGTAAAGAATTTGGGAAATACATGCAACACATCATAGTTAGCCACCATGTAGTATGTCTAAAACTAATATTCTAAAAAAAAGTCTGGTTTTAGGGATAATTATAGATAATTAGCATAATTCTTTAAGAACATACAATTGATTAACTAATTGTAACTAATGTATTACAACCACCACTCTTGTTTTCAGCAGTACCGAATTCTGCAAGGTTTGTTCACAGCTAGTGACAAACAAAGCTTGCAGCTCATTTGTTTCCAATGGACACTACAACTGTGGCTTGTGGAATAAATACTCCAAAAATATATTTTTGTAATAGAACATAGCTCACAGGGATGCTGAGAGTACAAAATGAATTGTCCTAAGTGCACAGGGTTAAGGAAGAAACAATTATTTTAGCCATGGACAAATGTAGAACTATAAGCAACATGAAAACATTAAACAACCACTACAAGTGTCTGGAATATAAATACCTTACTATGAAACAAAGGACCAACTGCCGTTATCAACAGTTAACAAACCATATAGTTCAGTAAAAAAATCTGAAGCTTTCCAATCAAGGTTTTGATGAAAGCAATAACATTCTAAAGACACCACCTAGATTTTATGATTTACCCAACAGATAAAAACAAAAAGCAAACCAAAAAAAAAAAGACTGCCTGCTAAGACCAGTAATCACAGAGTGAAGATCAAGTAACATTTCCTGCATTCAAAATAGCTGAACTACTCTGAAGACCCATCAGAGAGGAAAAAAAATGACAAGCAATACAAAACACTCAAAAATCTCTGGAAATTATATAAATTCAATGGCAACTGAGAAGGATGAGCTTGCATTTTAGATAGTTTGTGTTTGGTACAATAAAGTTTTTAAAAGGTAATTTAAATAATTGGAGCTATGTTATAAAAGAAAACAAAAGATATATTTTCATTGGGCTACAATATCACTAGTTATAACTTGCTTCAGCTGAATAAAGTTTTACTGAAGTATAAAATAGAAACAATGATATGGAGGATGTAATACATTCTACCTGTTAACAACAATTATTGAAACACTGGACTTCACTGACCAAGACGGAAAGTATATGTTTTCTAACTTTAGAAATATACTGTATTTACTCAAATATAAGATGACCTTGAATTCAAGGTGATCCCCCAAGAACTTGATTCTATATATGGAAAATTTATACATGTGTTATAATTTTCCAGGTATAGAATCTAAGTATTGGAAGGTTGTGTTGAATACCACTCCCTTCACTGTTATAGTAGGGAAAGCAGTGGCTAGGGGAAGGGGGCCAGGTTGGCCCCCTGTCCTCTACTCCACTCACTTTTTTCCCTCTGAAGATTTCCTAACCCCCTGCCATCTGCATCCCCACTGCCAGCTTCCCACAGTCTCTGCAACTCCATCCATAGTCTCTGACCCTTCCCACCCAGCCCCACCAGTCCCTGCTTCTTCTCTCCCTTCCCCTACCTCCATACTCCACTTAACTGTCAGATGGGTTAACTACTTAGGCTGCTCCATCCCAGAGCACAGCACATGCAGCAGTATTGGTGCTGCTGACTAGCTGGGCAGAGGAAGGAGTTTCCATGTGTTTCTTCTTCAGGAGAGATCCCAGGCTCAGGGCCATAGTCAGAGCTACAGCAGCTGTTTGCTCCCCCACCCCACTTTGTATGTGACTATAAGAGGAGAGGTTTTCTGCCCCCATGCTAACTGGGGAAAAGAACCCTATTCTATATTCAAGTAAATAAATAGTCAATAGTATTTTTATCAAAATGTCAAGGGATATAAGCAGTTATTGCAGCAATATTACACTCAAAGTTCCACTTTAAAGGGACATTATTTAGGTTGCAAATCAAGCACTCAAAAGTCAGGAGGTGATAGATTTACAGGTACCCAAGCAATTTTAATTCTGTTGGCCATGTATCCTGGGCAATGAAGGAGGCAGGATCCTGTGAAAAGACTATGTATACATTTAATTAAAGTCTGTTCAATAATGCATATGCACAAGGAGCTTTGAAGAGTAAATAATGCTCTCTTAACATTGTTTTTTACATGCAATTTTTTAGGATAAAATGTAAAACAAGATCCATTATGTGCAACTATAGCAATCAGCTCATCATGCGTCATGAATCTCAACCTTCACTACTGGTGCATAGAGTGCTATCAGTTGGACTCCCAGAGGGAAGGATGGACTAATGGTTCAGTAATGGTCAAAGTGAGGAGCCCTGCCAAATACTGTCTTCCTCTCTTGAGAACTAAGTAAGTTTCTACTGTACATGATTTCTTCCCAAGCAGGAATGGGTCCATATGGTGATAACAAGATTTTGTTTCATTTTTTCCTGTAGATGCTAGGGAACTGGGAAGCAAATTGACCCTCCTCAAAGGTACAGCTACTCCAGCAGGACCCAGTACACCTTGTATTACTATCATTATGGCAGTGTAGGTGAGAACCTAGCTTTAGAACATGGTTCAGATATTTTGGTAGTTATTCAGTAACAAAGATTCACTGAAGTAAATGAGAAAATAGACACTCATGTCTGATGAAGTGCTGAACTGGAATCAACTAACTCTGCAAGGGATCCAACGTTCACTTTTTCAGACTCTAACTTCCCTGTATTCCCCTCTTATGATCATTTATCACATATTCTTCACTCTGCCAGGTTTTCATTACGTACTAGATTAAGATTAATATGTTCCATACATCAGAGTATTAGGAATTCTATTGAATCCAACTTTTATTGAATGTGTGCCCAAGAATTTTGGAAATTGGAAAAATGAATGTAGTTTTCATTTGTGATATTTCAAATGAAGCTATTTTTCCCCATTAACTCTCCTTACTAAGCAAATCATAGATTAGTTCAATCCTACCTTGTATGAGTAGAAAGGAAACTGTTGCAGTTACAGTCTGATATCTATTCTGCAAGAAGTCACAAGAACATAACTTTCAGGCTGCAGGGTAACCTAGTGCCATTCAGAAAATGGCATCAAGCCCAGAAAGCACTTAAGGTCCAATCCAGCACCATTAAATTCCAAGGCAAAGCTCCTACTTACTATAATGATACAGGATCTAGCCCAAGAATGCAACTTTGTGTATGCAAGACCAGCATTTACATTTAAAACAGGAGTCCTTGCTAAACGAGCCATGCATTTTGCCCTTGTAGCTTATATAAATGTATTTTACTGTGTCGATGTGATTGATTTGATCATTGGTGCATTAAAATGCTTGACAATACCTCCAGTGTCTTCGTATTTTTCCAGACAAAAACAGATTTTGATGTTGCTAGGCCTGTAAACTAAGTAAAAAATAAATCATCTATCAATGGATATGGCAAGTATTTTGTACAAGGCAATAAAAGGCTTTCATGTTCAGTTAAAAGTAAAAAATAAAGTTATTTGTACATGAAAAGGAGGCTCTTTCAAATTATATTTTACCCATAAAATATAAAAGTATATTTTATCCATATCAGAGTGTAAAAATGGGTGGGAAGGCAGAGGGGGGCAAGAAAGAAATTTTGAAAAATTTGCTTCACAGTGAGATCAGCCAACATAATCAGTTAATGAGACCACTGAAACTTTTTTTTACTTGATCTGTGACAAATAATACTTTTCATCACATTTCTCACTATTTTCAAGAACTGACTACCACATTTTTTCCTTTCCTTAGTGAAAAGTGAAGCTATATTAATATCTGTGGTTTTAATTACTTTTCATGTGAAGCTTATGGATAAAAATGGGTGACTGCTTCTGCAAGGTGGATAGAAATATGGTGTAGCCACTATCTGCTGAACAGAAATAGTATTTTTTTTCACTTGTTAAAAGTATTAAAATGCTATTTATGAATTAAGTTGTACCTTATTGTGAAAACTCAGGGTTTTCACTTGGATAATTTAGGTAGTTTTCTGTGATCCTGGTTTCATCTTCAAAGCATAATACCCTAGTGTTCTACCATATGCACTTAAACTAAAATATATACATGGCAAAATATTTCCATTTTGCATTTAATACAAGGGTATTTACTTTTCTAAAAGTCTTTTGCAAGTGATTAACCTTGAATGTATGGGTCCAGGATATTTTAATAGTTCTTTCATAATAGAACATTTCAGATTCAAATGATTTTATTTCCTTTTAAAAATAAAGGAGTTGTTTCTGATCTTGTCCAAGTTCCTATATGTCACTCTACTGGTGTAAAGGGGCTACAAGGGGGCTGGTATAAACCTGGGAGAAAGAATAGAATCCTAGAATCATAGAAAAATTGGGTTGGAAGGGACCTCAGGATGTCATATAAATTACTGGTGCAGGAATAGTATATGATATAATTAGCCTCCACCTGGAAAAGAGGATGGCAAGGGAGGAGCAGCACAGATTAGGAACAGGAGAGACATACTCTGTGATGTGGTAGGCTCAGGGTTTGCCCAGGCCACCGATTCTGCATGTTATGCCTCTGCATCAAGTCATGTTTTGACAATGCTTTCTTTGAAAGATTGAGTAGATAATATTTCTTCTTACCAGAATGGTATTTTAGGTGTAGAATCTTTCTGTTTTACAATTCCAATTTCTCAAATTCTTTGTGATCTGCATCCCATATCTTTTGAGCATCTCTGCACCGTAGTGCTCTCAGGCTACTGACATAGACAAGGTAAGGCCCAATCTTCCCTACATACTTCACCATTACAAGGAATCTCTGAAACACTTCTTTGTCTTCGTGGTGGCCTTATTAGTGATAACATCAATCTGTACATCTTTATATGTTAACATCTCGCCTAAGTACGTTATTTATGTTATAACAAATTTGATGTTTTGTTTGCTTAGCATTAGGCCAGCAGCTTGGGTTACTTGCCAAGCTTTTCAGGAAATTCTGCTCATGATCTTCAACTGTTTCCTTTCCATAGCTTAAAATGATTTCAGTATACACAGTAGTACTCACATTTATTACTACTACTGCTACTACTTCCCTGTGTAACACCACAGGTGCTGAGCATACATCCTAAAAAGCAGCCTGAGGAAACAGTGACCCATAAAGAAGGTACTGAATGTGCTTAAGTGCTTAGTTTTTCTAAGGACACCTGCAGGACCCTAGTGACAGATTCAACAGATGTGGACATATATTTTGGCCTCTACCCTTGCTTTCAAAATTTATTTTCTTCTAGGAGGTGAAAATGTATTGACATAGTTATTTAGTTCCTTGGGTGACCACAAAAGCAAGGTGTTCCATCACCCTTGCCCCCCTTGGTAGGAGAGACCGAGGGAAGAGGGCCTATTTCTTTTGGAAAAGAGAAGATTATCCCCTATCACTTGTGGATGAACAGATGCCATGTGTAAGGGGATGGGGGTGTGCCACTTACCGTGGGACCCTGATCCCCGGATGTCCCCTGAAGAGGAGGGGTACGTGTTGGACCGTCCCGCTTCGCTGCTCTCGCCTGCCACGACTTGATGGAAATATGGGGTTCACCCTTGCCAGGAAGCCGGCGGTCCACGTGGGGTACAGTTCCTCCAAGGTCCAGGGGTCCTGAGGGCTCCTCCTCCCCTACACCCTCGCCCGGTCCTCCGGGATGAGCCTCCGTGAGGGGCTCCCTGGTCAGAGTCCCAGTCCGGCGGGGGGGTGGGTTCCTCCCACAGCCGGACCCTCACTGGTGTCCCCGCGGCACCTAGTCCCCTTGGTGCTGCTGGCTCCTATAGTCTGGGGTTATCCTACCCCTGTACTTAAGTCTCCCGCCGAGCGGGTCTTACACGGCCGGCTTTCCCCGCCCATGGGTCGTCTTCCGCGATCACGTGTCCCAAAGCCGCTCTAGAAGGGTTCCCCCGGCGGTGGCCCCCTTCCCGGCTGCCCTCAGCCCGGCGGCTGCCGGGGCCTGTGTTACCTTCGGGTCGTCGCTGGTTCCCGCAGTCCCTGGTTCCGCAGTTGCCTGTCTCGCGGATCCCTCTGGGGTCGTGGGAGGCTTCACCGCCCTCCGGGATGCCGCCGCTGCCTCCCGCCGCGCGGCTCCCGGCTCCGCCTCGGCCAGCTGTGCAGCCGCCGGCTCCCGCTGCGGGGCTCCCGGC
>NW_017728886.1:176125232-176194706 GCF_001723895.1 Crocodylus porosus | reverse complement strand
GACGCCGGCGAGAACCCGGCCCAGGGGGCGCCGGTATTAGGCGGCGCTAGCGAGCCGGACCCAGGGGGCGCCAGCGATTAGCTGAATGCCAGCGAGACAGGCCCAGGGTGCAGGGAGCGGGCTGGAGATAGGAGCCCGGCCCAAGGGGGCGCCAGGTGGGCGAGGGGCCCCGGGGCCCGAGAGAGAGAACGAGGGCACCCGAGGGGCGAGGGACTATACAAACGTCCCCCAAAACAGCTGCTAGGCTTGGGGCGTGCTGAAGGGGAGGTTTGGAGGCACGCATAGCCCTTAAGGCGGGACGCATATAGATACCCCATTCTGGAGTAGGGACAGGAACACCAGTACCGTCCACTAGGGAAACAGGCACCCTCCCATATTACTTATTGGTCATCAAAGTCGTGGCGGGCGAGATTCTGAGAGTGCTACTTTCACCCTAACGTGACGGTAGGGGGCGCTAGGGAGTTCATGGCCGCCCCTAGGCCCTGCTCCCTCACAAAGGGCGATTCCGGAGAGGATGAAATTAGACTGTTCTCAGTGGTGGCAAATAGCAAAATAAGGAACAATGGTCTCAAGTTGCAGCAAGCAAAGTTGAGGTTAGATATTAGGAAGAACTTTTTCACTGCCAGGATAGTAAAGCACTGGAACAGGCTACCCACCGAGGTTGTGGAATCTCCATCTTTAGAGACTTTTAAGACCCAGGTGGATAAAAACTTGGCTGGAAAGATCTAACTGGGGATGGTCCTGCTTTAAGCAGGGGGTTGGACTAGATGACTTCATGAGGTCCTTTCCAGCCATAATTTTCTATAATTCTGTTCTCTTAGGAGCTGTTCTCAAATTCCTCGTCAATCATTTTCATCCCTGTTCATTTAATTATTGCATCCTCTTAATGTTTTTTTTTTTCATATTTGATATATATTTTTTCCTGGCAACATTACAAATAACATTTTTCTCCAGTTTGTTATACACCCAGATATTTAGTTACATACTTTCTTGGTGGAGGGGATTAGCTTATCACTGTGGCTTTTTCTTTGAGTAATAACATCATTGTCTGTGGCACCACACTGATTCATTCACTTTTGTCCAGGTAACGATTAATAAGTGTTCTCCATAACTTCTGTGAAAAATTCCTCTGAGGTAATAATGACATAAGCATATCCTTCGTCTATCTTCATACATGTTCTGCTGGTGCTTATAAACACTTACCAAGCAATTTAATCTTCCTGATTCTGGAATCTTTTCCCAAATGCCAATCACTGCCTTAAGCTTGACTTGTTTGCTACATTATGTATATAGCTCCCTGTGCTAGGTCTTATAGGCCCTATTTTTGAATTCTTCAAATCTTTCTGCCTGCTATCATGTCAGAAAATTATTTACTTTCCATAAACTTTGGTCTGCAGTGGATGACTTCCATCGCTTGGCAACTTCTAATTACTTTGTCAAGGCTTAAATGTAGGTCTTCCAGTTATTGCTCTTGAGTATTTTGTTTCAGATCCTCATTACAATCTGATCTATTATCAAGGAATCATTCTCCAAAAATTGCAACATTGATTCTCCAGTTTTAGATCCTTCATAAACCTTTCTTTGTTTTCATTTATTTTTTATATTCTTCATTTAAAAAACCTCTCTCTGATATGCTTAATTTTGCACATGGTGTTCAGTAGGCTTCAGATGTTTACTGAATGTTTTTAATACTGTTTAATATTTAGCTTTCTATGACTAAATTAACTAAAAACTATTAATGTATCAAGTATTTCAGAAGTAGATGCTTTCAGTAATTTGACTATTTTCTGGCTGTGTCACTGTACTGGCAGCTGTTTCTTTGTGATACAGAGCAAAAAGCAATGTAGATCTTTTCCAGTTGCCCTCTGCAGCCCCACAGATCTTTCAGTCTAGTATGGCTTTAAATTGATCCATTTCTTCCACTTGGTATTTTCTTTATTCATTTCATGTTACTAGAAGTAACCTCTAACAGATAAGGAGTGTGGCAGAAAATCTGCTTCATTAGTGTCTGAGTTTGAACTCATGAGCATTGTGTAACATAAGCCTTGTATAACATAGCATTCAGTTCCAAATAGTTTATCCTCAAGTCTCTTGAATCTCTTAGAGTTAGACCTCTACATGCCCCCAGAAAAAAACAACATTGGACTTGTGCCACATTATACTTGTTAAGATCAAATATGTTATACTCTAGATCGGGGTGGGCAGTTATTTTGGGTGGAGGGCCGCTTACTAAGTTTTGGCAAGCCATCGAGAGCTGCATGACAGGCAGCCACAGGCAGACAAATATTAATTTTCTACATTTTTTAGGAGCCCTGTGGGCCAGATAGAATGGCCTGGTGGGCTGCATCTGGCCCACTGGCTGCATTTTGCCCACCCCTGCTCTAGATAAGTCAACCTGGTTACCCAAGTTTTTTTAGTGAATTACATAAGAACATCAGAAATGCCATTCACTGGTTAAGACCATATATTCATCAAACTCAGTACTTTGTCTCACAGTGTCAGGGCATTGATGCTGAGGAGGAGAGAGAACAGGGTATGTCCAGAATTTTCCACACCCTGCTCCTTTCCCATTGGACTGTCCTGCTCCTCTCCTACTAGAACATATGACAAGCTTATAGCAAATATTATGGTCTAAATTCTGTTCTGACTCTATGATGTGTAAGTGGCACTTACATAGCTTTTAATCATCTAAAATACTAGATCACCACATTCAGCAGTACAAAATTGCTAAGAGCCTTCACTTCCTGGGTATGTGATCTAACAATTAGGCTCTTGAGTAAAAGGTGAGGGGTTCTTCCTCCTCCTTGCCCTTCTTCCCCACTTTCCAAATTCTTTCATTTTGAGAAAGTTAGACTGAGCTGGATGCCAACAGACCAGCAGTACATATGGCTACACAACTGAGAATGGGAGAGAGTATGCATGTCCCTGGGTAGAACTAGAATAAGTTTTTTTGCTGCTTGTTGCCAAAATGGGAGAGCTGAATTTTGTACTGCTGAATATGGATGAGGATTGGCTTGGAGGGTACCCTGGAGAAACCTGCATCTGTTTAAGTCCAATAGGATCTCACTTCTGAGACAAGATGTGTGCATTTGGGGTTAGTGACAGCAAAGACTTAAATATTTTGGAGGCTGCACAGGATCTCGGGCAATGTCTTTATATCAGTTTATTTATAACCTACAACAGAAAACTAGCAATCTTGATTGGAAGCTCTGAGCGCTACTACAGTACAAATATAAAGCAACAACAAAGAGTTAAATATTTTATGCACATGGATGCATTTACTTTTACATTATAAAAGAAATGTCCCATCAACAAATAGAAGACCTTATTTATATTTTTAAAAATCTACCATCACTTCACTTGTAGATTTCTAATGGTAGTTCTGGGCAAGGAGCAGGCTCTTAATCATTTTATCAAATAAATAATTAAAAGTTGACAATAGCCTGATTATGCATGCACTTTAGAAAGTGTAATAAGGGATGTTTCTCCAGTTTATCTGCACTTCTCGGTAAAAGAGAGCTAATTGCTGTGTTGTCCTCTATGCATTCTACTATAGGCTATATTTCACTTCTTTCCAGTAAAGATAGAAAGTAACTTGGAAAATGAGGAGCAGCACAATTCAAACTAGCTGATTCCAGACTATTCTTACACATTATGAATAATTAATAGCTCAGTATGTCCAACGTGCAGAAGAAACTTAAAATACACCATTTAACAGAATGGGATAGTACCCACAGATCACAAAGAGCAATCAAAGAATAACCAGAACTAAACCAGAATAAAGTAAATTTCTCTGATTGGCTTGTAGGGCATTCTGACCTGTATGACCTGTTTCTGGGCTTTTCTCCAAACAAAGAAGGTAGCCATTTCATAAGTGCTGCAGTAGGTTCACCCAATTGATCTAACCTACACATCAGCTCTGCTTTATTTAACCTTTATACTTTCTCTGTCATTCTTTACACCATAGCAGAGTCAGAAAGCCTGGTATAATTGCAGTATTTGATTTTTCAGGATAACCAGAATGATGATCATCTGAATGATTTTCTGTTGACCAGCAAACCAGGAGCTAGGGCTTACAGAAACAGTTGTACTGTTACACAGTTTGCAAATATATGTCTTACACAAAGAGTGAATGAACAACCAGGACATAGGTAAGCAAGTGCTGGGAGTGTGGTTGTACAGTAAATTTTTTCTAACGTGGAATGAGTAGAGCCTTGGAAGTCTAGATGGTCACTTAAATTTGACAGCAGTGTACTCTTCTTTTGACAGTAATACTTGCTAGAAGATTTCATGGTATTATGCCATATAATAATGTAATGGCTTCCAAAAAAAAGTTAATTATATACCTAGAAGTCATTCACAGTATGCAGGAAACCACAACCAATGTAGTGCACTTAGCAATGTATTTTATACAGCTCTGTACGTTTGTATTACCACCAATTAATCTGCAGCACTGTCTGACAGCAAAAATAGGTAATGTCTCATTTGATGGCTGACACCTTACAATGGTGCAGCCTTGTGACTGAGGTTAAAAAAAAGAGAGAGATAAGTCAACCCCTAGTGATACAATTAAAGAGAGTTGTGCTGACCCTTACTAGAATCCTGTGTGTTCAATTTGGAGGAAGAAGATTGCACATCCCAAAGAAAGCTTTTTGTGCGAGTTTCCTGTGCTATTTCAGCTAAGAAGGCCACTTTAGAAAATAAGCCCTTTCCTAGTAGAAAACAACTGTCTTCTTTTTTAAAAAAATATTTTACAACATGGAGCTGGAATTTAGGTACTTTTTCATGTTGTATTACACAATTTAACAAGATGAGAGTGGCATGATTAATTGGCAAAAGCACTGACATTTCAGTAGCGATGGAAAAATTCCATGAATAATTTTAAAAAGACCTAGTAGAATACTATACTTCACATACACCCTATTTACTTGAATATAAGACACATTTTTTCCTTAATCAATAAGGGTAAAAGCCTCTCCTCTTACATTCACCTACAAGCAAACCACAATAAATACACTGAATATTTTTGAACTTCTGCTTGATGCAGCATGTGTTCAGTAATGGAACTGAGCTATGAAGTTGATTAAATCTATAACTATATCAGTGTTTATAGCCAAGACTGAGCATGACAATAAAATATCTGACCTATATGGGGCAAACATACTGATGGGAACCTTCTTTCTCTCTCTGTCTCTTTCTCTCTCTGTGTCTGGCCCTTAAAAAATGGGTGGGTGTTCCCTCCACAGGGAACTAGCACCAGGTCTGGAAATAGTGCAATACCAGGCCCGTATCAGGAGGACCAGAGCCAGCCCTGACACCTTGTCTCGAGTGCCAATGATCTTAGCCAAGAGGCTGAGATGCTGATCAGAACCTACCACAAGGACAGATTAGTATAGCCCATCTGAATAAGACATATTCTACATTGCCGCTGTATTGCATACATTTGACTTCCTCTTAACTTCCAATGCTAAGCTACACTTTTCTTTCCCATTTTCAATGATTTTTGTTTCTTCACCAACCTTAAATTTGCCGAACATCACCAAACAAGGCCCCAAACAGTTTACCCAGAATCCCTGTGTTGCCCCTTCTCTCAGCCTGGTACATATGATTAGCGTGGCCCTGGTCTTCATGAGGTGAAGCTGGACCAGGCTGATCTGTGACTCATCTGCCTAAAAACCCTTTGAAGGATCCCAGGACTCATAAGAACACCCAGTTCCCCTCATGGTCACGAGTAGAGGCTAATTAGCATACGATTCCTTTGTGGTGGGTATCTGAATAACACACACATACTGAAAAGTGCTAAGCTTTGGGGTCACCATGGCTTTAAATGCTGTTGACTCTGGTGGGGCCCAGCCCAATGAACTATATAGTAAATCATGAACCTTTTGACTAATATAAAGAATAGTGGGTGTGTTTTACTTACCTGGCAGGGGAAGCAGCGTGACCACGTAGGCGAGCTCCCCAGGGTAATTGTCTCTGATATGTCCTCCATAGGAGGTCTATATTGAGCAGATTCTTTTTGGTATTGGGTGGTGGAACCGGAGCGTGCTCCATCCACTCCATGCATTGACCTGGTATTGCAGTGCTTCCAGGACTGGTGCAAAAAAACAGAAAAAAAAAAAAAAAAAAAATTTTGCTTGAGATTAGAGCAAATTACTGCACAGTAAGCATCAATGTCTAAATGTGCAGGCACTTACTGTGCAGTAATTTGCTCTAAACATGAGAAAATGTTCTACCTGTACATACAGGTAACAAATTTACTCATGATTAATTACTGCATAGTACAGCATGTGTAGACAGCCAACTGGGAGCAAATTAGCTCCCAGTTAGATGGGCAGCAGGTGGTGGAAGATTGTCCCTGGAAGCTGTCTGCTGCCTGCTGCTGGGGTGGGCTCCACCACTGGAGCCCAGATGAGGACAATGTCCCCCTGCCCCAGAATCAAGGACCTCCCAACCTCCAGTCTGCGATTGTAGAGCAGGGATTAGGAAACAAGCTCCCATCCTCTGCTCCATGATCACAATTATGGAGTGGGTACTGAGAGCTCCCTGCATGGGGACAATTCCCTAACCAGCCTGAAACTGTCTGGGACCTGCCCCTGACCAGAACAGTTCCTGGCCAACTCTGGGCTGTGTGGAGAAGTCTTCATGCATAGCAGTCAGCTGCTTCCAGTGTGACCAGAAGAGGCACACTGACTTTAAAAGAAAGCTGGCAAACAGCTGGAGGGAGGACTGGCAGCAGAGCAGACAAGCAAAGGCAGCTGTACCTGTAAGCTGGGGAGGACTGGCAGCAGAGTGGGCAAGCCAGAAAAGACTGGCAAAGGCAGTCATGCCAATATGCCAGGGGAGACTGGCACTAGCAGGGCCAAGTCAGGGAAGATTGGCATAAGGGCAAGTAGGCCAGGGAACTGACATGATCTCAGGAGCCAAGAAGAGGAAACCAGCTGGCTGAGGGACCAAGATTGGCCTGGCATAGGCAGCCTACCCCAGAGAAGGGACAGATGCTGAGCAGTCTAAGTCCAGTCACTTGGAGAAGGGACTGGCCAATGGGAGACCTGAGTGGGACTCAGACTAATGCATTCCCAAAAGAGTTACATAATAAGGAATAAAGATATGGTACCAGAAACATTGAATTGTGAGTTCTTCAATAACACAGTTTCCTTTATAAATTATAACAAGACTTCATTAAGTTAATTGAGTGATTCTTAAGAGTGACATGAAATTGATATAAAAGGACTTTGAGCATTTATGAGGTAACATCTGGTTGGTGAACGGCTGGGGTGAAAGGGGATGTAGGAGTCCTGAGGAAACTGCCATTAGTCTCACTTGAGGACCTTAACCTGTAGAAGCCTCCTGGTCTAAGTAAATAAAATACAAGTCATGGCAGGCAAGAACGGAAGCCTAGGAGACAGGCATAGATATCAAGATGAGTAGTGGCTGTTGAACAAGACTCCAGAAGGCAAGGACTAAATCTCATTGCACCTGGTTGCACATGACCAAGTTAGCACCAGTTACAATGAGCAGGGGAAAATACATACATACATGTGTATGTATATGTGTGTGTATATTCACACAAACACACATATATCTGTATGTATGTATGTATGTATTTTCCCTTGATCATAGATATAGATATGTATTTACTCAGTCCAAACTGTATTTTGGCAGAGGTGTGTGAAAGTGGTGATTTTTCAGAGCATTATTTATTTTCACTTGCTCAAAGTCCACATTTCCAAAGTTTTAAGTATAAATAACAGGGAGAACAGATTTGAAATCCTTTTTGCTTTGCAGTGTTAGTACTTTTTATCATGCACTGTATGATTTCTGATGTTTTACTTACAGACAAAGTTCCTGATGTTCGGTAATTTTGTAAGACTGTTGCCTTCCAGCAGTTAAGGGGGTGGGGGCGGGGAAGGGAGAAGCATTTCTAGTGCTTTTGGCTGAGGAGGAAAGCTAAAAAATGTGAACACTTAAACACAAAAAGAACATGAAGGAAAATAAAAAGAACTTCCCCTGTTTTTTGTTGGTCATGTTATTTTTGTAACATTTTCTCAGTTTATTGATAGCGGGCAGGAGTGAGAGAGACAGAAAGCATATGGATGTTGTTGCTGACATTTTTATTCCTGTTCAAATTTTTTCATCCAAAGTAAGCCAGGCTAGATTTACATCTCTGTTCTTACCCACACAGCTTCATGGGTTCACAATGAAAATGTTAAGGTTAAGTGGAATTACACTGTTTTGTCAGCTTTTCACATGATTGCTTTTGTGCAAGGAAAAGTGATTTCGTTTACATGGTATCCTACTTCACAGATGCTACTTGTGTATAATCAGAAGTTCCTCACCATATACATGAATCAGAGAGCTAGGTCCCATACACAATAAATTATTATTAAAACAGGTAGATTATTGGAAATTGCATGACTAAATACTACTGTCAGTAGCACAGGTGTGTTCAAGGTAGTAAAAGTGCTCAGATATACTTGAGAACAAATTGAGAAGTGGAGGACTTATACAGACTCAAATGGAGTAAGCACTAAAATGTGCCTGCACATGACTGTTATAGATATGAAGGTAAAAAGGTGTACAAAGTAAAAAAAGAAGAAGAAAAAAAAGTCACTGTACTTTTAGAGCCAAGGCTAAGCCACAGAGGTAAACAGTTTAAACATAAATTACCTGAACTGTAAATTGATCAATTTTGTTTTATGGTTATGGTTTGCAATAATCCTTGAACTCAACAATTTCATTACTATTTAGGGACTTTCTAGAGTTTGACTACACTGAGCATGAATGATAAGTGCCCCCGGTGGCTGGAGGGGCACGGTGGTGGCGAGTGTGTGGTGGTGGCGGCGGGAGAACAGTGGTGGCAGTGGAAGTGCGGCAGCGGTAAGTAGGAGCTCCTACAGACACTGCTGGCACTGTCAGTGGTGGGGAGTGTTGAGTGCCAACTAGGGGTCACAGACACCACCAGCAGCATCGGTGGTAGCCAGCAGCTATTGGGGACCACCAACAGACACCACTGCTGTGTTGCTGGTGGGGTGGCAAGCAGTGACCACCTGCAGAGGTGCACCGCCACACTCAGGGGGTGCACGTGCACCCATGTGCATCCCCTACATGTTGCCCTTGACACTGAGTAAAAAGGAAAGGAAAGGAGAGGGTATAAATTTAGGTCAGGAGGATAAACATGGATCACTAGCAAACAGTAGCATCACCTATAAAGAATAATCAGGCCAGCTACAGACATTACACCTTTACCAGTGTAAGTGACTGGAAAGTGGTCCATGCCCATAACAGAACAGAAGTTGGGCATATGCAGACTGGTTTAAAAATGGCAGAACCCAATCTGAGATTTGGCACCCCTACCAGAAGGTGAATGTATGCTCTGTTCTCTACCAACCTAAACTATGCCACTTACAGAAAACCACATAACTTAGATCGCTTTCTCCTTGGGCTTTTGCCTGTCCGTACTTAGCCTCAGAATTTAGAGAACATTTATGCAGAACATATATGCACAGATAAGCATATTTTCATTGGCAACAAAACAAGTTGGCATGTTGGCCATTGCAGTCCCAAAGATGCACAGATTTCAAGCGAGTTCTGGGATAGTAATGGTCATTGCTGCTTACCCTGCACATTCTCCCTAGGCCATACAGGAAAGAGAACAACCTGCTGCTTTTCCACTTTTTCCCACAAACAAGAACATCACTGGAATCACAGGGGAAAAATAATTCATACTCTTATCATGGTTCACTAGAGTTTCTCCTTTCCAATATTTTGGAGTCATCAAAGGGTGAGGGAGAAACCTCTCTCGCATATGGCAAGCCATTCAGCCTCATTCTGTGACAGACTGTCTTGCGCAGGAGGGCGCTGTGATGGGAATAGCAGCATTCTTCAGAACGGCTGAGGGCATATGAAGTAGCATAGTGGAAACAGTAGTGGCAGTAGTTTAAATACTACTGCTGTGACTTTAATCTTTTCCCTGTAAGAACTGTGGCTGTAAGAAAATACAAAACAGGGCTGAGATTCAAGCTGGAAATGTAACCTCATCACAGATCTATAAAAGGCTTACATTTAGACTGTAAAGTCAACAACAGATTATGGAACATTTTTGGTATTACACCTTAAGGAAGTTGCTTCATTAGGGATTCCTGACATCCTCAGGTTGCATAAACATTAGAATCAATATTGGAAGCCCCATAGCACAATGAAGACAGAAGTATCATGGATGATTTTTTTAAATGTTTTTGAAGACAGCATTAAGTTTTAACTCAGACAAATATAAATTATCAAAATGAAAGGATTTGGAGCTTAGGCTGTCTCTCCAATTCCAATTCCTCTTTAATAATACAGTTCACATGATACATACCGCACCATATGTCCCTATATCAAGAATTAAGAAATATATAGTTTTATATTGGTTGTACATAAAATACCAATTATGAAAATTGTGGGACAAATTAAAATCAAACCATAAAAAGGAAAAAAAAAAGTTACAGGACTTCATCGGATTAGGCTAGAATCTAATGAAAATTCAGAATGTCAACCTGAATCACTGTTTCCCAGACAGTATGAATTTCAATAGACATAAATGGCAATTAAAGAGAAGCTAACCCACAACAGATGTTAGCAAGACTTTTTTCACTTAGAACATAATAAACATATGGAATGGACTATCAGGCACTATTGCTGAGGCAAAACACAAGGATCATTCAAGAAACAATTAGGTGGTGTTGTAAAGAAATGGAATACTTAACATGGATGAGCCCTGATGGGCCAATAGTCCTGATGGGTAAATCTCTCCAGCTAAAACATTTTATGTTCTTGTATTCATTTGAATGTAAATATCTCTTCAATAACATCTACTTCTTGACTTGGTGGGGAACCTGTTTCACTGTCGCTTTCTTCTACTCATAAAAGAGAGAGCTTGTTGGGTTTTTTTTCTTTTAAAATCGCAAAATGTCCACAACATATGATTTTTCTCTCAGTTACCACTAACAGAGAGATTGAAGTTCTGGAATATCAGCATAAGGGTGGGGCTTACCATATTTGATTTTTTAATGTAAAGAAAGAGTAGCAATTTTGGGACAAATCATTAAAAGTATTTTATTTTAGAATAGTTATTTTAGGACCCAGTTTCTCAAAGTAAAGAATACTTTACTGTCCAAGCCCCCAAGGTCTGGAACAGACTGCCGCCGGAGGCAGTTCAACCATCCACTTTGAATGCCTTCAAGACACATTTGGATGCTTATCTTGCTGGGATCCTCTGATCCCTGCTGACTCTCTGCCCCTGGGGCAGGGGGCTGGACTCAATGATCCTCCGGGGTTGCTTCCAGCCCAAATGTCTATGAAATCTATGAAATAAAATGCTACAGGCATCCATTTATTTTCTCTCTTACCACATACCAATCACATTGTCTAATTTTCCATTCATGTCATGATAGCAGGGAGAGTGGTTTATGCAGAATATATATATGCCAAGTTGCTTTGAGATTTTATTTTCCTTTGGCCAAATGTTTTTAGGAAAAAAATGTTCTAGAAAAAGTTTAGTAGTGAGGCTTAATTTTTTAAAAAAATTTAAAACAAGTTGGGTTCCAAATTTACTTTATTTTAAAATGCTTAAAGCTTGAATATGATACAAAATGAGTCATTATTTTCCAAAAAAAAAAATGTCTTAGGTTGACAAAAACAATTTTCCCCGTGATTTCTAGAACATGCAACATAGCAAAAATACCTATTATTCATATAGTTTTAGTTGAAATCATCTTATTGTAATAGGCCTCTGCAGTTTCAAAATCACTGTTACAGGAATGGTGTTGCTGAAATAGGATGAAGGTTCAGGATAAGCAAGAGGGATTGCACTGTGTATTGTGAGTTAGAGAGAGCATGTTTAAAAATCGTGTAATACGAGTTGTTGATAGAGTGCCCCAAGTTCCCAAATGCTTAGATGCTAGCACACTACCACAGTCCTTGCAGTAACTATGCTACAATATGAATAAACAAAGAGCAGACAGGAAGGGTTTGAGTGACTCTTCCTCAGATCACAGTGTAAGAAATGCTGCATCTCATTCTCCCCTAGTTTGTCCATTGTATATTGTTTTACTTTTCTGAAAAGTATCGATGGGCTAGTGATGATTATAGATTTGGTAACATTTTGTTTTGACTTGGCACATATTCAAGGCAGTGGATAATTTTAAAACAACAAAAAACAATCTCATGTTCTCATCCTTTGTAGACGTACCTATCCTTCTCAGTAGTATTCACTAGCCAATTAGTATTTACAAACATATCCAACATATCCAAAGGCTTTTGATTTTTATCACAATGTATACCTACAGTAGAAGAACAGAACTGTTTTGTTATATTTCTTAATGGATGTGCCGACATGTTTGGTTAATATGAATGAATAAACTCCAGGGCTTAATGCTCCGGAGTTTATTTGTGCACAACACATGGAGTCTGGTGGAGGAGCCTGGTCTGGCAGAGGACCCAGTGGGTCAGCCTGCCACCCAGGACTCCATGTGCTGCAAAGGGGCTGGCTGAGGTACAAGGGTGCTTCAGGATGGGATCTCCCTGCTGGTTAGCCCCACACTGAAGCAGCATGTTCCAGCCAGCTGCGGCAGCATCTACACATGTGCTGCTGCACACAAAAAAACTCTGCAGCAGGTAGTACTTATATTTTACAGAGTAATACAGTACTATCTGCTGCGGAGTTTATTAGTTTCATGCACTCTAACAGGGGCACACATGTAGACACCAAGGATTTACTGCACAGTTAACTGGTGAACTGCACAGTAAACATCTCATGTAGATGCACCCATTAATGAATGCATCTTCGAAACAACCCTATAAAGGAGGTTAGTGACAGATAACAGACACAATATATTCAAAAGGAAAAATTTCAAGTAATAGACTTGTCCTTGAAGTCAGGCAGTTACAACCAGATTTTCATATAACAGCAGAGTTCACTTTTAATGACTATATGTCATATTATATTTCTGCATTAAGTAGCTGAAATACATTTAGGCTTCTTTCTTCTTCCTTTTCTTCCCTCACTTTCTCACCAAGAATATTTCTAATAGATCAGCCAATAGGATATTGATTTAAAAATAGTAAGTTAAAAAAAGAGGAGTAGACATTTATATGAATTAGAATAATAGCTTTAGTTACATTCTCTGGAATAAAATAAATTACAAGGGCTATCAATCCATGAGGTGGTTTAAGAAAGACCTTTTCCCTGTGTGGTACTGCTGCATAATTAGCTGCATTACAGAATGTAGTGGGCAGGTTGGGTAAATTGTTAACATTTTTCTTTGAAGTATTTAGCACTGGCTCTAGCAAGTTGTCCCCTAGCTGCGGAACAACATGCCCCATAGTCTTATATATACTAGTTCTAGAGTGAGAGATGGTAAAACTATAGTACCATCCTGAATCATTGTTGAAACATATGAACAAATAAACCTGATGGAAACTACCTTTCTGAAGAATGTTATAGCTTCCGAGTTTTCCTCCTTAGTAAGTGTAAGATTGTGGCAATGTACCTTTAGTGAGCTACAGCTCGCATATATTAAGCCAAGCTATCTTCTACATTTGATAGTATGTATTTCTCTTCTCAGAACATCAGAAAAGAAACACAATACATTCCAGTGTGCACAGTCATACATTGTCTGTACCCAGTTGGCTTTCATCTGGTGAAACGCAGTCAGAAGTTAATATTTAAATGGCTGAAATGTGAGGATTCCAATGCCCATGAAACTTTCCTTCTGAGAAATCAAGGACATATTTTTCTGGAATAGGAGGTCACAGAGCATCTTGTCAATCTGTTAATCAAAAAGAATTTTTGATTACAGGTACACCTGGAGTAGGTAATAAATAGGAGTTATTTCTATTAATGAGGTCCTTCAAACCTGGAAGATGGTTAAGTGAAGTTGTCTTCCCAGATATCCCTAATGGCATTTTATATGAGTCAGACTTTAATTTAAAGACTTGGTTTAAATCCACAGAGACAATTATTCCCTGTTCTTATTCCCTGCTGTGGGGTAATATGAAATGGTATAGGAGAGAGGTTATGGGGAGTGCTGAATTCAAAGATTCTGCCTGAATTAAATAATAATAGATTTGGAAACTTAAAATGCAGGTAAACCTGTCAATTACATTCACTAATGCAGAATTTGGTTTCTCTGGTTTCAGTGCATGCTAATAGGTTGTGTGGAGGGCACATTGGAATGTCCTGTGTTTCTTTTCTGATGTTCTAAGAAGAGAAATTCATACTATCAAATGTAGAAGACAGCCTGGCTTAACATATCTGAGCTGCAGCTCAACTGAAGGTACATTGAAGCAGTGAACTCCTATTCCATCTAAAAAGTCCAGACTGGCAGGGGACCCAGAAGGATTAGCCTGGCAGCCAAGGGCTGCTCCGACAGGGTTCCATGTGCTGCAGAGTGGCTGGCTGAGGAACAAGGGTGCTTCAGTTCAGGAGTTACCTGCCAGCTAATCCCAGACTGAAGCACTCTGTGCCCCAGCCAGCTGCAGAATCTACACATGCAGCACCGCATCTACACGTGCGCTGCTGCACATAAAAAAACTCTGCAGCAAGATAGTACTTTTATTTACAAGTACTACCCTGCTGCAGAATTTATTAATTTAATGCACCCTAATAGGGGCACACGTGGAGATGCAGAAATGCTTACTGCACAGCTAATCAACTGTGCAGTAAACAGCTCATGTAGACATGCCTACTGTGACCTTGGATAGGTCACATAAATCCCTAAGCCTCTGTCCCTCATGTGTAAAATGGGAATAAGAGCATTTCTATATTTTACATGGATATTGTGAAAATACATGTCCAAAAGATTCTCAGATACAAAAATCTTGAAGAGATCGGGGCCATAAAGAAGCATTTTACATACATAGTAAGATTCACAAATGGGATTTAGGCTCCTCAGTGAAACATCTCATTCTGCCAAATTTAATTTAGAACCCAGATTAGGAATTTAAGCTCCCTATCCAATGCATGCAGATAGTTAAGCTCTCAGAACAGGATTCACAAGAGCTAGCACTCTCATGCTAGGCAGGGAACCTCCTAAACTAGACAGTAAGGAAGTTCCAAGGAGAGGCGTATGGTTAGGTCCCACTTCCCAAAGACAGGCACCTACCATTAGGTTGGAGGGAGATACCTGTTTCCACCCAGAATTCATAACTATGAATTATGGGATGATGTTCTAAAACAGATCAATTTCTTGCATGGACTTGGAGGTGGTGATGGTGCCCCCTTTTAACCAATAACCCAGAGTATTCAGGTTCACATTGCTTCTCGGTGGGTGCATCTACATGTAACACTACATCATCCTAGCAATGCACTATGGTGACATAGTATCCATGGGCATTTACATGTGACCAGCAGCTACTTTGCTGTAGCACCACGCTCCCCAGTATAGCGCACCACTACAGTGAAGTAGTTGCTAAAAATAACTACGCCATGTGTACGGAGCAGTACAGGCTGTTACTGCGCCATGATTTAGTATTTCCAACAGGAAGTACTAAATCATGGCACAGTAACAATGTTGCCATAGTGACATGTGCAGATGCTCCCTGTCTTACTTAGAGGACTCATCTGAATCCACAAGAGCACCCTGTACATTGGGCTAGCAAGGACTTTACATTGAATTTCTCAATATCTCTGCTTGAAGAAGTTCTACTTTGCTTATTAACTACTTTGCTGTATTGTAATAAAGTGTTAGAAAATATGTTCATTTTTAATGGTTTCATTTCTGGGATTATGTCTGCCCAAGGCAAAAGAGAATATAGAGTATGTAGCTCTCTGGTGTGCAAATACATTTATTCAGAATATATGCAAATTGAATGAGAACCTCTCATAAACAGCAGAACTGAGCTGGTAGCTCATTAGCTGATATCAGGTAATGACAGTACTGATAACTTAATAATAAAAATACCACAACTAATTAATAGGCTATAATGATTTTAGGAAAAGGGGTGACCGTACAAAATCTGGAGGCATAAGGGATGCACAAGGGGGTGAAAAGAGGGGTTTTGACAACAAGAAAGCATTTGAGTTAATACTTTTGCTTGAAGCAATCTCCAGTTCACTTTATTTCCCTGTTGCAGTTGACACTCCCTGATCCCAATATATGCTCTTTTTATGATCTGTTTGGTCAGTGCTGGTTCCTGATATAACAGTTAGGATAGGACCACACAGGGTAAATGTAAGATGATTGTGAAGGTTTACCTTCTAAGAATGGGTAAGGAATTGGCAGGAAGTCAAAGAAAGAGATCTGGGGAGCATGATAGACCACAGAATGAACATCAGCCACCAATGCAATGCTGTAGCTGGCAGAGTAAATAAAACGCTGGCATGCATCTACCAATGCATCTTAAGCAAGACTAAAGATATCATCCTCCCAGTCTACTTGGCTTTGGTGAAACTGCAGCTGGAGTACTGCATCCAGTTCTGGGCACCACACTTCAGGAAAGACATGGTGAAGCTTGAGAGAGTCCAAAGGAGGGCCACATGCACGATTAGGGGTCTGGAGAGCAGGTCATACAAGGAGAGGCTGAAAGACATAAGACTGTTTAAGAAGACTTAGAGGGGACTGGTGGTAGCCTATAAGTATATAAGGCAAATCAGAAAATTTGGGTTTGAAGGGACCTCAGGGGGTCATCTTGTTCAACCCCCTGCTCAAAGGACCACCCCCACCAGATCATTCCAGGCAGGGTTTTGTTGAGCTCGGCCTTAAAAACCTCCAAGCAAGGGGATTTCACCACCTCTCTATGTCAGTGGTTCTCAACCTTTTTTGTACCAGGACCCATTTATAAACAACAAGGCCAGTCCCAATCCAATGTCTTTCACTCCCAACCCACTGCCCTCCACCCCAGCATGTGGGGCAGGGGACGGGTGTGTGGGGTGGGTGGTGGGGCACAGGGGACCCCAAACAGCCCCTTGCAAACTGCAACTCTGCCATCCTTCAAGGGAAAAGCCACAGTTTCCTACATTTTTCTCTCTTAAATGAGAATCCATGTTTTAAGTTTGTTCATGACCCTTTCTTATATCCTTGTGACCCACATTCAGGTAACGACCCATGGGTTGAGAAATGCTGTGCCAGGTAACCTGTTCCAGTGCTTCACCACCCTCCTGATGAGAAAGTTTTTTCCTGCTATTCAACCTAAATCTCCTTTGCTGCAACTTGAGACCATTGCTCCTTGTTCTGTTATCTGCCACCACTGAGAACAGCCTAGCTTCATCTTCTTTGGAAACCCTCTTCAGGTAGTTAAAGGCTGCTATCAAATCCCTCCTCAGTTTACTCTTCTGCAGATTAAATAAACCCACTTCCCACAGATCATGGAGTAAAGAAGATGGGGACATCAGGTTGGTATATATTCAAAGAGTGTAAAAAAGCTGAGAAGGAGCTGGGTCTTGTAGGGCAATATGAAGAGTCATCAGCAACTGGGGTGTCCAGGAAAGTGGAATGCAAATAAGTCTTTCAAGAGTCAGTTCACTTCATAAAGGGAAAATTCAAGGGACATCTTTTTTACCTGGTAGATGAAACCATACATCTAGTTTCCGTTTGTTCATCTCACACACACACACGGACACACACACTTTCTTTTATGCCTGTATTCTACTATTTGACTCTGAAGTGAAATTGTACTGGAAGAAGTTCCTCCTCGCTCTTTCTGTGCTACATGGATGCTTAGCCCTTGCTGGCCATCAGCAGAGGGGGTGGATTTCATCCAAAGAACAATATAAATAGACTGTATGTTAAATAAAAGATAAGGATCAAGCAAAAGGAGAAGATGGATTGGAAGGTGGTATTCCCTGAGGTAATGGAAGGCAGAGTACAAAAAACAATTACACCTCAGCAAAAATTTTCCTCCTACACTCCTATGTCAGCATCCTATGTGACAGTTTTAAAAAAATGCTGAGATTTGTAATAGTTCTCTGTCAACTCACATGGATCCTGCCACTTATTTTTTTATCTGTCGGAGGTGAATAAGCTAGGGAATTTGTGACATATTGCATGATAATTAGCAAGGGATGATTCTCAAAAGGTTTGGAGTTTCATTGCCCAGAACTTATCTGAGCCTATTCAGTCAATATGTCTTCATGAAAGACCCATGGGAACAAGCTGCCTAATGAGATTTCTAATGTTTTCTGGTTCACTTGTGTTGCAAATACTATGAGAACAGTTTTTCTCACTTTATGCAGAATATTACAAGGAAGATTGTTGGTAACAGGCATGAAAAGGATAGGTGTTTCCCTCCTCCCTTCAGTTTTCTCCCCTATGGCTGTTGCAACAGCTGGCTGCATAACTCAATGTGATTAACATTTAGAACCCACACAAAGAAGAATATTTTATAGTCTGTTAGCAGAAGTGACCACAATTAACAGGTGACCTAGCATAAGTCACTATGTATCTGCTTCTGGTCTAATAGAAGCCTGAAAGTTTTGAGGACAATACTCTTCTTCCTTTCAAATTAAGGCAAATCTTTTTGACAACTAAAAATGTTCTATTTTGGGCACTGTTCTGAGGCCCCAGATTACTGATGGTCTATTTTTTCATAATATCCATTAAAAAATCCTACTCCTTTTGTACCAGGATAAATCAAGGCCCTATTCACAAGTATGTAATGATTTAATTGTCATCTGTCACTAAGGAAAGGGAAAAGTTATGTTGCAAGTGCTCAGAAGGTGTGATCCAAAGTCTATTAAAATTCATGCAAAAAATTCCACTTTATTTGGATCAGACTCATAGAAATTTCTTTTGAAGAGATTAGAGAAACAGGCCAACCTCATCTTATTTTATCTGGAAAGCATAAAAGCAAAGAGTTTATACATTCCAATTAATTTAATTCTAATATCTATGAAAATTCTGTTTGACACACATTTCAATACCACATCACTTTTATTCCTAACATAGTTCCCTGAACATGAAATATTTCTTATTTTCTATTACCCAGGCTTTGCACACATCAGCTTTATTCTAACCTTTGAACATTTTGCACTTCCAAGTTGTGTAGTTTTGTAAAACCTTCTCATTAGTTTTTTGTAAACATACTAAAAACAATGACATGCTTCATATGTGGGAGAATGTAAGTTACATGCTGCACCCTAGAGAGGCATAAGCAGCTGCTGTAGGCAAATATTTGTATGCACCTGAACAACACTTCATTTAAGAACCTCTCCAAATGAAGTGTGGGGCTTGCCTAAGCACTTTTAACTCAAGACCAGCTTTTTTATTTTTGGCTGGATTTACTTCTACAGCTGCAGAATAAACGTCTTTGTTGTAAATGTTAGCTGTTAACCATGGCAGCTAGTACAATGAAGAGACTCTCTCAGAAAGATAAAAGTAGGAGCTACAAGAGCAACAACTATTGAATGCGAAACTTACGGGAACCAATTAAGAATATAGAAGAACATTGCTGCACTTCAACTCAAGTATAGGAAGTCTGGTTGATTTGCATTGTGACCTCCAGTTGCTTACAGTCCTGATTCTCTTTAATCATATATAAAGAACACAATATACCCTGAACTTGGCACTGTCAATGTAAGATGGTTCCATATTTAGCCTACTCTTAAGACGTTTTCAGGATGCAGACCAAACCCTATCCTTAGTCATTATGAGAACCCTATACTCCAGGTATTCACAAACTTTAAGTAGGTTCTTTTAAAATTATGAAATGAAATTTTAAAATATGCATACCTTATGATTGGAAGATCAGCAATCATTTCTGGGTTCTTTCCCTTTTGTCTCTGTGTTTATCCAGTCATCATCTTTTCATGCTACTCTCTGTCACCACAAGATCTAGAACTTTTAAAGTAAAATTTGAGATTTTCCTGCAACCATATGCAGTAGCATAAGCAGTGGGCTATTGGGGCACTAACCAAGTTAAAGTGGGCACCAGTGACAGGATTCAGGGTGGCACCTGGGAATGAGCTGGGTGAGGGAGATGCTGCTGAATCCATCTTTGCTATGTCCCCAGGTTGATGGGAGTCCTCATAGCACCTCCCTCTCATAACAGTGATGTCTTCCATGAGCAGGGAAGGAGAGGAGAATGGACACTGGAATTTATGCCCAGATGACAAATTTTACCAGTTATGCATCTGATCACATGATTCTAGCATCATAAGCTCTGAGAACCCTCCTCCCCTACCCCTTCACATTATAAGACATAGGATAAAGTCATGAGCAATAGCAACATTGCTAACACAAGGATAAAGTGACAGCTTTTCTGGTAGCCATCAACTAAGTTTGAGTGCTGGGATTTGTTCACCATTATTCTGTGCTGAATGGTGCACAACCACAATGGTGAACAAATACCAGGGCTGTTTTTCTCTGTCATTTATATAAGCTGAGATTCATATGAAACATTGCTTGAACTGAGCCGCACCTGAAGTAGGATTCAATACCTGCCCTGTAGCAAGAGTGAAGCCTGCAAGTGACTGGCATCAAAGATTTGCAAGTAAAACTAAATGAAGCTATTCGCAGCTTATTGCTCTGGTTTGCCATTTTTGGTTATATGCATTTAAAGCACAGTATGTAAGTTTGCTGAGAAGGAGATATTTGTGACTCATTAACACCTTACAGCAGTGGTCACCAACCAGTCGATCTTGATCGAGTGGTCAATTGTGGAACCTCTCACAGTCGATTTCAGTCTGTTAGAGGTTCCACAGTCAGGAGTGGCAGGATGCACATGGTTAGGCTGAACCATGCCCCCAGCCACTCGGGCTGGGCTGGGTGAGTGGGGTCAGAGCCCAGGCAGCTTGTTGTGGGGGGAGGGGATGCAGTGGGGGGGCAGGGGTAGGCAGGCGGGAGGATATGTAGTAGATCCTGGCGTGCCAAAAAATGACCTTCACCATAAAAAGGTTGGAGACTACTGCCTTAGAGCCATCAGAGACATGTCTACATGTACATAGTTAAGTTATAGATGGAACAGTAATTAGCACTCAAGGACATTTGCTCTGGAGCAAAGATGAATGGTTGCATGATGTGAACTTCCAAAGCAAACTTTATTTTTTATATTATTTTTCTTCCTGAAAGAGAAAACAAACAATATTTTGCTAGACCTTAAATGGTTTTGTTTATATTTGTAATGCTTTAAAAAGTAAAATTAGGTAAATTTAATTTTGAAATATTTTTTTAAAACACAACATTGTATTATCAAATATTTCAAGTTTTAAAAGCTTTCCCCCACACATTTTCTTACTGGAAAAACTATAATCCAAATTTGGTATGAATTCAGGAATAGTTTGAGACAATCTAAATCTGAATTCAGATTTCCTCCCGTTCTGTTTGTGGGTAGAAGTATTGAATTTTGTACACTCAGGGCACGTCCCCATGAGCAGAAACTTGCATTTCCCCAGATATTTGCATTTCCCCAGTGCCACTGCTATCTATCTCTAGGTATGCACCTTCATGTATGCTCTGGCATGTGGCAGATTGCCCCAGACGGCATAGGATAGGCTGGGGCCAGCACCTGGGCTGGCCCCAGCAGCCTTATTGCTGCTACATGCGCTGCCCTGCTTTTTTAAAAAGTTTTTATTTTTTTAGATAGTGGGAGTTCCCTGTATCTAATTTTGCCTTTCTGCTGCAAATATGTAGTGCAGAGAACCCTTTCATATATGCTGCATGCATTTTGGAGCTCCTCAAAAGCCTTGGAGGCACCACAAAGTGCACATGCATGGTCATCTGGATGGACCCTCAGAGTTCATTAGAACAAATGAATATGCAAAAATTAGAAGCCATCTTCTGCGAGTCTAACTACTAGTAAGCAGAGAGCATGCAAAGAGTATGGAATATATAAATTGTACAAATCCGTAAGTGGATATGACAATCAAAATCAAGCCAAATAATTTCCTCCTTGCAAATCCCGTATTCTGGTAAGGACATCATCAGTGGTTTTCCATCAGTTCTTTTCCAATGGGTGGGAATCAATTTATTCTCCACTTTCTTTTATACTGCTTGGAAGTTTGATTAGACAAGAAGGATCCACATAACCTTCTGTTGACTCACAGTGAGAAGGTGCATTTGTATGTTCAAAAGTCTGATACTGTTTGATACTGACCAGAATGTTACAAACTAGTCAGAGGGGACCAGCAGGCACTGGGGAAGTGCCTGTTCCCATGAGCACTACCAGGAGTCACTAGAAATAATGGTCACAAGCTCACAGAGGGTAGATTCAGATTAGACATCAGGAGGCGCTACTTCACTGTCAGGGTGGCTAGGATCTGGAACCAACTTCCAAGTGAAGCGGTGCAGGCTCCTACCCTGAGGGCCTTTAAGACAAGGCTAGGCGAACACCTTGCTGGGGTCGTTTGATCCCAGTACTTTTTCCTGCCATGGCAGGGGGTCAGACTTGATGATCTGCTCAGGTCCCTTCTGACCCTACTAACTATGCAACTATAAACTATAAGAAAAACTTAGATCAAACCAATAGATTCCTTATGGATGAATCTTAAAAAAAATAGCATGACAAAAGTAGAGCATCATTGTTTGAACCCTTTCTATATCATAGTTTAAAATTTTAACACAAATATCATTTCTGAACATAATTATGTACACATACTATGCATATATATCCCTCTATCTGTGTTCTTATGTTGTCCTGGATAATTTCCTTGTCCCCAGAAAATAAGGCATTATATTTAAAACTTTGATGGTATTTTACGTTCTAAAAATAATGATTCTTAGGATAGTCTGTTAGCAGTGCTGAGACATTCATTTCTAAACCAGTAAGTTTTTCTATTTGCATCTTTGCTGTATGATAAAGGCATTGATACAACAAAATACTCTTGGACTTGAAATCAGTTATTAAGGAAAATGATTGTTTAATGTGCATGATTGTCTGCAGTTAGGGGTGAGGGTAAACTAGATTTTGCATTAGATGAATTGTGTACAGTGGGCCAAATAAGTAGGTATTTACTTGTTCAAGAATCCTATTGACTTAATAAGTGTTTTGCTTACATAGGGGAAGTAAAAACTAAGGCTGGGTTTTGCTTGATCTTTATGAGTTACTCAGTATAGGGTGGGAAGGCACAAGGATCTTTTTCAAGGTACCATTGGCAGGACACCTCTATTAATCCACACGATACAGTACTTCAAAGAGGAGGAGAAACCACAAAAAGTGAGCTACGTGCATGGAAAAGAAGGATGAAAGCCAAAATGTAGTGCATTAATTGTTTATTTGTGGGCAGGAGCCAGACATAGCCTAAGAGACAGCATGATGCCTAGTACCCTCTAGAGTGATGCTGCTTCACTATAAGCTCTGGTTACAAAGCATAATCAAAACTGAAGTATGCACTTCTGTATTTGGCCCCAGGGTGTATAACTTATGTTTCACTGGACATAATGAATGATGCACTCTCCACCTTATTTACTGGGCAATACTTGAAATTTGAAATGGAAGTATACCACATTTATAATTATCATATAAATGAAGAAGTAGCATAAAAAACCCCAAAGAACAAAATGAGACATTTAAGTCCTTTCAATTTCTCACCAATTTGTTTGATAAAGCCAAGGCTTATATTGCTGCATTCTAGGCTTACATTTACAGGAAAGAGAGAAATAAATAAATAAAAGTGATTATTCCCCTCTATTCAGCACTGGTGAGACCACATCTGGAGTACTGTGTTCAGTTTTGAGTCCCCCACTAGGGAAAGGATGTGGACAAATTGGAGAGTGTCCAGTGGCGGGGGGCAACAAAAATGGTTCAGGGGCTGGGGCACATGATTTAAGAGAGGCTGGGTGAACTGGGCTTATTTAGTCTGCAGAAAAGAAGACTGAGGAGGGATTTGATAGCAGCCTTCAACTACCTGAAGGAGGATTGCAAAGAGGATGGAAGTGGTGGCAGATGGCAGAACAAGGAGCAATGATCTCAAGTTGAAGCAAAGGAAGTTCACATTAGATATTAGAAAGCATTTTCTCACTAGGAGGCTAGTAAAACCCTGAAACAGGTTACTCAGAGAGGTTGTGAGATCTCTATCCTTGGAGGTTTTTAAGACCTGGATAAAAAGACCTTTGGTTGGGAAGATGTAGTTGGGGCTGGTCCTGCTTTGAATAGGGGGTTGGACTAGATGAACTCCTGGGGTCCCTTCCAAACCTAATTTTCTATGATTCTATGAAAAGGTACTTGACTTTGTAGCTAAAAATACTTCCCAGTATATTAGAGGTGTTGTACCATGAAGTTGACTTGCCCTTGCAATTGAAAAATATCAGAGTTCCTTAAAAAGTAACAAGCATGTCTTCCAAAAAAGTTCACTTTTAAATCATGTTTCTTTTGTTTTTTAAAACAAAGGGACTGTTTTCATTGAAAAAGAATAATCACTGACCAGCTCTGATTTACAGCCCCAAGTTCATGTTGCAATAAGAATTGCAAATATTGATTAATGTCACAAGAGAGGATTGAACTGGGGACTAGTCCCAGGTGCTGACTTAGAACGGGCACTAAAGTGATAGTGCCCCTGGGGAGCCTGTGCTGTGGTATCAGCCGCAGTAGCAGGGACTGGTGGGCCGCACCACACCAGGAGAAGCCGGTTACTTTAAGGTAGGTAAGACTGAAACAGTATTTCCCTTCTCCACCATTCTGACACGCGGCAGCTTTCCCTCCTCCCTACTCTGGCTGGTTTTGCTTAAGGCATGAAACTTGCTAGTTACGCCTCTGTAATAAGGGGGAAACTGGTTGATTCAGGATAGTAGTGGTAGAATACAGAGCTTTTCACTTTTAGGTAACTCATTCCAATAATGAACAAGGCACGTTAACATTTAATGGCTGTTCTGTTCAGCACCCTGTAGAATTAAGCTAGCTGGCCTTAGGCTGGTTCATGGCACATAAATGACCATGTTAAAAATGAACACTAAAAAAAATCCAGCTTACTATCAGGAATAAAACCCTCAGAGCTGATTCACCATCGTTAACTATAGCTTTATATTGGAGTTAGGTCATTGTCATCAGACATTTAATTAGGACCCCTGCTGAAAAAAAAATTATATAGAAACCAGGATTTAGTGGCATGAGTACTAAGCTACTCTCTCTTTCCTGCAGTAGTTCATATGGGACTGAATCACATTCGCAAGTCAGCCTACGGAGGCTTGCATTGTGGCTGGCAGGTCATGTGTGTTCTGTGAACTAATAGAGAACACTGCTTTCTGGAGCCGTCAATCAAACACTTTGCTAAAACAACTAAAATACTCAACTCCCCTCTTTTTGTTTTAATATATTCATAAAAATGGAGAAAATACATTTTATGTGCAAAAATAGTTGCATCTATTGGAGGACATGCCAGCCAGATGGACTCATTTGCAGGTCTGCAATCATGGGGACCTGGAAACAAGTGAGGTGTTATACCTAGGACTTGCATCTAAGATTTGCAATAGCAAATCCAGGTGTGTTTACACTTCAAATATATTTTAAGAAGGTTATTTTCACTGAATACCTGAGTTTATATCCTAGCTGTTTTATACACACCTGCTAGGAGCTTCAAACATACACTTGAGAGCTGTCAACATTTATGGTTGTTTCAATATTGAGGTTTCTTTCGAGCCATTTTTTAAAGAATAAATAAAAAAAGCAAGGATGTCATTTTTTTAACTACTATGTGCGTTGAAAGGCACTGAAAGTTGGTATAGTTTCCATTGTGATTTGCTGAGCAGTTCTTGTGGAACAATTTTCCTTAATTTGCAGTCCTATACTCTGTCCCAAAGTTTAATTTCATGGAGAAATAGTATAGTTTGGAATTCTCTAAAGAACAGAGTTAGAAGTGCCCCTGTAAGAGATTATAGTGCACTGATCAGGGGATAAAAAGGCCCATAGTCCACTCTTGTTGCATATTAGAAATGTCCAGAATAAATTGTAAGTGTGTTTTGCTGTGTTTTGCTTTACAATTTTTTTGGGGGAGGGGTTTAGATAAACAAGCATTTCAGTGATGGGAAAAGGCAGGTCTCAGATAAATATGAGAAGTTAGGGCAACGGTTCTGAACCTTTTTCAGTCGATGTACCCCTTGGTCTCAGAGTGAGACTTTACGTACCCCTTTCAGTGGGAAATTAATTTTTTAGGCCCTTCCACCTGTGTTTGACAATGTATGAAATATATCTCACGTATCCCCTGATGAGGCTTCACGTACCCCCTGATTCAGAACCACTGAGTTAGGGCCCTGTTGAATGGGATAATTAACACATTTTATTTAGGCTGTAGAAAGCATTGCCATAATGTATTAAAAGTTATAAGGCATCCTGAGTAGTCTCACAGTAATGCTTACTACAATTTCAGCCTGCTCTGGACAGTACTGGAGCTGACTGTGCCCCAGTCAGCTGAGCTCCTCCCCCACAAACATTGACTCCAGCACTGGATGCTGCAGCTTGCTTGTCCAGAGCCCTTGCCTTCCCTGCCACGTGCCCGTCTCTGGCCAGGCCAGGAGCACCTGCCCGTGGCATGCTGGGGTGAGTTGAGTCTCTACTGCTGGAGGTGAACAGGAGGGAGACACAAGGAACCAAACCTGGGAGAAGGGTCCAGTCCTGTGTCTGGACCCACACCTGTCACTGGTTCTGTAGGGCAAGCTGGGTCTCTTATATAGGCGATCTTGAAGCTCCTGTGAAGTACTGGGACTGAAATTCAACTGATGTTCATTCCCAGGCCATGTACTAGAGTGGCTCTTGAACTCTCTGTGGAACAGTCCAACGACATCTGAACATGGGTTACTTGATACAATCTGGAGATACTCATCCTATGAAAAGTCTTAACTTTGCCACAATATGATAGCACTTTAGTATGTGCTTTATTGCTTAAATGCATGGATGCTCATCTTTAAGTGCAGCTAGCACATTTCAAATATAATGTATAACATGTCCCTTAGTTTCCTGAGACTGGTGAAAAATTACGTTGACACGAGCTTTACAAAAGGAAAATCTGTCATGAAGTATATACTTCAAAATAGCTCACGTTATTCTTATTGATCATATAAAAGCAGTACAGAAAGATTTTTTAGCATATTTAAATTTGCAAAATTATGATTTTGCCAGTACCATATAAACATCTTGAGTCTTCCAAATGAAAATAATACAGTGCCAAATTCTTCCACTAGTCCTTATCCTAGAAAGTAGCCCCAAACAGTACTAAAGAATTGCAAAAGATGAATGAGGAAGGCCTAAGCAAGCTCTAAACCAAGCAACTGAGCAAGCTCTTAATCTTTTTAGACTTGAAACACCTTGCTGACAATGCCAGCTCTTAGTAATTACTTTTTTTTTACTATAGAAAAAATGGTTTTTCTGTTGCAAAGAACTCAGAAAGAACACATCTGTGGATTCCTATTTGAAATCTTGGGATTTGTCTTGGGAATCATGTTTGCATACTTAACAACGCTAACGTTGTGTGGCACCCCATGGCACCCTCAAAAGGATTTCAAGGCACTCCAGATGTTGTGGCAGCCTAGTTGAGAGTCACCACTTCTAAACAAAGCAAAGCTCCATTTCCCCTCAACAACTAATTCCTTCTTTAAAAATATAAGTTGCCACAGTTACAGATTTTAATACAAACAGACACACACACGGATATATAAGACTGGAAGGGACTCCCTGCATTAAGTCCAGTTCCCTGATATCACAAGGAATCAATTCCTCTTTTACACAGCACCTCACAGGAATGGGATGGGGAATAGGATGCCACTAACAGCTAGCACTGTATGCACTTAATGGGTTCTAGAAGGTCCTTTTTCACTACAGAACTAACCCAGGAAAACTCTATTATGTGGGTACATCCTTTGTCCACATAGAGACACAATAACATCAGTGAGGCCCTACATAGGTTTCCTTGTAAAATTGAGCCTGTGTATTTACTTTAACTTCGTTCATTTGCAGCGAAAGAATTTTCAGATAAAACTTTTTTTTTTTGGGTGGGGGGGACAGGGAGAGAGGGTTTTTTTATTGTATTCTGACTTTCTAATTCATAGTGTTCACCTGACCTTGAAAAGATGTGCCTATTGTTGGTCTCTGTATACCAGGGATAACAGTGAGTTCCCTAGAATAGATGGTAATGTCAGAAATTACAGCCTCATAAAACCTTTAATTCTCACCATAAAAATAATATATAAAGTAGAGAACTATGAGGGTGCCTTACATATTGCGATGTCAGGTTTAGAAGCACTACAATAAAATTTACAATACCTTTTTATTTGATAGTGGGTGAGAAAGTAAGAAAGTGTAGCTTAAATATAGCCATGTTATAAACAAGTGAGCTTTTCTAGAAAAAAAGAAAAAAGTTTGTAACATGAATTGCCATGCTTTTTAGGTTTTAACTTGTCTTTGAAGTAACGTTGCTAAAAATCTCAAAAATTCACCTGGTAGACAGTTTGAAAGAGATTGTAGCACTTGTCCAATAGGCTAAAATTTCAAATCTCTGCAGATCCTGAGACCAAGTATGCCTTTACTACAGGGGTTGTGTGCATGGTTCCAAGAACACATCTTAATTGCACTGGTAAAATCCACTTGTGCAGAAGATAAAGGGTGAAATCCTAAGCCTGTTGCAGTCAACAGAAGTTTTTGTATTGACTTTAATGAGAACAAAAATGTTTCACTCAGCATTCTTCTGAGTGCTGCTCCATACTCGGAGAATTCACTCATACAAGAACCATTTTTTTTCTCATCACTTTCCATTTCAAGCATGACTTTGCTTTCACACACACAAATCTGGTCTGCTGGTCAGTGCTTATTATGCATTCTTCTCTGTGTCTGATGAACAAGAACAGACCAAACTAATGGGCTCTTACACACATGTAGGGAGCCTGCCCCAACACATTGGATTTCCAGCATGTTGGAGCAGACTTGATTAATCAAGTCTGCTGGAGCACAGAAATTGACGGGCTCCAGTAGCCTTGTGCATCATGTGCATCAGAGTTACCACACGTCTTCGTGCTGACAAACCCTAGCCAGGGTAAAGGTAAACATTACACTTAGACTATACTAAGGGTGCTAAAATGTGAGCATCTGCATGTTAAAGCTCATTAATTCATGTTGAGCATCCTCCGAGTGTCTCAAAGTTATGCCACTGAAGATGAGGGTTAATTAAATCTGAGCTAACCTAACTCATGTTAGGGTAACTTCAGACGGCTCCATGAAGATGAAAATGAGCAATTTGCATCCCTCCAGAACCCCAGAACCCATTGCTCCTAATCCTGCCTCCACCCCCACCTCAGAGGAGGGATACAGCCCAGCTGTCTTGGCTCCTAGCCACTCCCCATCTCCTCAGGGCAAGTCTGAGCCACGCAGGCAAGAAATGGTGTGTCCTAACTTTAACATGGCACAGATTTAGTATGGTCTACATGTAACACCTTACTTCACTCTTAGTCCTTTGCTTGTGCCACAGAGGAGAATGCTTATTGGCTGTACAACTGATGGTTATTGAAAAAAACACAGACAATGGTATACATAAAGTTAAACATAATATTTATAAAGGTAGGCAGTATTTCCCTTAAGGATTAGACCCATATGTAACAGATGCTCATCTTATTATACTCTTAAATGTGGCTTTGCAAGGAGTTCAAGGCCACTGGCATCAGTGAGCTAGAACAACATGAATAGAATACATATGCAGGAAGATGGGAAATAAGCCTGTATGCACAGCAGCATTTAGGATCTGAACTTCACTAAAGGGGCTGAACTGTGTACAGTTGAGATTTAAGCACAGAGGGGAGCAGGTGTTTTCTTTCTATTTCCACCCTTCTGAATAATTTGTCTGGGAAAGCAGACTTAATCTTATTAGAGTCTCCAAAGGAGGCATACAGCTAGAAGCTGCAGAGAAGCTAGATGTGCTGAACAAGTGCATTCTCAGGCCAAAGCCCATTTGAAGAATGTTGGGCTCATACCACTTTACCCATATAATTTATTCACAGAAGTCAAAATAAATGTAGGTTATAGCCAAATATGCTTATTTTGCCACCATGAAACATATTTTAGGAAGGAACACTGAAATTGTGCAGTATGTTAGAGCTTCTGGAAGTTACCATTTACATTTGCTTTCTTTGAAGAATTACTGCCTATAAAATAGGTCTTTTAATTTTTCTTCAGAATTTCAAATTGTTCTGGTAAATATTTTTCACTCATGATTAATCTTTCATGTGACATCGTGGAGTGAGCCACAAAGTAAGTCTATGAAAAATTTAAAACAACCAGTAGTTGTTCTGGAAGGTGGCAGATGCTGAATATTTCACAGACGCCTTGTTCCCATTTGTATGGTTTCACTACTTATATGAATATAACTGAAACACATTTGCCAAGCCCCTGTGGTATACTTGATCAGCACTCTGGTGGCAGATGAGCTTCACTGTAATAGTGTCCAACAGGTGTAAGAGTACAGAAGGGGGTTTTCATTAAAATGTTTTATGGGTATCCGCTAATTACGTTCCACCATTCCAAACAGTAGTATTGGAATCTAACTCATTTGTCATCTCTATAGCACATAGCAAGGATTTTGAAATCTATAGGATGAAGATAACCTTCCTCTTTTTTCTTTCCAGCATGACAAATTACATTAAGATATTTTACCCATGATAAGATGTAATTGTACTTGAAGGCTGAGAAGTTTCAATCAAAATATGACCCAGCAGGTCTCTTATTTTTAGGCTACTACTGTGTGGTTTTTTGTTGTTGTTTTTTTTTGTCCATGTAGAAGAGTATAGGTATATTAGAAAGAAGGTAAAGGGAAGTCTGTTTACCAATAAACTAAATTTATTTTGTTGAAATAGCATTTATAGTTGTGGACCATCTTTTTAATGATTCTATTTCTGTTAGACTTAAGGCTTCTATTTTGCATAGTCCTTATTCTTTTCTGGTATATTTAAAATGTTTTTAAGCAAGACATTTAATCAAGAATGGGTTTGCCTTTGTGTGTAAATTGCTGCATGGTTAAAGTGCTTAGCTTTTAGAGCAATTGAAATAGTAGCTTGAATCTTGTGAAGAATTAACATTATTTTTTAGAAAGCAAATGAAATATTTTCTACTTTTCAATGAACTAGTTTTCTGAACATCATTAAGGTTTGGATACATCATTCATAGGAAAGAATGTGTGCGTCAGCTGTGGCCTTTTGAACTTTCCCTTTTAATACACCTCTGAATGGAAAAGTAACAATAAAATGTGTCCAGTCATTGTAGGAGATACCATTCTACCAGGCGGGGCAACTTCTTTTAAACCAGACTTATGATTTCATTCAATACATTGTAATTATTATTCAGTGTGCCCAGTCAGTAGAACTTTTTACCTCTTTTGTCTCAGGGTAGGTATACCAAGCTCAAACTTTATTTTCATCATACCTAATGGAAACCACTACCAAACTTAACTCTTTCTTATTTTACTAATTACAAAGCCAATCAAACCAACTGGAAAACTGTAAAAACACATCATCTCTTCAAAAGCAAGGACAGCAATATTAGGAAGAAGTATGAAAAGACTTAAAAACACTTACCAGGTGAAAGAAGAGAAGATATAGCAAGCAGCATCTAATGTCCAAATGGCTTCTTTAGGGGCAAAACGCCTTGAGTCTGCCAAATTTAAAGGGCTAGTCTACAAATAGTAAGCTTGGAAAAAGTTTCTGTAAGAGGTTCTTAATATGCTGGAAAAGCTCAATGGGGCAGACACTTTGTAATACCAAGACAGAATTTTGGCATTTTACATCAATTGCTGCTTTATTTGACATGTTGCATTAAGTATCATAAAGTAAGTTAAAAGATAATTGTTTTTTGAAAAGTTAGTTATAAGGAAAAATTAGCTTCCCACTGAATGGGTATGTATACTTTTAGGCCATGTCCACACATGCAGGGGTGTGCACTTGTAGTGACACAAATAGTAGCAGCACAAATTTGTGCCTCAGTGCATGTGCTTGAACACGCACTTTGTCATACAGCAAATTGTGTTGGTTTTTGCAACCTGCCCTTGCCCAGCTCCTCTTATCTATTCAGCCATGGGGAGCTGGAGGCTGGGGCCAGCATCTGTGCTGACCACAGCAGAATAAACTGGTGGCCTGGTGAGCAGCTCAGGGCTACTTGCCCTTAGGAGCTTTTCAGACCTATCCAGTTAGTATGGGACACAAGCCCCCTGTGCCAGCTGGACTGCCACAGCAGCCCAGACCTAGAATGGCTCTTGCACCCTGCATACACTGTGGAAGTCTGGCAGTGGGAACTGACACCTTGTAGAGACCTGTTGCCACCTGCTACAGCATCCATGCCCTCAGACCTGTGGCCCCATGACTGCATGCCTGCCGGACCAAGACAGGGACCACATGGCCACCTGGGCTGTGGTATGGATACTCCAGCAGACCTACCTGATGATCTAGGCCAGGTGCCAGTGGTCCGTTGCTGCACAGCAACACCACTGCATCCAGGGAGCCCAGTCTAGCGCCACAGACAGCTGCCTGGCTCAAGCCTGAGAGTACAAGCTACCCATGCTGGGGAGGATATAGCCATACACAAAACCTTCCAGAGCCAGAAATACACTGCAACTATTTACACAAGGATCGGGGAGAGAGAGAGGTCTTAGGGTCAGGGGAAACCCCAGGGGAGGAGACACAGGGAGGTGGTAATCAGGGATTAGCAGCCCCTCAGCCCAGAGCCTGGCCTCAGCCTTCTGTGCCAACACCCTGTGTGTAGGGGCAATGTTGTTATGGTTAGGGCCCTGGCTGATCTAGGGAGGAGAGTGGGAGCTCCTCCTTAGAGAAGGACTGGGAAGGTGGGAGGCAGAAGCAGCACCCCTTGATGGCCATAGCAGGCCTATGGGGCCTACTGGGTTGCCCTCTGAGCCACCAGTCAAGCAAAATGCTGCTAGCCGGGCCCTGCCCCTGGTGTTGGCAAGGCAGGCTGGCCAGCAAGGCCAGGTTCCTGGACTGGGGCTGGCACATGCTGGAGCACAGTGGCAGGAGCAGCTGATGTGGGGATGGTGGCTAATAGCTGATGAAACACACTGTGCTCTTCCTGGATGGCTGTGTCAATGGAAGCCTGCAGTTGCCTCAGCTCCTCATAGCTGTCCCAGGCCAGCTGTTGCTCCTCCCTTTTTTCTACCACCAGCTGCTGCACTGCAGTGCAGTCTGTATGGGATTTTTACCAGGCTGCAGTGACAGACGGTCATCTTAGCCAAGAGACTGCAGTTCCTGGGCCATGGGTTGGGAGGGGGTGGGGGGAGCCAGAGCCAGATCTAGTCTCAGATGGGGGTGAGACCTGGCAGCAAGCCTGCCAGGGTGTTGCCTCTGCCGACATGTGCAACATCCCAGCCTGCTCCTCAGGCCCCTCCCTGCTCCCATTGGTGTCATGCAGGAGCTAGGTGACCTGTCAATTTGGTGTCACCTTGGGTCTGGCTGTGGATGCAGGTCCTGGCTGTGGTATGAGTACCTCCTCGCTGTCACTCATGCCATGGCTGGGTGGTAGTTCTATTGCAGGCCTGGTGGAGGGCCATATCTCTGGGGACTTAATCCAGGTCACAGGGCTGGTTGCTGCAGCGCTCCTCCCCTAGAGGCAATAGTGGGGGTGGGGGGGAGCTTCATGGCTGTAGAGGCAATGTTTCTGGCACGCTTCCCATAGTCAGGCATAGTAGATTCCTCACGTCTGAATATTGGTTAGCATCATGCACAGCATGAAATTTGCTGTGCAATACCTTGGTCTTGCTCCTGCACTGCTGCCATATTTTGTCATGCCCCCAGTCAGGCATCTGTGCAGCAATTGCCCTGTAAATATGCACCCAGCATCCCTGCAGTGTAGTCTCCTGGCCCCAAATGGCCAAGAAGTCAATAACCTCCTCGGGGCACCAGCTGGGTCCCAGGTGCCTGGCCTGGGAAGACTCCTTTGGCTGGGTCTCCCCACCTGCCACACTACGGTCACTCAGGCTGCCTGCAGTGGATGCCAGAGCGTTGCGCTTGAGGGGTAGGCCTCCATTTGTGCTGGTTCATGCTATTTTTGTGTACTTTGCACTACTTTATTCTTGCAGCTCTTTTTTTAGTTACTGGGAAATCCTGGTAGGAAATTTTGCCCCTACACTCCAAATTAGTAGCACACCAAATATTTTAACATTCAATGCATATTACATTTTGATCCTTTAAAGGTGATCTGCAAAGGAAAGGAAGACATGCTGTGTCTGTTTACTTTGACTGTATTACTGGATTAAAAAAATATGTTTTTTCCACTTTAGAAGTAGTTATTCTTTTTGTATCGGATTCCAATGAAGGTCTGAATGGAGATTTACCATTGGACAGAGGCATCAAAATAAACTGCCATTTGAATTGAAGCCATTGGATTAAAAAGTGTTAGCTGAGTGCAGAGATGATTAGTATTATACTTTTAAATAACCCAGATTGTCTGAAATAGCATTTGAACTCTCCTGCCTCTGTTTACATTACCACTCTACTGATGCTTTGAGATGATACCATCATGCTTCTGGTAATACAGCCTGTCATGCACAACCAGCACGTACAGACAGAACTGATCCAGGATAAAAGTACTTGGAGCTAGCAATAGAGGTCTGTCTCACACATTTATGTGTAGTAGATCCACTTCTCAGTGATCTGAGCAGCAAGCACTGGTATCACAGAAGCACTGCCATGTGTTTCTAGTCTCTCTCTATTTTGTTATAAAACAAGATTTATTTCTTTTCTCCTGTGGGCATCTACATGAATTTCATACTGCCAGTAATATTATGAGAGAATATCCTTGTCAGCTATGGCCCTTTGAACTTCCCTTTAGAACTCAATTCAAACTAAAAGAGTAGCAAAAATGTTTCCAATCATTCTAGGTGACAACATCCTGCCGTACTGCAAAGCTTGATCTAAAACGGGACTTACTATTTCACTGAAAAGAGAGCATACGTTATGAATTATTCAAAGTTTCCAGTCAACAACCTTTTATACTATCTTCTATCCTAGGATAGATGGCTCAGGCTCAAGTACTATATTTGTCAACAGTGAACTAAGTCTGCTGCCCAAATCCCACACTGACAGTGTTAAACTGCTTGTATATTGTTATGGCTGTCATTTAGAGCAACCAAAGCAGGGAAATTCAGAGTTAGAGCTACCCCTGCATCCTCAACTTATCTTGCTTTGCCTAAGCATTTCATAAACACAGAAGAGTGGAAATATTACAACAAAATAAAACAGTAAAAATTAAAGCATTAGAGACAAGTATACCAAAGTACATCAGGGTTCATTAAGGTTGGAATTAGTGCTACAGCATCAGTGCTGGGTTTCACTGGTTTTTGCTTAAATTAAATCCTTTCAGATATATTCTTATTTCACTGGAAGAGTTTTAGCAATGCAACCTTCATGAGCCCAGCAATGCAAAGCGGGCCTCATTCTTGGTTGCTGTAGCTCAGTTGATCCTTTATACTAGCAGAATATTATTTAAGATGCATGTTATGCTTTTACTATGATTTCTTTTGTGCATTTTTACTTTTAATAATATATATGTGTATACATGCATGTGTATATGTCTGTATATAATCTCCTTTGAGATTATACACACACACACACACACACACACACATGCATAAATATTCTTATTAAAGTAAAAATGCACGAGAGAAATCATAGGAAAAGGGATCGTGTTGACTTACAATGTGGAGTCATGTATCTAACTGCTTTTTGAGCCTTGGAAAATAAAACCCCTTCCCTTCCCCCCGAATTTCTTGTAACACACACACACACACACACACAGACCCTCTATAATCTCAGAAGAGGTCTTTCCAAATGTCTTTAAGGAAAGAATGGTTCCCCAACTCTGGAAAATGACTTTTCTGCATATATTACTGTCTGACAGAAGGTAGAACTTGCTTGCTATTGTTAAAATTGTATTGCATTTATTTTAAATAACACATTTTTCCAAGACATTGTATAAAGACCTTCTATTCTTTGATATGAGATTGCATTTGTGTTTATTGACTCAGAAATAGGGGTAGGGGGTGCAGGTAATTTTTCAAGGCTCAGCGAGTTAGATGAATGACTCCCCATTGTAAGTCAACAGGATCCCCTTTGTGTCTTTGAAAAGCTCCTTTTAAAGCTCTTCTTATGTCATACCAAAATGCTACTTGCGGAGCAGATATTGACTTCCAAAATTCTGTATCGGCCTGATGCACACAACTTCAGTGGGGTTATTAGTGCCTAATTCTAGTTGGAATCAGACAATCAAAACACAGAGCTGATAGTACAGAATAGGAACAAATGGGTTTTTCAGGTTTGTGGGAGGGTGGGAAGGCTTATTTAACTTGCTTAATCTCAAAGTGGAATGAAACATAGGGGAATAACAAAACCTTTTAGTACTTGAAGATTTCTGGGGAAAATGTATTTCAGGCTCTGCCAAATTGAGAACAACTACATGATTTATGAATATAAAACACAGTCAAAATACTGCAATCTAAATGCAGCCCTTATGTTATCAGGTAGAATCAATTAAAGCAGTGACATTACACAAAGGACCAATTCATTCCTTTGTGTATAACTCAGGTGCCAAAAGTATCAAAGTAAAAAGACTTCCCAACTATATGCTTTGGTAATTCTGTAACTGATATACATGGCATAGAAGTATATAAGTAGGTTGCCTTGATCCTGCTGATGAGCTAGTTCAAAGAAAGGGCTTAAGAGCCTACAGTTAGACACTGAGGGCACCTATAAATATGCTGGACATCTGCTTCACATTCATTCAGTGTCCTCACAGTTCAAAATGGTGGCAGGGATGCTTTAACTAAAGCTTGTTGAACGACCTTTAGTTAAAGTGCCCCCGCCACCATGTTGAAGTGCAGGATACCACTTGCTGCAGCGGGCATTTTAATTAAAGTGACTTGCTGAGCCACTGTAATTAACCGCCCCCCAGTCCTGGAGCACATGTAAAGATGCCCCTAGTACTTACAGTAAAACCCAGAACCCTATGATTTTGCTTTAACCCACACTACAGCCTGAAGTCCAGTGAACTATTTTCATCCCTTACAGAGCTCTCATTTCATTCTGCAGCCCTAAGCTTTGTCCAGAAGATCAGAAACCTATCTAATCTAAGAAAACCACCCTGAAAGTTTTAGAGTCCAACACTCTGTGGCCCAGTAGCATAACCTAACCAGTAGGCCACAAACTAGGCAGGGCTGAAGGTCTCTGCTCTCCTGTTGAAATTGGCCCATTGGGGAGGCAAGCAAAAAAGAGAGAATAAAGAAAGAAGGAAAACACTGTGGTAGAGGGAGGCTTTGCCCTGGGAGGCAAGGAATACTTGTTTCTGGATTTTAGCCCTTCATTCTAATGGAATGTGGCTACTGCTTAGCACCACGGCCACCAGGGGTGCTTACATTTTTGTTTTTCTGTTGAAAAGTAATCCAGTCTCATGCTTTCCATGGCAGGATCAGGGAACGTTTCCCCCTTTACTAGATTTCTGCCCCCTGGTTTGGAAACGAGAGTTTTGTCCATAAAAAAGAAATGCTTATAGACAGACATACTGTTGGTGTCATAAGTTACCGCAGCAAGCAATTCTTAGCCTTTGCACTTTACATCACTTTAGAATTGTTATTTGGATAAAAAATAGCTATTGAAGTGAAATACAGATATATTAACCACTCTCTTGTGAAACAATATGTGTTTTGCTTTCCGGCCTATGAAAACAGGAATGTTAGAGCTGTTTCTTTCTTTTGGGCAGGAATCTCATATTCTTTATCATTTGCAATTGGTGCTGTTTGGATTCTAACCTGCTGTTGCTAATGGCTGTGATCCCACAGATATTGCTCAAAGATGGTTTCATGGTTTAGTTAAATTTACCTTTTAAATAATGTTATCCTACAATATAATATAAATATAATACAATGACAATACAGAATAATAATAAAGTATAGTATAAAGAGCACCATGAGATTTTGAAAGACAAGATGTGAATTTTAACAAACACCAAAGTTCTTCTAATGAATAATATTAATACTACGAATATAGTACTTGTTAAAGATACTGTATAAATATTAATAGACTTTCTATACCTCTATTAGAGTGTGAGTATTGCACCTTCTATTTTACAGAGAGCGAAAAATGAGAAAACTGTTAAAGACCAGCTAGTCAAAGGTAGGGATGTATATTTTTTCACATACCTACACATAAATTAAGTTACACAAGGTGTATCATGTAATATATAATCATAGATCAGTTTTATGCACAGGCAAGTCAAGAAGGCACCAAACAGACATTAATTTGTAACTCTTTAACAGTTTGTTTTTACTCATTATTGTTGCATAATTCAATATTTTATTCTGTCTCCCTCATCAGCTCCTATAGTTATACGATAAATAAATTAATCTTAATACGTGGCCTCCTTGCAAAGCTGATGGTTGCATAAAGAAGAAAACAAGTCACTGCCGGCATTTTAAATTTACTATTCAAGGAAATGCTCATCTCCAAAAATATTTTATATAAACTCAGCTTCTTGATGTCTACATGCTATTATAGGCAGCACAATGACTTTGTTTCTCTTTTTTATCTGTTAATTTTATACCCAGCTTTACATCTTCTATAAATTACAAGAATACTGACCTATGTCTCTTTTTTAGTCACCTGTCTAGTTTGTCAGCCAAAGAGAATACAATATATTCAATGCAATTGGTGCCACCTCCTTTGAGAGAGGGGAGGTGCAACTTGCCAGGTTGTACATCAAAAGGATAGGTATAGTGGCAGGGAAGCTCAGAAGTAGACATCTTTAATGTATATTTCATGATTTTAGCCTGCAATGATACTGTACCTTTGCTTTGATGCACATTAACATTTGTGACACTGAATATAATTGATTTTTTTAAACTGCAGTATCCTGAGACATAGTATAGTAATAGACCCTCATGGTTATGTTTACTTGTCTTTCTTGTCTTCATTCCTATTTTATCATTCAAATCAAGTTATTTCCTCTGCCTGTAATTTGCAAGCTTTAATTAATTGGTATAAGATTGATTTTATATGACCTGTAAGAGATTTTATCATTAACTTGTTTGCACTTTATGTGTCCAATTACCTAGATGTTAGATAAGCATAATTACTGCTATATACTAATGAAGAGCTTGAAAGTAAAACAAAAAAAAAAAAGGAAAATGTGCAACTCCATTCTAAAACAACATGATTAATAAGATATTTTTAAATTAAGCCAAATTTACATTTTGGCAAAATAAAACACATATTATAAAGACTGTCATATCAAGGGAATGCCTATTATTAGTAATTAAATGAGAAATTAGTCATGCTCACTTATAGATGTGCTCACTTATAGACTCACAATAAGATGAAAATGAAGTGCAATAATAAACATTATTATACATTTGGCAAGAACAATAATTTCTTGCAGATGTGTGTGGCTCTGCTGGGGAAAGGTTAAATTCCCCCATCCCATCTGCTGCCCTTCTTATCCAATTACTGGGAGTCATTTTGTTAAATGTTAAGAGCATACACATAGTGAGGTTATATTGCCCCAACAATTAATTTGGAAGCACACTATAATGAATGCACATATAGATAATGCCTTTCATTCACATAGATTCCCAGAGCACTTTGCAAACTTCTACTGACTGTACACATGATAAGAATTACTTTATCTTCTTTCTAAAATACAGTCATCACTGGTGACTTAGGCAGTACAGAATTAGTTTGCTGCCTTGCAGTACAAAATTTAATGACTTAGTATTACTGGAGTTTTGTTCTTCAGTGGAACCCACTGAGTAGGAAATGAAGAGCTAGAGAAGGAGCTAGGAAGAGGGAAGAATGAAATGGTGTTTGTCATGATGCAAGTTTCAAGAAGAGTGACATATATCTCATTTTTACTCATCTATCTAGTTTGTCAACCAAAGAGAATACAACACATTTGATGCAACTGCTGCCACCTCCTTTAAAAGAGTCACCATTTTTTGGTCATGTTGATTTAATTCATCAAAAGGGGACCATCATTTCACTATCTCCCAACTCTTCTGTCCCACAAAAGAAACATGCTGAGGTAAGTGATAGTAATAAAAGAAGTGAAGCAGATCCACAGGGAAAATATGGCTTATTTCTTAAGGATGAGAGTGGTCACACCAGCTGAAGAGAGATTAAAGCTGAAGATTTCTGCTCTCTTTGCATTGTATAACCCTGACGGATCTCTCTATTAATGTCTCCGGCTAAATGCCCCTCCACCATCCCCCATCATGCATATAAACTCAGCAGTGTTATGCTGGCTGGCACTATGGCTGAAAGGGACTTGGGGGTCATGACTGACCACAAGGTGAACATGAGCCACCAATGCGATGTCACAGCTGGTAAAGCAAACAAAACTCTTTTCAAGCAAATCTCAGGATGTCATCCTCCCACATACTTGGCTTTGGTAAGGCCACAGCTGGAGTACTGCATCCTATTCTGGGCTCCACAATTCAAGAAGGATGTGGAAAAGCTTGAGAGTGTCAGCCATGTGAATTATTAGAGAACAAGAGAACAGGCCTTATGAGGAGAGGCTGACAGCCATGGGACTCTTCTGCCTGGAAAAGTGCAGGTTCATGGGTAATCTGGTGGCAGCCTACAAGTGCATCAGGATCTGGGGGAACATCTGTTCACCAGTGTGCCCCAAGTGATGACGAGGTCCAATGGTCACAAGATCCTCCAAGACCATTTTAGGCTGGACATAAGGAAAAACTTCTTTACTGTCCAAGCACCCAAGGCCTAGAATAGACTCGCCTCAGAGGTGGTGCAATCACCTACTCTGGACTCTTTTAAGAAATGTTTGGACACTTATCTTGCTGGGATCCTTTGACCCCAGCTGACTTCCTACCCCTGGGGCAGGGGGTTGGACTCGATGATCTTCCAAGGTCCCTTCCAGCCCTAATATCTATAAAATCTATGAAATAGCTGGCCAAGCTAAGAATCTGTTTACACAAATGTTTTAAAAAACTCTTAGCAGCTAAGTGAAATTTAAAAAATACACTTAGGCATGTGGAACCAATTTTTTAAAGGTACCGAGTTGCCAGAAGATGCAGCTACTGTATTTATCTGAATCAAAGACAACTTATATTTCCAGATTTCTTCAGATTCTAGACATGGAAAATGATGTTTCCATGTCTAGAATTGAATTATAGTGGGGAGGGGGTTATCTTAAGTATGTTCCTCCCCTGCCACTATCAGGAAAGCAGCAGCAGGGGGGCAAGTGGTAGGAAAAGTGAGGAGGAGCAAGCAGTGCAGGGTATCAGTAGGGCAGCAAGTAGTGTGAAGAACAGGTAGTTTAATCCTGCTCAGTCCACTCCAAACTCTGCCCATCACCACCTGCCCTACTCCTTTCTGTTACTATCCCTGGATAATCTGGGTGCAGGGATAGCCCCAGAGCTATTCCTGACCTGTACTGCAGGGAACAGCTGAACCTGGCAGGCTAGAAGAAACAACTTATGTGCTTCTACAGCTGCTTTATATAAGACAGGGTAGGAGTGGCCCTGTGGCTGCATCAGCTGGTACTTGGCTGGGAACTGCACTAATGGCAGGTAGATTCCTGCTTCCAGTGTCTGCTTCCTGACAGCAGGGAGAGGGGGATGAGGCAGGGAGCAAACACGAGAAGGACGAACTTGCGTGGCACTGCTGCTGATGCTGTCCCCAGCTGAGCCAGACTCCCTTCACAACCAATCCCCACAGCTCCCAACTGGATCAATCTGATACTTGATTCTAAGACAAAGCTTGGTTTCCCTAATGTTGAATGTAGGGAGAAACCCCCCCCCCTCATCCTGGAACTGAAAACATATAGTATGAAACCCTAGTGGGATTTTCAAAAGTGTCTAGGCAGTTTGGGTTCAATGATTTCAGTAGAAGTAAGAGGAATAATCACTCTGGTTTTTTTTTTTTTAATCTGATGAGGGTGCCTAGCTGTATCTTTGAAAATCTGTCCCAAATGACGAAGTTCTAAGTGCCTGCATCACTTTTTAAAAAAGTAGTGCTTAGGAAAACAGCCGCCTAAATTTATCCTCACATTTAAATACAGTGACAAAAAGAAGAGGGTCTTTAGAGAATAGTTTCCAAATGCTGATTTATGAAAAGAAAAAAAAAAGCTAAGAAAACTTTTCACCTTGACCTACATTAGTTTGGAAGGCTTGTTGGGTTTTGCTCAGAAACTTTATTAAAGGGGAAAAAAGAAAGAGAGAAAGAGAAAAGGGGAGAAAAAGCACAGTAACCTTCAGCAGACATGCAGCAAATCCTGACAAAGTTTTGATTGAAGAAAGATTGATTCTCTAAAGTTTGAATGGTCAGACATGCACTGAATTTGCTGAGGTTCATTGCTATATCCTAGAAAGTATTTTCAGCCCTTCTATCCTAATGAGCTTATTAGTAAAAGGCTGAAGGGATCACAGATTGTCTATCAAAGAAGATTGTCAGTCACACACTATTACCAACTCTGCTGTGATTTATACACATTGACCATAGAAGAGAGCAGTGCTAAAAACTGAACTTTATTGTGTCCCACAGCCAGGATAGTCACACAAAATAAATTGTATAGCATTGTGTTTAGAGGGTGGGAGGGAAACATGTTCTGGATGAGGAAGTCATAGAAAATTAGATGGAATGGTACCTTTCCCCTCTTCTCTCCTCCAGTGATAATTATATTGCATAGAAGAAATTGAGTTACCTGCAGCAGTAATAGCCATGGTGGAAAATATGCTATTAAACTCCACTGAAAAGAAAAAAAATTTCAAACTCAGCTCAACTGCTGTTAGCAACAGGCATTTCCTAACTTCTCTTCATTCAACACAACTAGGCACAGCTGATTCTCTGAGCAGTTCTACATCCAACAGTGAATATGGTTTTTTTTTTTTCAGATTCCTGCTTTATTTTGTATGTACCAGCAGGAAATATTGATAATTGTATTTATAAAAAATGTAATTCAGAAAAAAACGGTTCTGGGCATTTTGTTCTTACTGAAACATTTTCAGATTCTTAGAAAAAACAAGGATGTTTGTAAAATAACACTTCTTACTAAGGCTTCTGAAAACAGCAGATAAATTGATAATTTAATATTAAATAGCCAATGAGCCAATGAGCTTATCTGATAGGTGGAACAAGATTGATTAAGGGATTTAGGAAATGTTCCACAATCAATGGGATCAACTAAGCTCAATGGGATCAATTTAAATAGCAGTTGAGAGTAAATATGAATAGGTGCCTACATACCTTTATAGCTCTGGTCATTATGCTCTTCAGTAACCTATTTAGCAAAGCACTTAAGTATGTTAGGTATATGTTTTAGTATCACTGAGGCCAACAGAACTAAAGCATGTGTTAACGTGCTTTGCTGAAGCAGGGCATGACTCTTATTGCCTGACAGTAACCAGGAACAACGATGTATTTGAAGTTTTGAAAGCAGGGTATGGCTGCATTTCCCTTTATCTGGCAGTGGCAGTGACAGAAGAAAAACTGACAGACAAATAGGAGAAAAGACAGCAAATAAAGAGAAGTGTTCCCACTAGGAAATAGAGTAATAATGATTTCAGTTTTCAACATTTCTAGAAAGTAGTCTCATATCATTTTTATCCATTGCTAAATGATACCTTTTCTTCAGTGTTTCCTGCTGGGTGAATGGAATAATGAATATGTGTAATGTTAAATATTTTTATAATTCCAATGCAAATACCTAAAGTAAGATCAAATCTGTGCCCCCTCATTGCATTGTGAGTGTATATGGGGGGGGATTCCTCTCAAACATTTAACTTTAATAACACATTTTTAGACCAAAATATATGAAGCATCTGATTATTGGTCAGACTGGACTGGTAGAGAAGGACTGTATAACAAGTTTCCCTCCCTAACATTACCCTCATAGTTAGGGACCTACTCAAATCACAATTGCACAGATTTCAGGGGAATCACAAAATTGGGGGATCTCTGTAAAATATGCTGGAATAACCCCTGAAAACAAAACAAAAAGAAATTACTAAAAAGAAAATGCTGGCTCCCCAGTGGGAACCACCAGTCCTCCAGGCCACATAGCCCAGCACAAAGGAGGCTACTGGATCAAAAGCTAATAGGCCAGATAGCTGCTCCCTTTGCCCCACACCACTGATTAGCTGAGAGGGCTGCCTGTTGTGTGGCCCTGCCTCTCCACCAATCAAGTGAGGTAGGGCCATATGTTGGACAGCCCTCTCCACCAATCAGTGGAAGGGGACAGGGCCATCAGGGGCCCTCAATCAATCAGAGTTTTGGGGGGAGGGTACCACAATAAGCCTGTGAAAATGGTGGCTACTCCTGTGATCTGCCCATTAAATTGGCTGCCCACCTCTTCAAGTTGGGTAGACCCTAGGGCTGTGCAAAGCTTTGGTAGCCAATCTGATTTGGAGGAGATTCAGCCCCATTTGGGGACCAAATCTCCAAAACTGAATTGAATTGGGAGACCAATTAAAAGCTCCAAACCATCCAAATTGATTTGGAAAAACATTCGGAAAAGATTTGGCAATTCAGCCATGGACTAAACAGGCACCTGACATAGCTGCCTCCAGCTGGTAAGTCTATTTGGGTTGGGGGATGGAGAGGGAAGGGGTGTGGGAGAAGGAGAGATTGGAGCTGGGGCTGGGACAAGCTGCCCAGTTAGGGGTGCATTATTCAGGGAGGTCGGTGGGGGGCATGGGATGCAGGCACAGAAGCACTTGGAGTGGGGGCTCTTTCCTGCCCTGCACCTGCATCAGCACTGAGAGCCCTCCCTGCCTCTACTTGCCAGCCGGTAAGGAGGGATGCGGGATGCGGGTGTGGCAGTGCTGGGAGCGGGGGCTGTGCCCTGCTGCCACTTGCCTCCTTCCATCTAGAGTGAGCTGTGCCCACATCCCGCCTCCCCCACCCTGGCTAGGCAAGTGGGAGCAGGGCAGAGTCCCTGCTCTCAGTGCTGACGTGCCCGCATCCACCTGCCCCCTCCCTGAGTAATGCACCCCCACCACCCCAGCTGGGAAGCTTGTCCCAGCCTCAGCCCCAGTCCCTTCCCTCCCCCTCTCCCTCAACCCCAACAGACTTGCCAGCTGGAGGCAACTGTCTCAGGTACTTGTTTAGTCTATGGATGAATCTCCAAAGTGGCACCAAATCTTTTGTATCTGATTCAGCCAAACTGAATCAGGTCAGTAATTAGAATCTCCAGATCAAATCACTGTCCTCCAAATGGGCTGAATCTGAAGCAAATACTTGCCACTTTGGACAGGCCTAGGAGAGCCCTACTCATAGTAATTAGGTGCAACAGAGAGCAACAATGCCAACCAACAGGGAAGGGGCAAAGGAGAGGTTTTAATCTTCCTGCATTACGGTGGCTATTAAAATTGTCCAGTTACACAGGGAAGGAGTGTGCCACAATCTTTGGAGCTATAGAAATGTTTTAGAGTAGTAAAGCTCTATGCCATTTGTTACTATTAAGTGCAACAAAGTCCTCAATTTGTGCCAGTAGAGGCTCACTGCTGATTAACTGTGTAGATGTCTCCTCCTAGAGCTGTTTTTTAAATGTAAATTACAGCCACTTTCAAATCTAGACAATCATCTGATCTCCAAAGCATTTAAAATATGTTCAGATTGCTCTTAAAGTCTCCTAAAACTGCTTTATGGTTCAAGCAGAGAGCCACAAAACAAAATGAACCAGACGAGTCAAGATGAGAGGAGGCATTGTTTTCAACTTCTTCATGATTTAGTGAAATCATGAAATGCTGGAAGAAGTAGTTTCTCTGTAATTCATCCTGAGTTTTTCCTTTCAGCTAGCAATGATACCTTTTATTAAAACATAACTGAAACCACACTGGCTATTTTATAACCATTTCCCCACCTTTTCTCCTTAGCAGATGAAAAAGGAGCAAAAATTAAAAATTCAGTTAATCAAGAAAGAAAGTACCTATGGAGGGAGTTTGCATTTCTGTAGAGTTGGCCATACTATGTCCTGGAATACTATAATATTCAGTGTATATCAGTAGGAGTCTACCAAACTTGAGGAGGCATCCAGCTGATTTTGTGAGAAGTTTACCACATAGCCTGAAACCGTGGCTTAATTACCCTGATTAAACTGGAGGAAGCTATTAATCCACATGGTATTAAGTGTGGATTAATGGCTTCCCTGATCTTAATATGGGTAATTAAGCCACGGTTTAGGACCATCCCCAAGTGGCAAGCTCTATAATTTTGGCAGGGTTGCTGGAAAAAAACCCAAACACCTTACCAGCAAGCAGAGAGAAAAAAAAAACTTACCAGGAAGCCCTGCAGTCTTGGAGCAGGGGTAGGGGGTGGGAAGGGGATGAGGGAGGGGGGCAGGGCATGGTGCCCCATGATGCATCTGCCTGCAGCATCTGCACCTCCTGCTGCAAGCAGCCTCACCCCCCTCCTCCCTGGTCCCTGTCCCCCCTCCTCCCCACCCTGTGCTCCAAGACTGCAGGGCTTCCTGCCCTTTTCTCTGCTTGCTGGTAATTTGTGCAGCAGCAGCAAGCTGACAAAATTGTGGAGCCCACCATTTTTTGTGGACCCCTCCCATCCAAAATTGCTGTTTCCGCAAAAATTGCACAATCGCAAATTTGGTTGGTCCCTATATATCAATTACTTAAGATGTAATTAATAACAAAAAATAGTCATCACCTCTCTATCTGAAATAAGAAATTTGTATCAAAAAAAGAATCAAAGGGATGAAAAACACCTCAATTTAATATTGCATGTATATTTAAAACATTTTGATAAAATGAACTGATACTGCTTCAGGCCATATGCAGACATTTTCAAGAGCTCTTGTTTTACATATCAAATGTATGTTTTATGTTGTGTTTTCCTGCTGACAAGACAAATGGTCATTACTTGGTATTTGTCGCTGTATCCTTCTCTGTGAGAAGGGGTATTGTTTTGCTGTGTTGTTTGGTACAAAACATTTATCACAGTCAGGACTTCATTATTCAGCTGCCCCTATAAAAAGAGTTTGGAAGATGTAAGCACTATGAATGAAGCATCTCTTAAGGTAATACTTCCATTTTCTACTTCAGGAAGATAGAGTTTAAAATACCACATCTCAAAAGGAAAAAAATAATGCTGTTGAGTATCTAGTCTGATTAGATATTGAAATTAACAATACAGATTTAAAAATACCTCATTGCTTTCCATTTCCACAAGCCTCAAACACCACATAAAATTGTTTACGTCTGAGGTTTTTCTACCCTATCAAGGCTATGAATTAATGATTTCTATCATGGTACTGCCCAAAGGCCCCAGTCAGTGGTCCAGATCCCAATAAACTAAGCACTCTACCAACAGCTAATGATAAAACTTGTCCTGCCCCAGAGAGCTTACAGTTTAAGATTTAGATAAAACATGACAGGTAAATAAACAGCATTGGAGGGCAGAAAAGCAAGGCCACAGTAGAGACAGGTGTGTATGCATAAATTAGTCATAACAGTAGTCTCAGTAGTCACAAGTGGTCACCAGCCTCACTATACCAGATGGCATGATTTATAGGCATCATGGTAAAAATAGGTCTAACACAGTTATTTAAACAAGAAAATGATAAATGATTAACGTATCCCTAATAGAAAATGAATATTGTTTTATAGCAGTTTTGATGTAAAAGTTTTAAAATGCTTTCAAAACCAAGGGAGGGGTACGCTTATTTTTTCAAATGTGGAATAGAGGACACAGATAAACTTTCTTGATGACACAGTATCTTTTCTAGAGATGAGAAGGGAACCTGACTTCCGAACCACTAATCACCACTGATATCTTATTCCCTGAGCAACCTTACCTCCTTGCTATGGCTCCACAATAATTATTAACAGACCCTGAACTAAGGGAACTTCTGCATGATAGTTTACTGCATCCTCTCAGTAATTCCCCAAACCAGAATTTTGATCTCTAGACACATGCTCCACTCATGCTAAGGAGGGATACCTGACATCCAAACTGTCCTTGAGGTAAAGGGGCTGTCCAGGGGATTCAAAGATCTACAACTCCAAATCCATACATTTTTTATGATCTGTTAATACCTAGTCTACAACTTTTGTAGACACAGTGACAAGTAATTCATTCTGAACTGGGATAACAGAGGTAGAATTGATCAAGTTTAAATCACTAGCTTAAACATTTGGCAGAGATTTATAAATCTTTCAGGTTGCAGTTCTGACTGGAGATGAGTTAAATCATTTTAATGAATACTTTTTTCCTGAAAATAATATCAACAAAACTATTTCTGAATGTGTGTTGTCTTGTGTGTTGTTTTGGCCAGAAAAGGAAGTTGAAATATATTCCTTTTTTTACTTACAAAATATTTCAGTTTGACAGTTTGTCTGAAATGCATACAAATTTAAAAATTGTCTAAAAATACAATGAAAATGTTAATTTGTAAAAGCTTAAGGCAACCCTAACCAGGATTTTCTCAACATTTTGCAGGAAAACAGCTAAAGCAAATGTTTTTCTTTGATTTTTAGATTTATAAATCAAGTAAAAAATATTAATGTAATGCTAGTTGTTACAAAAGCAATGCTTGCAGGTGAGATTTTGGTTCAAAACATACTATTGACTTTTTCAGATCTCTGAACCTTTCATCTTCAGGAACTAATTTTTTTTACATATCATATCTACTCAAATATAAGATGACCCCCCCCACAATAATTAGATTCTATATATGGAAAATGTATACATTTGTCATAATTTTCCCGATATAAAATCTAAATGCTGGAGGGCTGTCTTGAATGCCACCCCTCTTGCTACTACAGCTGGGAAAGCAATGGCTGGGGTGGGGGTCAGGTGGCCCCGTTTTTCCTGATGACTTCACCCCCCCTGCAGCCTTCCTGTTCCCCTGCCAACTCCATCCCCAACCCAACTCCCCACAGCCTCTGCCTTTACAGTAACCATTCCCCCAGTTTCTGCCCTTTCTCCACTGCAACTCCCCAGTCCCTGCCTCTTCCCCTGCCTGCCCTTACTGTCAGACAGTGCTTAGGCTGCTCTGTACCACAGCAGCTGCCTGCTCCCCCTTATATGTGAATGTAAGACAGGGGGCTTTCCCCACAATGCTGATTGTGGGGGAGGAAATCTTGCCTTATATTTAAGCAAATGCGGTAGTTTTCTTTCTGTTTGAGCTATGCTTTGATGTTCATCCTTCTGCTGATGCCATTTTTACATTTAAAACCCTGGTACATTTACAAATTGCTGAGCACCTGCAGCTCCAGTTCACCTTTGCAGGTTATGTATGCTCACCACTTCGGCAGATAAAATCACTAGTAATTTTGGGTCTATGTTCACAGTCAAAGGAATCCTGCTAACTTTCATTTCCCATTCTGAATTCTATATTGAAGATCTTTCAAAATGCTTGAAGGTTATTGCCTTTTAGTTTGACTATGTTGATTTTGTTAAAGCACCACGAATCATGAATAGTGCTATAAAAATCAAACAATAATAATAAGTATAAAGAAAAATCACAAAAAAGAAAAAAATCTCTCAAGCTGGTAAAACAAATTAGATATTGGAAAGACTACCTACAGTTAATAAATGGGTTGCATTATTAACAGAAGCAGCATCATATAAGCAACTTACATTTACTCGACAATATAACAGAAAAATTCAAGTATCTATAGAACCCATTCCATGATTATAATAATTTGAGTTGTGATAAGACATGACTTAAGAGATCTGACACACAGGGTGCATCTACATGAGCTACTTTACTGTGCAGTAGTGTAGTTTACTACATACTTTGCATAGTAAGCATGCATATTTACATATGCATATACTGCACAATAAACTGCTAATTGCAAGTAAATTTACTACCTGAAAATGCAAGTAGCAAATTTAGTTGTGATTAGTTATTGCATAGTAGAGATCATGCGGACACCTGACTGGGAATAAATCTGCTTCCAATCAGCTGGCCAGCAGGGGACAGGAGATTACTCCCTGCCCCCAGGAGCTGCATCCTGCTGAGCCAGGCTCTGCCAGTGGAGCCCAGATGGGGGCTATGTCCCCCTGCCCTGGCAACAGGGAACTCCAAGTCCCCTGCTCCAAGATCACAATCAGAGGGGTGGGGGTTGGCATGACCACGGGGCTGGCACTAGGAGATCCTTATGTCTCAGCCTGAGCCCCATGACCATGGAGCTCGAGCTGGGAGATGAAAGTCTCCCAGCCTGAGCCCTGCAACAGAGAGATAAGGATCTCCCTGCACTGGCCCCACCCACAGTTGTGGAGCTAATATTGGAAACTCCCTATTGGTGAGGTCTGGGGAACCTGGTCCCTGCCCAGCTCCATGATCACAGAGCTGAGTAGGGAACAAGCTCTCCAGCCCCACTCCATGATTGCAGAATGTGGGCTGGGAACTGTCTTGGCCAGGGGCAAATCCCAGCCCCATGCCCTGATTGGGTGATTGAGGTGCCAGGCTTGGATAGAGCTGCAACGGTGGCACAAGTCCCAGCTCCCTGCCCCAATCCACCAGTGGGGCAGCTAGCAGTGAGCCCTAGATAGGCAGGGAATCCATTGTAGGGCCTCAGGAAGCAGGAACACTTTGTTGCAATTAGCAGCAAATCTGGTCCTGCTTCTCTGCATGTGTGGACGCCTGCCTGGGAGTGTTTATTCACAAGTAGTTTACTTTTCTTTCTCATTCTTTCCTCTGCTTTGCTTCTGTCTTTACATTATGCTACAGACCTTAATTTGTCAAAGAATTTAAGGGGATACTTCCTTTAAAAACATGAATACTAAGGCCGTGTGAAACACCATCATTTTGTTTAGATGTCTGTTTTGCTGTTTCAAAGGGACAGTGTTTTGTTTCATCATTTTATTTCATTTTGAAGCACTCTCCCATTTCATTTTGTCAAAACTGTTTTGCTTTTTCTATGAATTTCAATGTTTTGCCCATGGGCTATAATGAGGAATCATGAAAATGGCTATAACTTTGTCATCTCTTGCCTGATTTGGATGACAGTTGCAGGGATGAGAGGAGGCTGCTGCTGCTGAAACATTTTGAGTGACCTTGTTTCATTTCAAAGTTGTTTCAAAGCCTTTTGTTTCATTTCAATTTTGCTGTTTCAAGCTTGAAACGTGTCAAAACAGCTTCGAAACAAAACACACAGCAAAATTTTGCACAGCCCTAATGTATACTTCCATTGACTTAATCTTCACTACTCACATGCTTAAAGGTTAAGTGCTTTGTTAAATCAGTGTCCTATACTACAGAACTATAATAACACTGATATGTGCCCAAAGGTATATGAGAAAAATGTCTTATTAGTGTAATTCTTACTGTGCTGCATAAATATAAGCCCTGAAACTCATCCCAGGTCATTTAAAATCAGAAGTAAACTAAGAAAAGTACAGACCTATTTTTAAAGGATTGGAATCAGGATAAAGACATATTAAAATTCTCACTAGTGAATTATATGGGAGAATTCATGTAAACAGAGTACTTCAATGGATGGTGAAGAGTTTTGATTATTTGAATAGTCTTAATAAACATACTGATAGCAGTGGCATTGAAAACTCCAATTAAAATTAACGGAGGATTGAATTACATCTCCAGAGTTGTGTTACTAGAGAAATTGTCACTGTCTGCCTCTGTGATTTTTGGTTCTCATGAGGTAATGGTAGCTATGAAAGGGGTTAAACTATGAAATACTACTCTCAAAGCCATTCCAGAAGCTAACTGTTCTTTAGACATGACCTTGTATAGTCTAATGCTCTCTTCAGCTGATATTATCACTGATTTTTCCCCCTGCTCCAACATATTTGAAACAACACAGACCATTACCACATCTCGTCCACACGTCACATTTTTTGGGTGTCCATGAGACCTCACAAATAGCTAATGAAAAGTCTGTTTCAGATTCTGAATTGTATATATTCAGTGGCAGAAGGCTGAAGGGATGAATGATGCAGGAAAAATATAGAACTGGCAGAAAGAGCTCACAGTGAATTTTCATGTGTGCCATAGAGTTGATGATCTCTGAAAGAAACAGTAAACTCTTTCTTTCTGTTTATACAACAGATTAACTTATACTGAACAGCTTGTGCTTGAGCCCTAATGGCCAATGACAGAAGGAAATGAACAGAAACTCACACAAATCAGAATTTAGTCTTTTATCTTCATATTTCTAATACTATAGATAATTTAGATGCATGCTACTTCTAAACCTTTCCTCTGACATTATTTATAAAATGTCTAAAGGCATAACAGGGTATCTCCATGCCCCAGGGCACAATGGCACATGGTGCAGCACTTCTTATTTGCTCATGGCAGCAGTAAAGTGGCCAGCCACCACCTGCAGTGGCTGTTATTTTTGTAACCCTCTCTCCCCCAAAGGTGGTGCCCTGGGCTACTCCCCCCGCTGCTCTCCCTTAGTTATGCTATTGTGATGTTTGCTTATGAGTATTCATCTCGCATCTCTCCTGAATCAAAGAATGTTAGTTCAGTTTTTCAAGAAGGGGAGAAGAACAATTTCCAGATCACTTAATGAACAAATATATGTTTAGAAAATAAAATAGCATTTTTTTCTGGTTTAAAGGAAAAATATAAAGAAGATAAACTTCTAGTGGATATGACAGGGTGAGGGCTTGAGCAGATAGTCATAGTTCATAAGAGTCTCAGCTTTATGAGACTGGGAAGGGGTGGGGGGCACTCCTTCAGATGTTCCAGTTGAATTCAGGAATCTACTCAAAGTAATTCAAATTTATCAAGATTATCTGTCCGCAGGTCATCTAATCTATAAACTCCAAAACAAACCAAGAAAGCAAGCAGAACATTTCCGATCTCCCTATCCTGACCTGTGATTCGGAGACTACATCAGGTATAACCTAGATTTGTTTTGAGGTGTTGAGCATAACAAGACCCACTGCACCTAATTAGCTTCCAGTTGGAGTGTTACCCTGAGTTTAAATACTTCATGGCATTCACTCTGAATACTCATGCTTCTGTCCCTTTCAGTAGGGCTTTTTTTAGGTGTACCCCCAGAGAAGCATGTGACTGGTTGAAATAGTTCCTAAATGGGGCAGAAGATATGGCAGGGTGGCACTTTATACTAAGTACAGCTATTTAAAAAGCCCAAGGTGGAAACTCTACTGAACTTTACTCAAAGCACTCTGCATTAGATTGGGAGTGAACAGAACAGATGTTCACAGACTGTTTGGTGGTGGAGACCTGCCTGTACTGGATGAAGCCAGAAGGCTGGCAATGCTCCTGCATGCCTCCCAGAAGGCTGCCAGAGAGTGCAAAGCCTAGCATAGCCCAGCTGAACAGCTGGTCATCCCCGATTGACCAGTGCAGCCTCTCTCCCCAGCTCTGCCTCCCTGCCAGATGGATGCTGTCAGTGCCAATGGCTGGAGGGTGTGCCCCTATGTCACACAGGCTCCCCCCATCTTGCTGGTTCAAGTCCTGAGGTGGGGGAAAAGCCAGGCCTGTGCAGCAGGTGGGCTCTGTTTCTCCTTCCTGCCCCCAGTTCCCAGCAGAGCAAAAAGCAGAGTCTCTCTAGTGCATGGAACCATCCCAGCCTCACCCAAGACCTAAGCCAGCAAGCTGGGGGTGGGGGGTGTGGCAGTGGGATCCATTCTTCCATCCCCTAGCTGTGCAAGGAGGAGACAAAGCCTTTTTTGTCTCCTCTCCATGACAGTCTGGGGGTGGGGCTGGGCTCAGTCAGCACCAGCCAAGGCTAGCATGCTGTCCTGTGAGAGGCCCCTGGGATACCTGCAAAATGCAACCTACCTTGACTTGTGATGGGATGTGGTACAGATGTTCAATAAAACACTCTAAACTAAAGCACTTTAGTTTAATATCACTTCCATCCAGGGTTAACTTAGAGCTGGATTCTCAATTTTTAAAGTGCTCTATGTGTTGTGAGTGTCTGTTTGGTTATGACTGTAGAACTCTTCCTGAACACTTAATGCATAAGTGTAACATCTGTATCTAGCCTCAGAGACTAACAGGTTCTGAGAGCTATAAGCATTTCTGGGAGACAGCCTACTTCCTCAGATGCTATAAATGGACTTACAAAAACCCCTTTTTAAAAAAAATAGAAATATATTTAAATGTAAAGGACAGGGGAAAGGGTAGGGGTGGGGCACTGAAAGGTCTGTCATAAACAGCTGCTGTGGTACATGCTGATCTACACAGAAAGGAAGTCCAGGACACCATTTTTCAATTTTTTGCATGACAGGCTTGTGGACTTGTTATCTTGTTCCCCTCTAGCTAGACAGTCCAAGATAGTTTCAAAGGCATTTGAGCCAAGCAAAGGAATGGGACCAGAAGTCTACATTGTTTACCTAGGTCATTAAGAAGAAAGTAAGAAAATACCCTGTAAATTCTATTCCATTGTTCTGTTATTATTTGTATTACAACCTCAAAAAAAGTCAGATCTCTACTGTGCTAGAGACTTTATAAATACGTACTAACAGATCTCTACTGTGCTAGAGACTTTATAAATACGTACTAGCTTCAAAGTTTGTATATTGTAAACAGAGGAGACAGATGAGAGAAGAAACAGGCACAGAAATGTGGAATGGCTTCCTGTGATTGGAGCCATGTCAGGGCCAGGTCTAAGTGTCGGCCTGCCCACCTGCCTAGGGCAGTATGCCCTATCTCACCTGCCATGACTTGATGTAATAAAATGGATGTAAATATGAAGCAGACTGCTAATTTAATGCCCCAGTTCCTGGGGACTTATACATGGCTCTGTCCTACCCTATACCATGCCCCATGCCTTGCAGATGGCATTGCAAATTGATAACATCTCTGGCCCGAGGCTGGGCCAAACTCTGCCCCTTGCTGGGCCTCTAGCATTCTACTCAAACTTTCCACCTCCTCTCATAGGGTCTCTTGCATACTGCCCCTCTCTGGGCCGCTCACAACCCACCCTGTTCCATGAGCAGCCCCCTGAGGCCATCAGGCTTATCTACTCTCACTCCTGCTGGTCTACAAGTAGTCTTTCAGCCTTTCACTCAAGCGGCCCTACTTTATGTGGCACTGGCCTTATGCTTCACACTGGGATGAACTCTGCCCCTAGTCCCTGGCTGGGCAAATTGCTCCTGTTATCACTCATGTGGGGGTTGGCCCATGTGCTGCCCTTCAGACCACCCGTGCAACCCTACTCAGCACATCCCTGGTGCAGCCCTTCAGGTTGCCCTCTGCAATCCTACTCTGCACCCACCATGCACAGTCCTTCAAGTGCCACCGTGCCTCCACACAAATATTTCTGCCCCCTCACTGGGCCTGCTTTATCTGCCCACTTTCTGGGGACTCCAGGGTCTTACATCCCATGGACTCAGATGCCTGCAGATGTTCCTGGCCCTACTACCTGTCCTTTCTTTAAAATTACACACTGGATAGTGGGAGCTGGGGTTATAGGGCACCCCTAGATGCCTTTCACTGGGGAGGCAACTGGCCTGGAATTTTGGGGGAACTGCCCTGCCATGGGAAGTTCCACCAGGCCATCCTTCCCAACAGGGTGTTGTTTCAAGTCATATCCAGGACCAGGAGCCTCCTACCATCCCCATAGCTCCTGCCCTTACCTCCGAGGACATTCTGAGCAGCAGCCCAGCTGGGTGGATTTATTCTGACTGCCAGCAGCAGACTGCTGGCTCAGCCCTGAGGGCCTGAGCTAAAATGAAGGCCACCCAGCCCTCTCCTCCAATCCCTTGCGGTCATGTGACCACGTCATCAGACCTGCATCTGCCAGCTGCCCTGCTGCCTGCTCTCAGCCCTTAATGCTCACACTTCCCTAATGTCACCCAGCAGTTAAGTGGTAAAGATGAAATTATAACCTTGTCTTCCAGCCTAATACCATATGTATTTGGCTATCTTGTCACTTTTGCAGGCCATGACTTCTGGGCTATTCATTCCATTTTCAACAGTACAAACCTTAGATTGAAGATTAGATTTAAATAATAACCTTCTAGAATAACTAATGAATCCCTTGACTTCTCATAAGAACACTTCTAAGCAGTGGTTCTATACATATAAACAATTTTTGCTTGCCACATACCGTTACTGAAATCTACAAGGTCTTTAAAATGTTACAATGAGGGTAGTTTAGTTTCCAAGCCTATTCTATTTATTGCTTCTTGGAGATCAACTACATACTTTTAACCTCTACATGCAACTAGCATACAGGATGAGATTAAGCCTTTTCTGCTGCTGTAATTTATGGGTGAACATGCAGAGACATCTTAAATTGTTTTTTCAATAAACAGAAGGAATCCAATCGACTGCATTTTCACATAGTTTATTCTTGATATGTCTCTGTAAACCTAACACTTAAGTATATGATGCTTCAAATGGATATTCAGGATTCTCCTGAGTATGAAACACACGACTGGGCTTCTCATAAACTGCAAACATACATTAGTCATTTTTTAAAAGAAGAACTGTGTTACATGTAAATTTGTACTGTACATCTAGAAATTATTTTCACATCTTCCTTAGGTATTTAAATATTACGAAATGATGGATGGCAGGGGTCCTAATTTTACTTTGGGTGATCAATGCTTTTGGTGTAGATATTAACAAGATCTACCATGGAGCTGGAAGCAACCTGGTATGATGAAAATATCATCACTTTAAAGAAAAGTTTTACAAAACATTAATATTAAATAATGCAACTAACCTGATCTCCTTCATAAAAGTTAAATAGTAATTTTCAACACACACACATACGTTTATATATATATAGAGAGAGAGTGTGTGTGTGTGTATAAACAATGTAACATGGCAATAGTTTCTAGATTACTAACTATTTTTCCTCTCCTTTTTTTTCCTTTTTAATACAAAACATTGGCAGCCAATAATATTCGTCCTTTATTATTCTGAATACAGACTTCTTTCTTTCTTTCTTTCTTTCTTTCTCTGACTACTCAGATCTTTTTGACTTTTCTGAACCCTTTGTTCCTACTTTAAATATTTGCTTTGTTTGGACACTTTAGTAGGTGTTCTTAAAATATCTCATCATGGTTTAGCTTTAGTTATTATTAAGTATTTATAAGACACCTGTATTAAAATGAAGTATCTGCTCTAAAGACTCTATAAGTTGAGCATCTACCCTTTGTTCTTTAAAATGTGGCATTTTTACATGTGTTTTGGGACGTAGCACCACGTGTTTTCATTAGTAAGCCAAGTTAATTAAAAGTGGCTGCATATCACATGAATTAGCAAGCCCACATGCCCTTGTGCTGAAAAAATGGCAGCAGAGCACTTTGAACTAAACCTCATTGAACGTGCTTTACTTCAAAGCACTCCACTGCCATTTTTTCAGCTTGGGATGCTTGGGGATACTAGATTTCCAGTGCATTGGAGCAGGCTCTCCATATGTCTATAGGAGCCCACAGTGTTTATTTCTGATAAAGTAGAGCACAAACCTTATTAGTTAAAAAATGTTTGTTGTGGGATTTGTAATGAGTGGGGCTAACAATTATATAAATGAAGATATTGTAGCATTTCTTTTCCTAGAAAAAGTCACATTGGAGTGACAAGTTCTTAAGTGGGAAGGTTTACTGCCAATGTTAGAGGACTGTGGTGTCTGTGCAGGGAGCACAAGAGTTCTCAGAAAACGGGACTAGATAGAGGATTTTCAAAGGACCACCGAGGGAATAATAGTCTATAAAGAGACATTATCAAATGAAGTGGATCAGCTGTGCTGGGATATGTCCCAACAAAGGTCCCACTCATTGGTGAAACAGTAATTGTCCTCCAGGGTCAGGCCTCCGCCATTCCCAGGAACAATGGGGGCCTGTGGGACACCACTCAGGGCATGCCTCTGTAAATAGATTCCCATGGGGTTTCAAAGGCATGCCTGGAGTCAGGTTCCCTTTGTGTACCTCTGCAAATGGAGAAACCTGGACAATCACTCCAACGGCTTCAGGAACCCAATCCTGCATGACCAAAGAATGTATCTGCTATTCTCTTGAAGGAGAATCACCAGGGTATGCAGGATCATGCCTCTGAACTCACTGTGAGCATCTGCTCAGTGTGGCTGAAGAGTGCAAGCAACTTTGGGCTGTCCATGCTGTCCTGCCTTAAAACACATGGATGTCTGTCACAAGATAGAGCCACAAATCAACACTACCTTATTGTCTCAGCCATAAATATGAGCGTTAAAATTGAAGTTAGGCTAGTCAACCTGACTTCAATACCTGTAAAGTCGTTGGGGTAATTTATAAAGAAATCAATTTGTAAAAATCTGGAGGAGAAAAGGCTGATCGCTAGTAGCAAGCATGGATTTATTGAGACCAAACCATGCTAAATCAACATAATCTCCATCTTTGACCAACTAGCCGAGTGGATGAAAGAAATGCAGTGGACATGGTATACTTGGATTTTAGTAATGAAAGCAAAAGGATCAATTTCAGAATGGCAGGAGGTTTCAAATGGAGTTGCACAGGGGTCTATCCTAGATCCTGTGTTAACATGTTTATTAATAGGTTAATTCAGATCCCAGGATAGAAGATTCCTGATTAAGTTTGCAGATAACACTGAATTTCTTCACTGTTAGAAGAAATGGAATGGAATAGACTACTTAGGGAAGGTGTAGGCTCTCCATTCTTGGAGGTGTTCAAGAAGATGTTGGACAAGCATTGGTCAGGGATAATCTAGAAGTAGCTACTACTCTACTATTACAATGGATATTTTCCATACTTCTTTGAAATTCTCATTAGTTGCCACATGGATCTGTGAAAGAATTTTTTTCTCTCCTTTTTCTAAGTTTGTCATGGTAGGGATCATTCTGCCTGTTCAGCGTAGTTTGGTTTGGTTTGGTTTTTTCCACTGTCTCAGAAGTATTAGCTGTTGGATGCAAGATCCTTTCAGGCTTAGGATTTTGTTTGGGATGTGTGTATATTCCTGATGAAACGTAAACACAGAAGTCCTGGGTAGACCATCTTGTCTTTCCACTTAGGTTCAGACCAATCACCATATTTGGGGTCAGGAAGGCATTTTACCCCATGGTCAGATCAGGACAGATGGGGAGGGAGGGGAAGGATTACCTGCCTCTTCCTTGGATTTCTCAAGCATATTTTAACCCTTGCAGCAGCAAAAAATTGAACACCATTAGTCCCCTGCTTTACCCATGGCAGGTTAGGGTGTCATGTCTTGTGGTTGTGTCAAGGTTCACTGTTCAGCATATAGATCAGACAGTAGATTTATATAGGATATTTTGGATAGGGAAGATCCTGCATTTAGTAGGGGTTTGGACTAGATGACCTCTGAAGGTCTATTTCCCTCCTACATTTTTATGATTCTATTGTTCTAAAAACCTGAAATGATTGAGAGCACTCTTGAGGATAGGAATAGATTCCAAAAGGATCTTGATAGGCTGTAGAACTGGGCTAGACATAACAGAGGAAGTGCAATACAGTCAAATGTAAAATGCTGCACCCAGGAAAGAACAACCAAATGCACAAATACAAAATGGGAAAGAATTGGCCAAGCAGTAGCATTTCTGAGAAGGACCTGAAGATTTTGATGGATCACAGACTCAACGTGAGTCAGCAGCATGACACAGTTGAAAACAAAACAAAATAAATTGTAATTTTGGGCTGCATCAATGGGAATATTAAGTGTAAAATGCAGGAGTTGAAAGTACCACTTTACTAAGCCCTGGTTCGGTCTCTTCTTAGAATATTGTGTGCAGTTCTGGGCTCTCCATTTTAAGAAAGATGTGGAGAAATTGGAGAGGTTCCAGAGGCAGGTGACAAAGAAGCTTGAAAGACAAGCTGTATGAGGAAAGATTGAGCGAACAAGGTGGGTTTAGCTTGGAAAAATGAGATTAAGAAGGATGTAATAGCAGTTTTTAAATATTTGAAAGACTGCCATAAAGAAGACAGAGGACAACTATTTTCCTTTGCTGCTGAGATCAGGATACGAAGCAATTACTTTAAATTGCAACAAAGGAGTTAGATAAGATCTCTTCCACCCTGCCATAGTAAGACAGTTGAATAGACTGCAAAGGGGAGCTGCAGAATCTCCTTCATGGGAAGTTTTCAAGAGGGTCAGGGATAATTTAGGAATAGCATTCCTGCATTCCTGCTGGGACTTGGACTAGATGACCAGTGGAATCTCTTCCAACCCCAGGATCCTGTGAAAAGAAAGTAATTTTAAATGGTAAGAAAGAAAAGGGGAAAATGATGCAAAACATCCTCTTTAAAAATAGGGAGTCAAGGTTCTATTTGCCTTTTTATTATATAATTATTCTAAAGAGCAGCTCAACTGCAGTGAAGGATCAAGCTCAGATAGGCTCTATATGTGATGTTCAGACTGCCTGATTATTCAAATATAATTGCTATATTGATTATGCTTTGGTGTCTCAACATTTCAACTGTGCCATGAAGATAATTAATGCAGTGATGCCCTTAACCAGTAATAGTCAGAAAAATGTTCTTTTTTTTCATTATATAGTATGACAATAAGTTACTGAAAAAGTAGGATACTTTTTCTGGCCTCTGATGAATGTTGAAGTGCAGAAATAAACTTCCTAAAATACAACTTGGGAGTGGAATGTAATTATTTTGTATTTGCATAGGCCACTCAGGACTGATATCAACCTTACACTCTCACTACGCTTACTGTACATTAAGTGCTCCTTTGCCATGTGCCACCCCAGACTTGAAAGGCATATCTTCTAGGTACAAAACAGTGTTACAAAAGAGATAGATACACAGCAAGCTAGTTTGGGTAGCTACTGCAGTAAAGTCACATTAATGCTCCTCCTGGGCTAATGTATCCTACCATCCATGACAGCAGAAACAGGCCTACACTCTATTGTTTTTCACTGACATTTCTTACCATCCTTATATCTGAGCAAGTCCAAAAGGCCAGATATATAGATAATATGACCAGCAAAAGAAAACAATGCCTTTACCCCCAGAATAGATAGGAACTGCTTCATAAAATTGTCTTCTTCCTGACCTCAGACTAACATGACTAACTACTATTTGCTACAGTTTTCTTGCATTACTGTTTAGAAAATGCAACTTTTAAGAAAAAGCTCCTCTTGGACATCAGGAATAATTCCTTCTTTATGATAATCCAATTTTAAAAGGTTTCTTCCTACTACCAGAGACTGTCAATTTTGCCTAATGGTGTGTGATGGTGCTGTGAAATGGACAGCTGTGCATTAGGCTAAGCTGAAACCAACAAATGCTGCTATTATGAATATTTAGTCTTCCCTCCTGTTACTTTTATATGATGGAACAGTTCCTCTATAGAGCTTTATGCTATCTCTGGATCACTACTAAGAAATTAGGTCAGACTATTAAAAATAACCATCTGCCCAGGGGGAAATCTGCCTATAGGACCAGTACTTTGCATCAAATAGCTTTATTCCTGGTCACATTAGAATTTTTGCTGTGAAAGAAATGTCAGGCAAGCAGCATTTTGAGGAATTTATTACACATTTTAACATACTGAGAGACTGATTTAGTGGCTAGACAGTGTGCCCAAATAATATTGTATTTTTAAAAAGAGAAAAATGCTAGATTGCACTAATGTGACTAGAAATACAATGTGAGATACAAATATGATCTAAAAATGTATGGTCTGCTGAATTGTGTTTCAAGAAAATTCAAGGTTAAGCCTAGATTGATTTTGAGACTTTCTTTAAATTAGAATTAGCCTTATATTTCTACAGCAGGAATTAAATCAAAATCTGTGGGTAAGTTTATTGTGCATTGACTACAATAGATAAGTGTTTCTCTCTCATGCTGTATCTTGTGTGCGTGTTGATAGATTACCCATTCATTTAGGACAGGGTTACTGAAATAGCTTTTAACTTTCACTTCAGTGGATTTAATACCATTTATAGCTTTAAGGCATCAGATAGTATACCTTTTGCCTAAAGGTTAATGTTACATGTCACCAGAGTTTGTGAAGTGTACAACTTTCAACTTTGTAAGGTTTTTAAGAAGGAAAGGGAATGTTTCCTATGAGAACAGGTACCAAACTTTTTTGCTTTGCCATAGACAAACAGTCACTATCAGGACACAGCTTTGTATCAGCCCAGTGCCAGTTTGAAGTATAAAATTGCAATCTGTGATCACCATAGAGTATAAAAAAACAAACTGAGGAATAATTATGCAGTTGTAATTGCGGTAATATTTTTATTTCTGTAACATTTATGAGAAAAATTCCAAACAGTAGAGGTTTATTTCTTAAATGACTGAGGGGTGTGGACAGACGTAACAGCTGAAACGTTTCAAAGTGAAACACATTTTAACCCCCCTCAAAAAGGAATCAAAAACAAACAACCCCTTCCAAAACTACTAAGGAACAAAAGCAAGAAAACAACCATGCCCACATTATAGCCAGGGGACATAGATCTATTCCTCTGCCAGGGTATGCTAGAGCCGCTTGCAGCAAGCTGAGGCTCTGCACTCAGGTTCCCTTCTTCCCCTTCCCTGAACCTAGGCCCAGTATAGGTCAGGGAGGATGCAAAGCTGGAGCCCACAAAGCTTTGGCTATTCCTAGGGCTAGGAACAGGCATTCAAAATGCCTGAGCCTGAATTGATTTAATCTTTGCAGGTTAGTCTAATCTGGCTAGGCTAAACTGGTTTTGCAACCCTAAAGATATCACCTCTGGACTAAAGATATGCAGGCACATGCCCACAATGGCTCAGGCTAGAAGCTGGGGTGGCACTAGAACAGCCCCCTTCCCTTCCATAATGCTGAGCTGAGGAGGTGCTGGGGGAGGCGGGGGCATGGTCAGGCCCTCCAGGATGCTTTGGTTATGGAGGGGTTCTCCTCTTCCCTCCTGAGCAGCCCACCAGGGAGTTGATAAAACAGTGTTTATCACCCCTAACTCAGTGTTTATCAGCCCAATAAGGAAACAACAGCCTCTCTTAGTAATTCAAGCTCTTCTTAAACAACTTTTCCAAGGAAGAAATGGAGGGACATTACCAGCTACCTGTTGATTAGCTCCAAAAAGCCTTAAACTAACACTGTGCTGTCTACCTTTGTCCTGTCTCCCACAGCACGGACTGTAGCCAGCATGTGGTATGCTAGCTAATGCTAAGAGGTGTCTGTGTAAGGCAGAGGGGAGTGGGGAATCCTTGCTTGAGCAAGGAGTAGTGATGGTGGGGTGGGGGGGAGCAGGAGGAAGTCAAGCAGACACTGATGTGCCTGCCCTCTGTGCTGGAGCTGCACTCAGAGAGCAGAGGGGAGGGGCCAGACCTGCTGGGCTGGAGCACAGAGCAGAGGCACACCCAGCAAAGCTGCTGAGATGCTGGGGGACTCTGTTTTAACTTAAACCAGGAAGGGACCTGGGACAGACATTGCATAAACCAGTCTGACACAAATCAGTTGAGTCTGATATTCAACCAGGTTTCTCTCAGACCAGTTTCAGCCATTTTCAAACTGGTTTATGTGCACTGAACATCTGTTCTGTTACAGGTTTAAACCAGTTTCTGATCACTTCAACAGGTTGGTGGGTAATGTCTGTCCCTAGCCTAGAAGATTATGTACCATTGTCATGTAGTATAAGTTAGGGTGTTCTAAGATAAGCTGAATAATGATCTACCATGAGAAGGAAGGAACTGGAAGGGGCTCTTTGACAACCTCCCACATCAACTGTATGCTGTGCTTTGAGTCTTGGTTCAGCTCAACAGAAGATGTGGGTGCATAGTTTTGAAAGCAGGGAGCCCAGGTGTAAATTGATTCCTGGCTTCATTCAGCGGTTAGTCCCAAAGACCCCAAAATACATTAATAACAAAGTAAAAAATTAAAACTTCTTGTTAGTGACATCCTGCCAGATATGGCCCAAGCAGCAGGATTCCAAAAGTCAAAGTTATATGTCAAAGAAAGTAAGCAATTTCTGAATATACTTGACCAAAAAAAAGTCACCATTCTCATGTAACATTTTCCCTTTGAGTATAGCTTTATGGAGGGACCAACCTCTCCACCTTGTAATAAGGTAAGAACCAGAAGCCAAAGGGAGGAGGGGATTGAGCTAAACAAGGGAAAAGGGATGTCTGGAAAGTGGTAAGTGGAAGCCAGTACAAAGTAGTAGAACAAAGTGGATAAGTGCCATGCCAGTTATTCATGTCCAAGTTAAATTGCCTGTGGATAGAGATCTCATGGAATACATACTTGGCTGTGCCAACATTTGGCTTTCTCTTAGATACCAGCATTGCCAGGAGACATTAAGCATTCACATTTGAAAATGTTTTGCTGGTGCCAGGCTGTACTCTTTCCTTGGGTTAATGAGAAATTGATCATCTACTGTAGACACAACATACAGGGGAGGAGGAGCAGGGTCTATGAATCACTCATTTTCGTAGTGAGGGAAGATCAGTGGCAGAATAACAATACCATGTTTCAGTAGCCTAATAAAAATCACTAAACACTGGGCCAATCTATTAAAAATTGGAACTCAGGCAATCAAACTGAGACATCTGGTCACTTTATCTTGGGCACTGATGAGGAAACAAAGACACTCAGTTCTGGAACCTGGACAAATATGAGATCAAATGTTTCCATGGTATGGAAGTTTCCTTATCAGGGCATCTCTTTTGGAATGTTTTGCTTCATTTTGTTTCAAATGCCATGTGGGAGACTAATACCCCTTTGATTATTTGGGAAATCAGAAGAACCATAATTTTTCTCAAACTTGCCCTCTCCACCTTTTTTTAATAATTAACCCAGGTAAAACTGAGGACTCAGGTGCACTCCATATTTTTGTAGCATTACTAATACTGTGGTCATAGGCTTAGAGTGGCTGGCGTGACATTCTGGCAAATTTGTTTTGGCAAGATTCTTTGCTGTTTCCATAGCCCCTACCTACATCTCGCACAGTTTTTCTCCCCCCTTGAAGAAGAGCATGCTATTTAAACCACGGCATCATAGCATTCATTGTTGTATCATAGCAGCATTTGTGAAATCAGAACCAACAATATTAGAAAGGCAATAGAAGGGCAAGTCATGTTTTTTAATGGAGAGCTGATAAAAAAAAAAGGGCTGAGCCACAGTTTTGCATTTTACCCAGAGATATCAAAACTGGACATGTGTTTCATATGCTATTATCACATCCACAGCAGGATTATATGAAGAAAAACTCAGTTTAACCTTCAATAAAATGGATATATGCTTGCCAAGTTTTAAAGCTCCAACATAAGAATCAGTTAGTTTGCAAGGAAAAATCTTCTTCATTCTTGGTGGGCATGGCTACATGTGCATTTATGCTGGATTAAAATTACTGTGCAGTAGGTTACTGTGCAGTAAGCAGGAAGAGGCCACTGTCTACATGTGCAGGTGTTAAAGTACATTAATGCTTTGTGGTTATGCAGTGTTACTGCACAGAAAGGCATCTATAAGTGTGTTACTTCCCAGTAACTAATTGGGTGTAAGTTGCAGGTATTGGACATAATGCAGGTATCAAATTTACGCTCAAGTGAGTATAGGTCACCATATTGACTGCTTAGTATGGGTGTGCACATGTAGATGCATGCCCATACCATGCAGTAATTTTGGTTACTGCACAGTAAATGTGCATGTGTATATGTGCCCGGTAAGTATTTATGCTCTGTAGCACACAGAATTGCTGCTCAATTCTGGACAGCTTGATCAAGGTCATTGCATTGTGTTCTTCTGCAATCATATGCAGTAGTTGATGCTTTTGAGAGTGCAGAGGTCTGGAACAGATGTGACCAGTGGCTCTGTGCACAGAACAAATTTATTTTCTCAAAAATCCTTGAAAAGGTGTAGCAGCAGGCTGTGTCAAGTACTCTGCCTCAAGCTTACTATTGTGGGAGCAGCTGCAGCCTTGGTACCTCAGAACATTTTGGCAGGCTCCAGGAAGAAGATTCACATAGATCCTGTGGGCAAAATCCTTTTACTTAAGACTCTGCTCATGGAACTAGAATTTGGCCTTAAGCTTGTACACTTAAAGGCACTTGATAAAAAAAGAGGCATGTTTCTCTGTAAGTAATTTGCCTTTCTGCATATTTGTGAATGTGTCAGCTTCTTATTTTTAAAGCTTTGGTGAATGAAAAGAAGGAAAGGTGCATTAATAGCTACTGAATGTGGAAGTTAGGAGTACAGCTTCTGAGTTGGAACTTCTTAGATCTTAAATGCTGGAGGCTGCAGGGGGAGAGGAACAGAGAAAAAAAACCCTACTTGTATCCTGTTCAGTTTTCCTTTTAGCATCCACATTCTGCCACTGTGTGACACAAGATACCGATAAAATGGACCTATGGTCTTACCTAGTAAATGGCAGTTCATATGTTTTTCATGTTCTAAAAGACACTACTTTAAAAAAGAGATATTGAGAATAAACTAAACCGGAAATGGTGGCTAATAGTGTGCATATGCACTTGTACTGATGGGAATGTCTTTGTTGGAGAAATAAGGTAGCTCTCCTCTTGCACAGTATGGGCCCATGAACATATGATCGGAAAAAAATGTGTGCACATTACTTCTGGACTTGTTGCAGCCCACAGATGAGGGATAAAAGCGAATGAGAAATGAAAATAAGTAGGAAAGAAGCTTTAAACAATAAGAGGTTAACTGCATCATTAAATTTAATTTCCTTTTGAATACACCTGTGCAGTGCTTTGCATTATTTCTTACCCTGTTGTAAAAACTGCCACCAATTATAGTCCAAGAATGTCCACAATAACACGCCTCTCACATCTCACCAAGTGTTATTTCTCATCTTACAAAATATCCAGGAGAGAGAAAAAGGACCTTTTAAGTTGTGCCAGAGGCCAACAGGTTCAATCTCTGCTGGCTAGACTGATTAGAAAATGACTTCTACAGGCTAAGGACCTTCACTGTGAATTCTCTGCCTTCAGCAGGAGACCAAACTTGAGTGCTTCAGATTATGTCAGCTACTGCTGCAACCTTGCAGCCAAATACAAATGATGAGAAGTATTTTCTGGTTTCACTGCAGGATCCAGACAGCCAACCAGCCCCTAGAGGCAAGTGTTCCTATTAAGAGCTCATAGCAACTAGTCCTTCTGGTTGTTTCTTCCTTTCCACTGAAACCATCTCAACTTTACTGCTTGTAGATTGAGTCTGAGCACACTAACACCCAACCTCCAGTTTGATCAGTTGTGCTACTGGAACCGAGGAAATAAGGTTAGATTGTAACTGAGCCTTTGTTGGTGGAGCAACTGTGTAAGGCTTCCTCCTTCCCACCTGCTCCCACTGAATTAAAACTATCCATACTTTAGACCTTAGTCTGGGACATCATTTTTGACTTCAGGTACTTTCCAGTACAAGCAATTGATGGAAGACAATATATCAGAAACAGACAAGCCTTGAGTTGGTCCCTTGCTATTTGTTTTTTTGGATGAGTTAATTCATGAGATTACAAATTTGGTTGTTGAAGGTAATCATGCTAATATGGTTAACTTCTATAGAGTATTTTAAAGTAGATTAAGAAACTTGAATAATTCAAAATTACTTGAATAGCAAACTGGCTAACTGATATGATTAGAATCAAAGAATCATAATCAAGGAGGTGGATTTTGAGTTCCTAGATGACATTGCTATTAAGTATACAGTGGTGCAACTAGCATACTAGCTCCCGTTTTGGTGCCTAGACTTCAAGAATAATGTTAAAAATAGTATATAGAGTTCAGAAAAGAAACACAAGAATATAGAATTAGAAAACATGTTACAGTCAATTTATGTAACATATCACACACGGAGATCCTTGAAAACAACAGATAGTAAGAGGTAAGTTTGATCAGTCAATAAGCACACCATGGTAAAAAATACAAAAGAGGACTTCTGCACATAATGGGCAAAGGCATAACAAGAGTCAATTATTAGAATCTGAAATTATATACATTTCCACTATATAGGATGCATCTACACATGATGCTTCACTGTGCATCAGACTAATCTAACTTGTAGTAAAGTGTCACTATCTACATGTGTGGGACTTACTGCAAAGTAAATTAGGCTAATGTGCCATTTGCTAGTACCAGGAAATACAGGTACTAGATTAACAGTGCTTTAATCTGTGCATTTACTGTGCATTAGTGCACATATCAATGCTGAATGGGAGCAATTTGCTCCTGGTCAACCCAGGCAGCAGGGAGCCACATGGGGATTGCACATTAGTGGCTGCATCCCAGCCACATGGAGGTCAGGCTAGGACCCAATCCTCACATGGCTGGGAGAGATGTCTCGGTAGGGGTGGTACCTGCTGATAGGGGACAGCTCTCCCAGCCATGTGGGGACTGGGAACCTCCTGATTCCCATGTGGTTGGCAGACAGCATCCCTGCCAAGCAGGACAGCTCTTCCAGCCATGTGGGGAATGGGAACAGTCCCCGTTTGCCCTGCCAGCCAGGGGGCTGGTACCCAGGGGAACCTGGAGCTCCTCCTGGCTGCTGCAGTGGGGCAGAGCATGGCAGGAACAGCTCTGGACTGCACTGTTTCCCCAGGTGCAATATGCTCCCAATGGGGGCACACATGTAGACATGCCTATATAGTCATATTTTTTTTTTAACAGTGAGGGTTATAAACCATTTAAACATTGTAACAAAAGCTGTGGCCAATTCTGTAACAATAACCATATTTAAATCAATACTAGATAGTTTTTCCTTTAAAAGATATGCACTTGTTCAAACAAAAATAAATCCAGGGAAGTCCTATGGCATGCAGGAAGTTAGGTAGATGATCAAAGGCGACCTCCTTCTGGCTTTAATGATTCAGAAGGCATGTCTACATGAGACAATGCCCACTAAACTAATTCTAGTGTGCATTAGTGTGGCTGGCAAAAATCATCCTAATGCACTAATGTGCAGTAGATTAGTCCAATGGGCATTAAGCATCACACAAAAAGCATTCATCTGTGCTAATGCATATGGAGCCTATACATGAGCACCAAGGCTGCTCTGACATGCTGGTATTCCAGCATATTGGAGCAGACCTGATTACTCGAGTCTTCAGGATTATGGCAATTGCTGTGCTCCAGCAGCCTCCTGCTTTAGTTCAAGTACCCTTACCACCATTTTTAAGTGCTGATACAGAAGAGGCAACACTGCTTTGATTAGAGTGACTCTCGGAACTGCTCTAATTAAAGCACCTCCCACCCCATGAACACCTTTAAAAGTGCCCATAGGTCATAATCATGGCACATTTATGAATGTGTAGATATGCCCAAGGTGGTCTGGATGAAAAAAGAGTGAGGAGTAAATTGCAGCTACTCTAAGACTGCATTCACTTATTCCCCCAGAAGCAATAGTAGGGATCAGGCATCCAACTGTATCTCAGAAGAGTTTTTCCTCAGTTCAGTCCTTCCCAAGGTGACTCTTGTTGTGGTGAGACTTTGCTCAGGGCTGTGTCAAAAACAAAAATAAAACCCCAACCCTTTTTTCCCCTCAGAAATATAAAATATGCTGGAAACACTATACAACCATACAACTTATATATCACATAAATGCATGTCAAATGAAAATCTCTGTCGTGTTTGTCACCAAATCGACCAGGTTCAGTGAAATGCGTGCATGTTGGTTGTTGCCCAGGTTTCATAGTTTCATAGTGAGTAGGGTCAGAAGGGACCTGAGCAGATCATCAAGTCCGACCCCCTGCCATGGCAGGAAAGAGTACTGGGGTCAAAC
>NW_017728886.1:176120915-176125221 GCF_001723895.1 Crocodylus porosus | reverse complement strand
CCCTTTGAGCAGGGGGCTGGACTCGATGATCTCCCGAGGTCCCTTCCAGCCCTAATGTCTATGAAATCTATGAAATCTATGAAAGTCCATCCTCCTGAAATCGAGGGCTGCTGTCTTGCTGCAGGCCTTTGCCACCTTGTGCTGAATGGTCAATTCCAGCAGGTGATGATCCCTGTCACCCAGGTGGTTGAGCACCTGCAGCCCCCTCACCAGGTCATCACCCGTGGCCAGTACCAGGTCTAACAAGGCATCTCCCCTGGTGAGGCTGTGTACCTCCTGCATTAGACGGAAGTCCTGCATTTGGGCTAGGAACCTATGTGAGTGTTCAGACCTGGCTGACTGCTCTTCCCAGCAGATGTCTGGAAAGTTCAGGTCCCCCATGATGACCATGTCCTTTGACCTAAGTACCTCTGTGAGCTGACTTAAGATTTCCTGGTGTAGCTCTTCCCCTTGGTTGTGTGGTTTGTAGTAGACCTTCACTGTTAAGTCTCTTTCCCCTCAACTGCCTTGTATTCTAACCCAGAGCACTTCCCTGTGCCCCTCCTCTGACTCTGTGCTACCTGTTGAGGATGTGTATTCCTCCTTAATGTAGAGCACCACACTTCCACCTTTCCTCCCTGTCGTGTCCCTCCTGTACAGCTTATAGCCCTTGATATTCACCACCCAGTCATGCGTTGGGTCCCACCATGTTTCAGTGATCCTCACTATGTCTGGGTTAGTGTCATCTAGCAGGAGGGTAAGTTCCTCCTGCTTGTTTCCCATACTATGAGCATTTGTGTAGAGGCATTTGAGGCCTCTTGTGGATGTGTGCACTGGCCCCCTAATCACAGCATTGCCCTGGCCCCTGTTGCTTACCTGTATATATGTTCTGCTCGTCGGTCTAGGCTGGGCTGTACTTGTGAGTGCTGCTTGGTTTAGCGGTCAAAGTCTTCCTCCTCCCTCATCTTCCCCTTCCCCCAACAAGCCTAGTTTAAAGCCTGCTGGAGATCTGCCAATCTAGAAGAGAACACATGCTTACCTTTACGGGAAAGGTGGAGCCCATTCCACCCAAGCATGTCTCTCATCGTGATGTGCGGGTCATTGTCAAGGAGGCCAAAGCCCACCTCAAGACACCATTCCTGAAGCCACCAGTTAGCCTCTCCAATGCACGTCTTGTGCCATCTCCCACATCCGCTCACTGGGAGAACAGAAGAGTATACCACCTATGCACCTATCTCCTTCAGCACGCACCCCAGAGCATGGTAGTCCGCCATCAGGTGATCAGGGCTTCTCTTGGCCGCATCATTAGTATCCACATGGATTAGGACCATGGGGTAGTAACCGGTGGGCTCGATCATGGCCTGGATCATCCCCGTCATGTCACAAACCTTTGCTATGGGTAGGCAGTATGCCTTGCATGTCGAGGGGTCCTGGTCACAGATGGGGCCCTCTGTACCTCTCAGGATGGAGTCACCTATGATGATCACTCAACGCTTTCTCCACCAGGACTGCTTAGCTCCTTTGGTCTGTTCGGAGTGTGAACAGTGTGGAGTTGCCTCCTATCCAATTGCCTCCTCTCCCTCCTTGTCTTCCAGTGTTGCCAGGGCCTCATACCTGTTCTCCAGTTGGACTGAAGGAACTAGTACTGCTGTGTTATGAGCAGCCCTGGTTCTGGAGTTGACCATCTTCCACTCTGCAGTGGAGGGCACTTCCGAGGTGCTTCTTCCTTGGGTGTGTGGCCCTGCAGGGAAAGGAAATAGCCATCAATTTCTTCCTCCACATCCCTGATTCCCCTCAGCCTGCTCACCTCCTCCTGGAGCTCCCTCACCTGCACCTCCAGGGCCCTAACATGGGCACCTGCAGGACAGGTATGGGGATCCCCAATCCCTGCCCCCCTCCAGGCCTTGCTGGGCAACCCCCGCAGGCCAGTGGGTGGGTGGATGCCCACTCCCCCATGGGCTCTGTCTGGGTGGAGGCCTCAGACAAGCCCCGGGTAGGCTGCTCCCCCCAGGCAGGGACCATGGCAGCACTCTGTGTCAACACCATCATAGGAGTTGCTGTTTGTTTTTAGCTTAGTGCAGTGCCTTGGCCCTGCCCTAGTAGGAGTCTCCCTCCTGGTCCTTCCGTCTTGCCCACTGCCACAAACACTGATGCAAACACCAGCGCACTCTGTTTGCTCGGCGCAGCTCAGGAGCGTGGCTCCTTAACAGCTCAACTAAGAGGGATATGGGGTCTTCCCCTCCAGATCTAGCTCAGCTGCACCAGTCCCTCTGCCCACTTACCTTAGGGGGATCAGCTGCTGCTGCCCCCGCTGCTGGCTCCACTGCTGCTGCGTCCACCCTTGCCTTGGGTCTGATAAGGGGGCACATGTGCGTGCTGGACTCACATGTGCTTGGATGCCTCCTCTCCCTGCTGCTCCTGGCTCCCGATTCTTTCAATATGATAGGTTCTTTCAACGTGGTCTTCTATGTAAGCTTTTTTTAAAACAGAAGACTGGAGATCCAGTACTTAATGTAAGAGACTTTTACACAAGAATTATTACTTGTGAACCAACATTCATTATGGCAACATTTTTCCTAATATAGAATACAGCGATAGTTAGGAATACAGTGTTGACAGCCTTTCTGTCAGAGGCTACTAAACATGGGATCTCATACTGTTGACACTTAGTTACACTACCAGGGTGATCTCTTGCATTTTATTTTTAAGTTTAAGTTGAAAATTCTTCATTTTTTCCATATTTTCATTTTGCTTGTCTATTCTTTTACCTAGTTGCCCTGGAAACTGAGAATAAGGCTTAGTCCTATTGATTTTTAGGTTTCTTCAGACTTTCAAAGCACCTTTTTTTTTTCTCCAGGGCATTCTGGAGGCAAAAGTCTTGCATATTCTTTATTAGACAGACCTACCCAAGTGAAGGATTTGGAGCAATTGGCCCCTTGAGTACCCCACACGGTACCTATTAATAGGGTCCTAGAAACAGTCAGGTGTTAATGTGCTCCTGCTTTATTTAATACTTTTGCAAATATGGGGTGGAGTTCTTGCCCGAGAGAAAATAATTTGGTGGAATTACTTGGTAATCTCAAAGTAGAGAGGCATCAGTCCTGATCCCATAGTTCAACTGCAAACTCAAATTCAGTTTTAATTGAAAGTAAGTTCCTTGAATATCCTGGCACATTCCCTGACACCATCCATACCTAGATTATATGTATCATCCATACCAACATATAATGTTGATGGTGTTTGAATATTATCTGTATATTTCATTCTGTTATATTCAGATAATATCATCCTCACAGTAAATGTTTAGAACTTTGTACTTTAAAAATGTACCGCCATAATTCAAGCTAGGATGTTGACATGTATCTGAAACAGAACAGGTTGAATATTTTCACTGAAATGCTGAGCAGTCACAACATTTGCTAGACATGTATATTATTCCTATAAACTCTGTGTTTAAAATCAGATGCTTTCAGCTAGACAATGCTATAAAGAACAGCTCCATAGTAATATCATAACAAACTCCCTCATCATAATTACATTCTTAAATGATCTCATATTATATGGCTTCTGACACTGGGAGTATTAGGAGTTACAGTAGGGAGGATTTCAGCCTCCTATGCTTTAAGAAAGATGAGATTCAGTCAAACTGATGTGTAAATGTATGCACGTGCTTAAGTCTTTGCAAATTGGGGCTCATGCTGGTGTTTTGTTGGATTTATTCCAGCTATCCATTGAGTACTAAGAGTTATCTTGTTTGAAGTCCATGGTATGATGAAAATGCATCATGCCATCTGTTGGCAAACTGCAGCGCTGCAGCCAAAAGGGGTATGTTCAAAACCATGCTGCATGTTAACATTACAAAGTAAATTAGAAAAAAAGCACGGATAGTCTTCAAAAACAAGGAAACAAGTGACAGAGCAATTGGCACAAGACCTAAATTTGGCTGTTCCTTTATTTGCACACATCTGCTAACTAAACACATTACAATTTGATTATATAGCCAAATTACCATTTCCTAACACAGCTATTGTTGAAATTATTAGATTCTTCCAAGTGTGAGCTTTATGGCATCTCTAGTAGATCCACTAGAACAGAGTGTGTTTTTGGTAACGTGACAATTTCTTTTTGCTGAAAAATATTGTGTACATGTTAAGCAAATTGTTTAATTTCAATTTTTTATAAATTCCTTCTAATGAAACTTTGTACCTTTAATGTACATTAATGTACAGATTCTACAGTAAAGAAAACAGACTCATAAAAAATTACCATGTTGTTCTCACACCAAATTTGGGTAATTTTACAAGAAAAAAAGTTTCATTATTTTTAT
>NW_017728886.1:176088915-176120815 GCF_001723895.1 Crocodylus porosus | reverse complement strand
TTTTGTTATTTCTATCTTTTAACAGTACAATATCTTAGTCTTATTTTACTAAAACTATTTTATACAAACAATGTTTGCTGTGCATTGAATCCACTATCAAAACATATTAAAGCCAAATCTTTGGTTAAGAAAGACTACACTATAGATTAAAAGATTGATGCAAATAAAATAGATAATTTTTATTTGTCCATCTGTTCTATAATAAAACACCCACTTTTCAAATAGATCATCCATGCTAGATATAATAGGATGAGATTTTTCATGAAAATTTTCACTTTAGATACATCACTATATTATATTATTTATGCTTCATAATAGTTATTCTGAATACTAATATACCAAATAATAATTAGGCTTCATGTACATGGGTCATTGGATCCAAATAAAATATAAATAGTAGAAAGCTTAGTGAATTGATCCCTTTTCCCTATCCAGTTCTAAAATAATCTGTAAGCAGACTTTACTGTTTTATGCATCTGTTCAGAAATTGTTGGACTAGTTGTTTTACAAGCATATAATTCAGACTATGGATTTTTTTTGATTTAGTTGTTCCAGCTAGTTTTTTTCTGTATTCAAGCTGTGTGATTGGTCACTCAGGTCATGACTTCTATATATTACTTGACTGGATAACCACAACTTCTAAATAGGAAGAGGGCATAAATAAATTCTTGCCTATATGTCAGTTGCCAGGGGAACATCTGAATTTTTGGGATTACCTCCTAACAGTTCTTTAGTGCCAGGGAATAAAGGGAAGTTCTCAAGTACCCTGCGCTTTAGAGTCATAAGATTATAGACTCTATGTCTCAGACTGTGCTGACACTTTTCTACAATCCTCATGGATTGTGCTGGACACCTTCAAAATATAGAATAAAATAACGGAACGTGCCCTTGAAAATGTCTTTTCTCCACAACTGCTATTTCTAGGATACAATACAAATACAATCCCAAGATTCTCTTTTAAAAGGGAGATGGAAGCCCTTGTAGTGTGAAAACTGAGACTAAGCTAGATTTCCTTCTCCTCCCCCTTCTAACCCTTCCCCAAAAAGGAGAGACTTAAGCATCATAAGTGGGACCTAAGGCACTTAATTCCAGAACTCATACTCCAGAAAACCCCTGCTTAGCTGCTGAGTAACTCTAGAAGCACCCAAACTCCATATGCACCTCACTTTTTGAATTAACAGCCCTAAAACACTGAGAATTATGCCTCTGTGCACACCCAGAACAGCTTAGTCTTGACATGGCTGAGCAATTTACTGCTTAGTTCATGCATAAACTCAGCAGAGATCCAGGAACAAGGTGTTCCTCTAGCAAAGTCCCCTTATGGCCTCACTCTGGAAAACATTCTCAGAGCTCCAAACACATATGGGCAGGATCTTACTCCTCACAAAATGGAGCTGAAACCACTGCTTAATTGTAAAATGTGGCTGAAAATGGAGTTTGTGTCTTACCTTTTTTTATGCAGTACCCTAATGGTTAGAAGAATCATCTTTAATGTCATAGATCCAATTTTGGGTTCCTCCTCAACCTGATGAAATTCAAAACCACATATACCATGTCTTAAAGGATGCCATATGTATTATGCTGTAAACTATTCAGAGGAGATACAGTGAAAGTCCTCTCTACCAGCCTTGTTGAAGTTATACCACAGTAAGAAAAGACTTTGAGAATCACTGGGTAAAACAGGAGAGAACAGGAATGTGGGTTAGTTTAGGTTGTTTTATCCAGTAATTTTCAAATGTATTACAGAATTGGTGGAGCTAGGTTGAGAGTCCACTTCTTGAGCACCCTAGTACGCTAAAAAAATGTTCCTTGTCCTCTTTTTTTTTATTCCTGCCCAACAAGTCTTGAATACATCTTCTTTTCTCCTCAGTGGCATAATAGATATGGATCCCTTTCCATAACAGCCTCTACTCATGTGATTAGGGCACAGTTATCTGAGGTGGGAGATACAGGTTTAAATTCACTCCATTTAAAAGGGAAGCTGAACATTGACCTCTCATTGGGTAAGACAATTACTCGTATGTAAAAGCTGAGCACCACCTGATCGTACACATCTGCCTGTTGTTTTAAAGAAAAGAACAAACCCTGCTCAGTGCTTGAAAGAAAGACTGTGAACACCTATCTTCAGGAGAGGATCCAACCATGCTGGATGAACGAAGGCCAGTAAGGGTTGTGATTTCAGATCCAACCCTGTGCTTAGACTTTCCTACTAGTTGGTTTTTGGTAGCTCCTTGTTCAGGGACCTTACTGGTTATTTTATGCCTTTTGATCCCATTCTGAGACATTTAACTGTCCCCATGCATTGTATAGGGTTCTGTTTAACACAAGGTCTGTGATCCACTCCAGGACCCAACAGTGCCTAACACTTTTATTGGCTGTAATCCATGGACAGCAAATTACCTCCACCCACCCCTAATGGATGCTAGTAGTAGTAATATAAATTACTAATATTAGTAATGATGATGATTAAATAATAAAACCCATATGTCTATATCTCTTCCTGCTCTGAAAGGAAAATTAAAAAGAATATTTAGTCCCTCCTCGACCTTGGAAATGAAGTAAATATTTACACGTAAGAAAATTCTTCAAAAATACATGTAATGGTTTTTGGCAGCTATGCTACTGAGCCACTCAAGTCTCCATGGCAGTTCATAAATGCCTCTGCTTTTATAAATGCCTTAGGCTGCCTTTCAGGAAGGCAAATAAATCCCAGCTTCCTCTAATTTCTCTATATTGACTCTAAACTTCCAATTTTGGAACCCTATGGTTGTTTACCATGGGACTCATTTCTGACCATCTAGAGGTCATAAAAAGAATAAATTCTTTTTCCAGACACAGGGAAAGACGCATAAATATTCTACTTTTCATGAACACATATGTAAAGAAAATACATTTGGAATACATTTGTAGAAATGTTCTGGGAAAACCAGAAATACTATGGCTACTGTCCAAGGATATTTGTGTTAAAAGTAATGGCTGTAACTCAGCATTTTGCACCACTAGCCAATCCCAATGTTCATACAGTCAAGGGTACTGCTTGTTTTCTCAGATATACCTGGCAAGTTGCAAAGTCATTCATTTGTGCACACAAACTTTTCACAATCAAATTGGATAATGGCATGCACAATAAGCTGTGAACACAACTTAGCATTTTCAAATTACTACTAGCTATTGAAACCCATAGACTGCATTTAATATGCATTAATTATTCCCCATTCATAGAAGGCACAGTCTGTTATAGCCCAGCTGCAGAGTCTGGCTCAAACACAAAAGACTAGAACTTTCCCGTCTGGGAGCTCTGGAGTCTATCCTTAGTCTGCCAACTTACAAGTCAGTTGACATATAAGTGGGTGCTCAATAGGGCTGTGCAAAATTTCACCAGCAGTTTTGTTTCAATGATGTTTCAATTTGTTTTGAGCTTGATCAAAATGAAACTGAGAGCTTTGAAACAACCTCAAAATGAAATGAGGCAAGTCAAAATGTTTCGAAAATTTCAAAACGTTTCAAGTTTTGAAGCTCAAGATGGGCTTGCCTGCAGGGAAACAGAAACTAAAGTAAGGCAAGGTATGGGGAAGGCAGGGGAAGGATGGAAAAACTGCATAAAAGGCAACATTGCTTGACCCTACCTGCTTTCTGCCTTGGTGTCAGTTGAGTGAGGGCACACCTTAACACACACACACAGTGTCACCCACCCATGTCACAAGTTTTGCCTCTCAGCAGCTAGATATGCAGGTCCCCAAAACCCAGAGTCCCCCCTGTACCTCTCTCCTTGACAGCTGCCAGGCTTCGTGGCCACAGTAGGGCCAAACAGGTCTGCAGTTTTCACCCTCCTCTACCTCAAGACAGACAGAGTCCCACAAGGACCCATGTCATGCGTTTTGCCTGTCAGCAGCCAGAGGTGCAGGGCCCCAGGACCACCCTGCACCGATCTCCTTGACAGCTGCCAGGCTTCGTGGCCACAGTAGGGCCAAACAGGTCTGCAGTTTTCACCCTCCTCTACCTCAAGACAGACAGAGTCCCACAAGGACCCATGTCATGCGTTTTGCCTGTCAGCAGCCAGAGGTGCAGGGCCCCAGGACCAAGAAGCCCCTGTACCCATCTCTTTGAAAGCTGGCAGGTTTTGTGGCTTCAGCAGGGGCTAGCATGCCTGAAGTTTTCACCCTGCTGTGCCTTAACACACACACACTGTCACCCATGTCACAAGTTTTGCTTGTCAGCAGCTTGAGGTGCAGTTTCCCTGAACCCCCTGCACCTATCTCCTTGAAACTTGGCAGGCTTCATACCATCAGAAGGGGCTACCATTCTGGTAAGTGTCATTCAAATCAGGCCAAAAATGATAAAGTTTTAGGCTGTTTTGAGCTTCCCCATTATAGCCTATGAGCGAAACGTCAAAACAGCGTTGAAACAGCGAAACTGTTTCAACAAAATGAAATGGAACAGCAGTTTTGAATCAACAAAATTCAAAATGAAACACTTCTGTCAAAACGTTGAAATGCAAGTCAGAACAGAACAGTGCCGTTTCGCACAGCCCTAGTGCTCATCTGAGTCTGGAACCATGATGGCTTTGAGTATGTAATTTGGATCTGTTATAAAGCTACAGTGACCGGCTAATTAATTCTACTTGTAAAGATTTATTTATTCAACTGGATGGGGGAGGTGTTCCCCCATTCAGTTCCATTTGGCAACTGTCATGTTCTTATGCTAAATGCATAAATATACATACATCCTCACTTGGTTGTGCATTTACCTACATTGCACTATATGACATATCAGCATTGGACCATGTACCAATAAAATAGTTACGTTTCTAATGGTATAGAAATGAAGTTAGCACCCTATAGAAGGAAACAAATACAATTCTTAATATCTATATATTTAAATATGATCTTAGCTCAAGTAGAGATTTCTACTACCACCCGAAATGGTAAGAATGAAGTCTAGGGTTGAACTTACTATTTAGCAATCTGTCAGAGATGAAAGGTGTTTAAGTTTTATGGTGATAGGTGTCAGTAAAAATATCAGATAGATATTACTGTGTATGGTTCAATGTTTCCAGTTCAGAATTTCACAACAAACAGCAGGGACAGAATAAGTTAATTTGAGAGTCAAAAAACAAAATAACCTGTACCCTACTTCCCCAAATTAGCATTTGTGTTATGTGTACATCACCTCTTTGTGTTGGTAGGAGGGGGTCCTTGAGTGCTCCACGGTGGACCTGGAAGTGGATCAGAAGTGCTTCTGGTCCATTTCCGGGTCTGCTGCTGAGTGCATGTGGGTTCCCTCCACCCTCCCGTGGGACGCTCCATCCGCCCTACCATCTCAGTGTTCATGAGCTGCCTGGTACCTTGAGGTATGTAGAAAAAACATTTAAAGCTGTGCCTATGTTTGAATCATTGAATCTCTCTGAATCACTCCGAATCAATTTGGAGGGTTCCAATTTAATTCAGAGAGATTAAAGGATCTCCTGATTCAAATTGGATTTGGAGATTTGGCTGCTGAATTGGACCAAATCTTTGCCGAATCAAATCAGTGACAGAAACTTTGCAGAGCCCTAATAATTACTTTATATGACAAAAATTTGCTGGTGATACTTATGGTTGAACTGAAAAATTTGCTGGTGATACATAAAGTTGCATCATTTTAAATGGGTGGTGCACAATCTATCAGGGTTTGGGAACCTCTGCATTACTCATTAAATTATCTCTTTTCTTAGTTTGTGATCCTTTGAAATCTTACTCTCCTAAGTCACTCTTGCTTAGTGAAATAGTTCCTTTAGCATCAGTGGGACTATTTGATTCAGGGTGAGTCTGATTAGTAGGTTGTGGCAGGATCTATCTTTTAAAGTATATGATCTTGTAAAAGATTATTGAAGTTCTTTAAGCCTTTCTAGTCCTACATAAATTAACCCATAAAATAATAATTAGGCCTTACTTATATAATTCTTTGTAGTGATTCAGGCAGGCCTACTTGTTCGTCTGGTTAATTTTCATGAAAAATGCAAACACATGTTTTTAAAGTACATAGCTTCTTCAAAATGTAAGGTAAGTCATTGCCAGCACAAGGAGGGGAAGTGCTAAATCAATCCATTAGATGTTACTGTATTCCTTTCTCAGCACATGCACTCTCATATAACATAGGTCCATCAATTATTCCATGAATAAATGATAAAAAACAGATTTCTTGCTGGGCCCTTCAGAATCATATCACTTGTATATTTTGACATTATCATAAAATGATAAATCACCTCTGCTGCTTTGAATTTATGTTATCTGTTTAGTTGCTTGAAAGTGAGTTTGCATATAATACCTTCATAAAAGTACCCAAGTTAGGAAGACAAACGCTTTTTAACAGAACAGCAGGAGGGCATAGTTTGATGGGTCACACTCTAAATAAGGCTCAGCATATTAAAAAGGTGACATAATATCCAAAGGGGAGGAGGAAAAAACTCAATGAATCCATGCAGAAGCATGTCCTGCTGGCAGACCACTAGCTTCCACTCTGAAGACAGCAGCTGCTCTTCAGCCCTCCTGGCTGAAATGTGCTGGGGAGTGTTTCACTGCAGATGGGAAGGAGGGAGAAAAGTAGAGAAGGGGAAAAAAGAAACCTGTCCCCACAGTAAGTGTCAGAGGGAAATGCTTTATACTAAATGGAATGTTAGACAAGGTCTACATATCTATTATTGATATATAGCACAAATGTGAGAAAAAGCTTCCTACTACACTTACATCAACTTTCAGGCTACAATGTTTATCACCTGTATTAGTTGAAAAGACATAACTGTTTGGCAGCTACAAATACTTTCCCTTCAAAAGTCTGTGACCAGTGCAGACTGCAGGCAGCAGTGTAGTGTAGACAAATACAAGCTAGCTTCAAATTAACTATCTTTAGTACAACAAGTAATTTAGCAACAGAGGAATGCATCCCAGAGCAGGTTAATTTACCCTACTTTTTAGGTGGGTTTTACAGTCAGCACTGACTTTCATATGATACATCCAAAAAATAACTCTCTCATCACGCTGAGACTGGATCCTTTGCCAAATATAGATTTTTTAAAAAGTTTTGTTATGAGGTTTCCTACTGAAAAAGAGGATGGGGGTGGGAGGGGGAAAGAAAGACTACAGAAATAAAGATTATGACTTTCTCTTAAAATGTTATTATCAAGGAAACTCCATTTCTAAGAGAAAAATGTGTTTTGTTTGTTATAAGTTTGTCTTCTATGCCCAGGAAGTCAAGAGGAAAGCTGTTCTCCATAGATGAGGAGTATCTATGGGTTTGCAGAAGCGTTTGCCACATCTGGTCTGGGTATAGGCACTTTAAGACTCCTAAACCTAGCCCAGGACTAGCACATTCAGCAGCCATTTGTACCTCCCAGGAGCCACATGGGGAGGCTGGTATAAATAATTTGAGGTGGAGGGGAGATGTAACAGGAATTGAGGGGGTTATTGGGTCTTCAGGGGAGTTTGGCAGATCTGCAGGGTGACAGTTGATGGGACTGGGGAGGGCTGATAGTTCTGCATAGGGGTTGGTTCTTGGGTGGGGAGGAAGATTGCTAAATCGGAGGAAGGGGTCATGGAGTTAAAAATATCTTATTCTGGGTTGGAGAGGTAGGATTAGGACTGCCAAAGGGCTGAGGTGAGCATCTGGGCTTTCCCAGATCTGAGGCTGTACTGTTAATGAATACAGGTGTTTATGAGATCAGGTTAACCCCTCTGTAGATCAGATTAACCCAGTATTGATCTAAGATACTGCACCTACTCAGATAAACCAATTTAGATGAAGCACATCATTTTTGTTCAGTGATTTAAGCCCTCTGCAGGCTTCTATAATTGGGCATTTAGAATAACGTAACCCTGGTGATATATACATACCCTGTGGGAGTATCTACACATGCATTAAGGAACTTTTCATAATGCACATTACATTTATTATCTTCTATGTGAGGTACTAGATAAATGTTCATTAGGTTGCCTTACTGTGCATGCTTTTAAAGTGATGCTTAATGCGCAGTAGCCTATTTTACTGCAAATAACATAATCACGCAGATTTTTATGTGACACTTTAAAGCCCAGTAAAATAGGCTATTACAAATGAAAGCACATATGTAAATGTGCCCTGTGAGTCATAGGTACTTACCACCTGTACGTACCCTGTTCGACTCCCAATCCTTTCTCTTTATGCTTTTGCTCTTCTGATCCTATTGACAACAAAGCTGGTGTTTGGTACTGTAATACCTTTGACTACTATAAGGGGTAGCATACACCCTTTACACTGACAAAAGTAAAGATTCTTGCTTTCTAATCTTCTTTAAATCCCTTAGAAGCTTTTCTAATGGGTTCAGATACCCAAGGACCTGGACAATCAGAGTCCGTCAGCTATGGAGTGATATTGGACATTATTTAGAACAAAACCTGAAGAATTATAGCCTAGAACAGCATCATCTTCAGCTACCTCTAAAGGCATGAACACACATAACACTTAGAATGGTTTAAATGAAGTGTAAACCTGATGTAGACATACATACAAATCTGTTAAACTGATTTTAAGCAGCCTGGAATGGTTCACAACCATACTTGGAAAATCAAGTATTATTTTAAATTGTTCACTGTAAACCTGTTCAATGTTATTCATGGACACCAAGTGTTCTATGACATGGGTCTTGCCAGTCCTCCAAGCATCCCACACTGCATTGCTCCTCTCCTTTTCTCCCATACACACACTGCAGCAATTGGCTGCTCAGGAACACAGGTATAAATCTATTGCCCACTTTTTCCTCCCTTCTGTTGAAACTTGTTATTACTGAGCTCCTTTTGCACTGCTTGTTCAATATCTTTCTAACAGCCAGCTGTGACCATGTGTCCTACTCAGCCACAGCCCCTCAGCATGCCCTACCCCCATTCCCATCTCCTGAGGACTAAAAAAATGGGACCAAGCATTCCCCCTTCCTCCACCATTATTTTTACCCCATATTTGAGAGAAAGAATGGAAAGCAGAAAATTGAAAATGCCCCCAGATGCATGTCACCTATCCCCTGGGACCTCTGAAGCATGGGTGCAAGCACTCCTACACACAGCCACTGTGGGGCATATTGAGATCAGTGCTCACTCCTACCCTCTGGTGTCAGAGCCATAACACTTGATACACTTGTGGACTGTGTTCCCAAATCAGTTACTTTTGGAATGGTTCATTTGTTACGTGTATCTGCACCCTAAGAGAAACAGGAAAAGATGCCAGAGGAATAGCATGGAGAAGTGATTCAGATATCAGAAGAGGCAGCCCCCATCGGGTCTTTGGCCCACAAAGCCTTCCCCTTAGGGAGGAAAAATTGAAGGAAGTCAGCAAAGTGAAACTCACAGTTTCCCATCCCCTTTGGCTTACTCCCTGTGAATGTCAGTGCAGGAGGTAACATTTGGCACTTAAAAACTAAGCAAATGGGAAGAGCTTAAGTGATTGCTTTTCTCTTTGAGCTAATGTCAGGCTGCTCTTATTAACAATGTAAAATTGGTTCCGTGATATGAATGTACAAGCTGCAATCAAGTGGATTGATCTCTGCAGCTACCCAGCAGTTAAACATTGTGGAAAACAACATTTTCTTCATTGCTACTCCATTTAGAATTTGGTGATGGGTACCTCTTAAAATGTCCATGGTGCAGCTTGGACTTGGATCCAGGGCGTTAGCTCTAAATATTTAAACTGCAGTAAAAAAAAATTGACAAAATGCATTTTTGGTGAGGATGCGGTTGGCTTTTTGAGGGTGGGGAAGGGGATATGTTCCTTGTTCCATTGATACTGGGAATGCTAAATACAAATTTTCACATTACTTCAGTACTTCTAGCTTCTGCCCCAAAGAAGGACATGCAAGGGAGGAAATATAAACATGGAGGTAAAAGGAATCTCAGCCATTATGAAACTGGGTAAAGGGGGCAAAACAGAAAACAGAAAACAGATTTTGTTTTGTTCAGAAGTGATCATTTTATATTGGGTTATACCACACCATAACAGGAGCTTCACCATGGCATCATCTAATTGTCTTACACCCATTCTATGCTCCTGACCTGTAACAGGATCTTCCCCCTCCCTCATATAGTGGAGCTCTGGTCCTGGCTGGTAACATGGGCTTACCTCTCTATATATAGAGTTGTGGCAGGGTGATTTTTTCAAGGGGAAATTGTTTCAAGGGATCCTGGTCCTTCCTCAGCTGAAGGAGCTGAAGGGCTCTCTTCTCCCATCGGAAGCAACTGAAGTGGTACCAGGGATCCCTTCTCCTTCTCACCTGAAAGACAAATGTAGTAGCAAGGTCTCAGGACTGTATTGGCATAGGTGGATAGGCTCTGGACTACATTTTTCCCCCTAAGTCCCCTGCTTGGTGTCGTTGGATAGGGTCCTCAAGAGAGTGGGTCTTTGAGCCTACAGCCCACAGGGAAACCTAAGGTAGTCCTTCCAGTCAAAGAGCTCCAATGCATCGTTGACACTGCAAGCCCCAGTCAGCTGCTGCTTCCAGCTTCATGAGTGCAACACAGCCCTTGGCTCCAATGTACCCTGAGGCTGGAAGCAGAATCTGATCAGAGGTCCCAGCCTTGGGGCACATTAGAGTCAAGGGCATATGTTGTTAGGATCATCCAATAACATCTTTAATTGAACATCTGCCAGGGTTAGTATTTAAAGGCTTATTTTGAAATGAAAGCTGATGTAAGCACATGGGTACAAGAGGTAGAACTCTAGACACAAAACTATAGCTCTTATTCGAGCTGTGTGGGAATGTTTTCCTGTCCTATTTTTGAGATACGGCTATTTTTTCCTGCTTCAGCTTGCAAAGAAAAGTCACTGTTATAAAATCTGATTTGGTGAAAGTCATACAAAGCACCGCATTTAAAGAATTTCAAAACATTTAATTTTAATTACAGCCTTTTTTCCAATTCTATTTATTTACTTAGTTTTGATATTTTTACTTTGTCTCCAACCAAGCTTTCTGAATACCTGATGGATTGGGTGGGGCCTTTGTATACACCACAAAAGTGGCTTAAATCCCCTTTTGCACTGCTTTAATGGTGTGGCTATTTACACTGTCAGTGGTGTATTTCATGTTAAATGACTTTGGGATGCAGCAAAATAAAATACCTCTGAGGTTTTTTAGTTTGCTACCTTACAGCCACTGAAGGCAGTACCAGGCCCCGTGCAGGGGCTGTACAGACAGCCCATGCAGGCAGGCTCCACTGAAGGAAAAAAAAAGCAGCAAGCCTGATCTTTTTTTACTTTTTCTCCCCTGAGCCTGTCTGCCTGAGCTGCGTGGGAGGCTGGTGCTTCCCTCTGCGGCTGCAGTACCCCTCGGGACCACCCAGGCTAGGTGCTGCAGGCGGGTGCCACCTGTGGGGTGCCACTGCCACTGCAGAGGGAAACACCGGCTCCCACACAGCTCAGGGACTGCTCGGCCCACCAGCAGCTTGCCTTCCCCTCCCCGCCGCCAGAGAGGCAGGTAAGGATTGGGCCCGACTCTTGTGTACACATCACGGGGGTGTACTTTGGTTTTAATTCTCCCTAATTTGAAGTGGTGTTTTTAAAAACCCACCACTTCAATTTAGGGAGAATTAAACCAAAGTAAACCCCCATGGCATGTACAAACAGCCTTGCATAGCAGCTGAACAAGTGCTCTGTCTACCAAAATCTCAGCTTTGCCAGTCGCCTGCCCTTCACCCTCTGAGAAGCATCACTGTTGCTTATGACACCAGGGTTCGCACGCTGGCTTGTTCACAACACAGACCTTATTGATCTCGGATGTCTTATCCACACTAGGATTTGTAACAGTGCTTGGAATGATTCTTAAACAATACCAGGCAAATACAGCTGCCATGAAAACTGTGCCCACACTTTAGAAAGCTATAAAATCCCAATACATTTCCAAGCTTCCCTAAAATGTGGAGCCACTGTTGTCTATCCATTCCATTCTGACAAATCTTCATCCACATTTAACACATAAATAAACTGTTATAAATGTATTTAGAAACCAAAGGACTACAAAAGTGCTAGATTGTTCTGAATGCCCAATTCTCACTCTTTGAGGTTGGTGTGATATTGAGGTAGTGCCTAGACTAAGTTTACAGGATGAATTGCACCCATGTTCACTAGACAGATTTGTCGGCATCAAGGGAAGAGTAATTTTTTTCTGAAAACAAGAGACATTTGACCTTGCAATCCCAGTTTGGTAGGAGAATTATAGCAAGGGGTTTCTAGATAAAATCCAAGAGCTGTCTGGCATATCATTACATTACAGCCATGGTAGTCAGACTGAAAGTCCAAAAACTGGATTCTTATTATGAAGGCCAAATTGCTGCATTAAGTTTTCCGCTTCTTTGAAAAATGCATAAAATCATTTCTTTTGCTCATGGCTCAGTTAATTTTTAGATGATAACGTTGGACCTGTGAGACCTAACATCTGTAATCTTCCACAGCATCTGTGGGGGTTCACAGTGAATAGGCAGGATGGGTTTCTTGGATGAATACCTTCCTAATTACTTAAAAAACAGACGGCAAAGGTATTGTGATTCTCAATCCTCAACATTAGCACAAGCATACATTATTATACTTGGTGTGATATTTCTGCAATAAATCTGGTACCATCATAGCAACTTCCCACTTGCCTGTAGAGATTTGTGGATTTTTTTTTAAAGGTTAGCTTAATTAAAATACTTTTCTATCCATTCACTTATTTTGAAAACACCCAGTGCAGATGCTGAGAAAGTTCAGACATCTCTGAACAGAATGTTGTTATGCACATGTCGGAATTTGTTTTTATTGCACATCATTCATAGTTTAACTCAAAACTTGACAAGGTTAGTTGGGGAGTAGAAGCTTCATTCCTATTCTGTTCTGCATCACTGTAATTGGTATATCCAATAATAGGGGGGAAAAAGCGTATAGCACCTTTACTGTGGGAACATCTTAATAGTCAGAATGTCATACTGAAATGTAGCCACTGAGGGCAGAGAGGAAAAAAGCACCATAGCCATTAATCTGGATCTGAACTTTTAGAAATTCAGGAGGGGTGGGAAAGGATTGGTCTCCATGTTATTAGTCACAACAATGCTAACTTATCTCTTACATAGTGCTTTTCATCCATGGACCTTACAAAAGCTGTGTACAGGACAGTAAGAATCACTGCTATTTATAGACAAGCATAGTGAGACAGGATGAAGTGAAGCAATTTGTTGAAGGACACACAAAAGAGTAAAAAAAGTAAGGTGAATATTAAACATCTTTTACCTATAAGATCAGTGAGGTTCTGGAACACCATTCAGTAAATGTGGTAGGGTGTAAAACTATTTCGTTTTAGGATGTAGTTTATGAAAGGATTTCACAGAACGTGATCACCTGTGATGGCAGAACACTAGACCTGATAACCCAGAAGGACTCTTTCAGTTAGGCCTGAATTAAGTATAAAGGACACTCACAGCTTTGGATATGAAACCATATGCATAGAGTAGGAAAAATTATTCAGGGAATTAATGACTGGGAAAATAAGTATTCAGGCTATGCATTAACTTTATACAATATGACAAAAAATGGGTAAATATAAACCATCTGGTTACAAATTGAAACTGTTGCCACATACCCATATTGTGCTAATAGAAAATGGCATTTATAGTAGAAAAAAACTGCATATTTTTATAAAGAAGAATTTAACTTATATATGTATCAAAATTGTGAGTTTAATTTGTGATATCTTTCCTAGGGTTTCTTAGGGTCATCTCACAGAGATACAGCCCAGAGGAGTGGGCAGTGTCTGGTTTATCTTCACAGAAGCTCCATGGGATACTCCTGGCAAAAAAAAATCCCAGCCAGTTCTATTGTATATGGACTTCTTGGCATTTTACTGTTTTCCTATGGCAAGATACAGAAACATGTTTTGAGTCTCTCTCCAATAGAAATCTTCTACCATTCATTTTTTAAAATTTGTTTTTATTTAGTTTCTTACAGGAGGGCAAATTAGGAAAGTTATATTTTTAGCCAGTGGCCTTTCATATCACGTTTTTCATGATTTTCTTGTATCATATTTTCTATATTTGTAACATGTTACAACCCAGTTCACTGATGAATGCTGTGTCAATGGAAATGCTTGTATGATGCTGCCAAAAGAGTCTCCAAAAAACACACACATCAATTACTCAGTCCTACCCAGCATGCATCGAACCTGGAAATGAAGCAGGGAAACTACTCTGGGGGTGCTCTTTGGTGCTGCTCTCACATATGCTGGAGATAGATCTTGAGAGCAGTGGTTGGAAGAACCCTCCAGGTGGCTTCCCTGTCTATTTTCCACAGATGGGTGGGTCTGCTTCTCAGCAGTGAGCTTAAAAGGACCAGGGAAGCAATACAGATGTACTCCAGAGCCATAATGACAGGGGGCAATAAGGGAGGGGAGGAGGAAAGACTACTGCCACAGCTACACAATCACACTGGATACCCAGCAGTGCCATCACAGCTCTAAATGTGGTACATTAGTTTAGGAGCACTTAAACAGCTTTTTGGAAAAAGGGAGTTGTGTTAATTGTCTTCCTGGCCATTTTTTTCCCTGAGAAATCTTTGAAGCTTTTCTGGATGCAGGTGATCTCCTCTGGGAAATAAGAAGTTACTTTTTCCCAGTGGATGTTGAATTCTGGGGCTGTGGCAACAGTCTGGGTCTACAAAACTAATTTGCTAAAAATACAAGCAAAAGAAAGCAATTGCTTCAATCAAGTTGAATCAATTTGCACAGAAAATCATACAGGAATTGTAGCATTACATGTCCTATACTCACTTCCTTCAAACTAAAACCATTTCTCATTTGTATATTTCTAAAATACACCTGCAAATATAAGAAAAATGGCCCTGGGAAACATATTTATTGGCAATATTGCACCAACATATGTTTAGCCCTTCCTTCTTTGTAACTTGAAATTAACAAACAAGTATTAAGCTAGTTTAATTGTAGTCTATTCTAATGAGGAAACAGTTTACAATCTGTTTCTGTTCAGTTATAAGCGCCAAATTCTCAGAAACAGTTACTGAAATTGCAACCAGATTTGTACCTTCACTTATTTCATGTCCAGAAGTCATAGTTTCCTTAGCAAATGGATATTTATATATACACATTATTATGTGTGTTTATACACACTATTGTGAATTTTGAAAGAACAAAAATCACACATGTATTTACCCGATGCCATTCATAGGTGCCACATGGAAAACATGGTCAATAGCTGAACCTAAAATTTGACATCCTTTTGACAGAAGATACATACTTAAAGATTTCACTGGACACCCAGACCCCATGCTGTTCCCTGATTCCCCAACACATCCCTGGGACAGACCGAGTCCCAGCAGATCCTGTCTTCACCATTCTCTGAGACCTCTGACTGACCCTACCATGGACTAGGACCCTGCAGACCCCAGACCCTGCACTATTCCTTGAGCCCTTGACCCAACAGCACTCAACCTATGAACACCTGACCTGGACCAGACTCTCCCAACCTGTACTGGCATTGGGTCCATCAGCTGGTAGGTATCCACTGTGGCCTGTTAGTGGTAAAACTGATAGGCTTGAAATTAGATCTCCTGTCTGTGAGCCTAAGAGCTGGGAAAGAATGGGTAAGAATGGGTGTCGTGGGGAAAGGGGTATGTGTTCTCAAGGAGTGACCAGCCAGTCAGTCCTGATCTGTGCCTTTAGCTACTGTCGGCTGTCTCCAGGCCGACAGGGGAGTCTACACAGCACGCTAGGATGTGTGCACTAGGGCTCGCTGGCTCAATGCTGTCTGCAGAGCACTCAGCTGGGCCCTATAGTGATTTTAAAGTACTCCATTGGTAGGTTTTTGCAGTAGAGTAGCAAGAGCAGTGCCAGTGGTGCATGGATGCCAGCTGCCCTTGTGCAGGGGGTGCCAAATCAAATGGAAGTATTGCTACTTAATAGTGTGTAAAGGCACACTCTACATGTGACCTGTACAGGGTGCCAAAATGCCTGCCTATGGCTCTGTGTTTTCCTACCGGGAGAATGAAACTAGTAGCGTTCTACTGGATCTTTTGAATGCTTGTACAAACCCTTGGAAAAAACACCTGAATGATGGACAGTGGCTGCTGGAGAAGTAGTACTGCAGTGACAGCAGCTGTGGTCTTGAGGCTCTGGGGGGAAAGTCAAGACTGTCTCAGAATCCTTTCCCCTGCCACGCTCCAGAATCTCTGCCAAATAGCTAATTATGCCTCTGCTCATTCCCTTATTACATGAGATCCTCTTGCTTTTTTATTATGCTTTTGTGTCTATGTCTCTCTTTGCTTCTCTTTCCTTTTCTTTCTTTTTTCTAGCTACCATTTTCCTTCTCTTAGCATGTCAGTAAGAACTCTCTCAGGCAATAAAGTTAAACAGGAAATAAGCTTCTTAACTAACACACCCTGGTTACAGAGGCATCACATATAAACCTCAGAAAATGTAATCCTTCTGACAAAAGACTTCAGCCCAGGAAGAACTGATTAACATTAATTAAATTAAGGCTGACTAGATAATTAATTATATTGTTTTGTGCCACTCCCCAAAGCAGTTTTTAAAGAATATTTTACTCTAATAGATTTTAAAATAAATGGTTTTCCTTCAGAGTACACCCTTCTCAAATAATTCTTTCCCCCCCCAAAAAACAACTTCCCCAACTTTCCCCACTTACCCTTACATGAAAAATGAATAATACTGTTCATTTGGTTTCTCTTTCAAATTGCAATTAATCCAAGCATGATTTATGTTGTGATGTGATGTAGCTGGAGTGAAACCTTTCTCTTGTCACACTCTACAGAAAAACAATATCTGAATCAAGGTCGACCTGATGTACTTTTACTAGTCAAACAATGACTAGTGTATCATGTACATTTTGCATCTGATGCCTGAGAGGCCTGAAGGCTTGCAGTTTAGTTGGTTAAACAGAATGGAAACAGTCTATCAGAGCAAGAATGAAAGATTATAGTGCTTAAGACTTAGTAACATTGTTTCAGGGTAGTAGAGGGGGTAGCTGAAGCCTGTCAAAACAAAAATGCCCACAGCAAGAGCAGCAACAAATCAAGCCCTTCATTCCTATAACACTTTGAGTGTCCCTCATGCTAATCTGAACATCTCATATGAAAAGTGATAATGAGTGGATTCATTTGTTCAGGGGAGCAGGGGTAAAGAACATTATAGGACTGGGGCAATATCTAGCAGTCAGACGGGCTGTGGAAAGAGAACAATGATTCATACAGGTTTTCCATTTTTGTTTCCTCTTGGATGTTTTGTTAAGGCTTCTGGATATTCCCTGACATTGTGATTAGTTTTCATTTGCATATACTCAAGCTGATTTTAAAAGACTACATTTTATGTCAACACCCTTCATACTGCAGTTGTGGGAGGATGAGACAAGGCATGTTTTATTTTCCGCTCATAGAGACTTTTCTGCCCAGAGTGCAACATTTTTAGACTTAGCATGGAACCAGGTAGGATAAAAGATACTTAAGCCTTATGCATTTTTCTTTTCTAATGGCATCTTTTTTGACAGAACTTTTGAAATCAAAATCAGATTGATAGCTGACAGCATTCCCACTTTGCCTCATATCTCGTTACTTGAAAACTATCATCAAGTGTAACTGTTTCAAATGCATTTGATGACAATTTTGCAAGAGATTGAAGGGCAGTCTCAGTGTGTGTGAGTGTATGTGTGCGTGTATGTATGCACTAGGGCTCTGCAAAATGGCTGTGTTTTGATTTGGTTTCTGACTTGGCCATTTTGGAGGACAGTGATTCATCTCAGTGTTTTGGAAAACTGTCCTGTTTCATTTTAGCCAAATCTCCTCTGAATCTGTTTCAAACAGGCTGCAAGGGAAGCGTCACACAGCCCTACCCAGCCAGGTGGGGCTTGAGGCCAGGGACTGCAGGGCCCTGGCAGGGAGCAGGATGGGGCTGTGGGTGGCTGGTCCAAGGGAGGGGGAGGGCCATTGCCCTTTGTGCAGGCAAGGAGACCCCCACATAGATCTCTGATCCCTGTTATGCCAGGTCACGGGGCAGGGAAGCAGCACAGAATGACGAGCAAGCCTGCTGGTCCCTGCCATGCAACCTGGCTGTGCAGGGAACAAAGATCCATGCTGGGGTCTCGTCACTGCTGCTGCCTGCCCCGTGCAGCCCTGCATCACTGGGGTAGCATGGGGTGGGCAGCAGTGGTGAGGAGACCCCCAGCACGGATCTCTGCTCCCTGAAGACCCAAGGTACGTGGCAGAGGAGCAGCATACAGCTGTTTCCCTGCAAGCCTGGCTCCAAAATTTTACAAAACATTTCCAAAACATTTCAGATGCATCGTTTTGCTTGAGAGCTGTTTCTGAGCCTTCCGTTTTGATTTGGATTTGGTGTTTCAGGCACCAAAATGGACTGTAACACCTCCAAAATGAGACAGCTGCCGAAATTTAGTCGTAGTCTGCACACATGTACACATATGTCTGTATATGGAGTCCGAATATCTGGGATCAGACTTTGAAACTGAGATACAGAATCTGCCTATGGGCCAAATATTTATAACATATTGACTGCTTTCTGATCAAATGCACAGGGAACAACTAAAACCATTTTGGAATTCAGGTAAAATTTAGTAAAATTTTCAAAGGATGAAAAAGTTAAAACTTTTTAAAAACCTTTTAAAATATTGAATGGTTCATTTTCCTACAAGCTTTCACCCTCAAAATGGGCAAAATCTAATTAGTGATTTTGTGGATTTTTTTAAGAAAGTGATTTTTCTGCTTTCTTTAGTATTTGTGAACTCTTACCTGGAGTATTGTGTCCAGATTTGGGCTGCACACTTCACCCCAGCCCTACTTTCTCGTATGATCCTATGATGGTTGCCACCCTGATGACATTCTTACAAATACCATGTGATGACAAAAAAAATACAGCTATTTGCAGGTATCTCATGTATTACTCAGAATAGGGTTGACACATAATAAATAATAAACTAAATAGTGTCATACCATGACTTGGAAAGAAACAGTAAATAATGCTCACCCTTGGTGACTCAACACTCACTCACATGAACTTTCTGTTCATGATTTAATTTATTTGTTTTACTGTCAACTGTTGTAAACAGTAATATGAGAGAAGTTTGTGAAAAAGGTAGATATTATCAGACTAGAAGGATGACAATTTCAAGTTCAATAAAATTGAAAAGAGATTGCTTTTTCTTTTCAACATATAGAAACGCATCTAGTGGTCAATCAGATCCAAGATGCTTATTATAGAATTTATACAAAAAGGACTTTGTGTCGTTTTGCTTTTGTATAGTTATTGGAACACCTCTATGCTAAATCCTTTGGCAGTCAATATGAGCCCTGGTTAGAAGTTGATAGTCTGAATTAGTTTTGTAAGGTTTCACTTAATATTTTTACCCCTGTAAAATAATGAATGAATAAATAAGTAAATAATACTTGAATGTAGCAAATATATTCTCTGTCAAATACAGTTTTGCTGTTAAGGTAGCTGACTAGATTTATTTTGCCAAAGGAAAATATTTCTACATGCAATTTTGAGTTAGAAACTATTTTTAGTAGATTACAGTATGTATTCTACAAACAGACACAAAAAGTCTTAACAAAATGTATCTGGGCAGCAAAATGATCTGAGATGATGAAGGAAAATAACACTGTTGTCAAAATACTATTCAGGACTTGACAGCTTTCATTTTAATGGTAGAATGGAACAGTTTGTTTGACCAAAAGCTGCAGAAACTTTTTAGCTATTTGACACATTATTCTTGCCATAAAATAGCATTGAGTGAAATGCCAATCATTTATTTGTACCTCAAAAAAAATGTCACAAACAACAATGAAAGTCAAGCTTCAAAGTATCTCAGACCAATATATTAACATGTTTGCTTTGAGAACCTGCTATCCAAGCCCCCTGGCAGGTGTTCAGTTAATGGCACAATGGGATCTCATTCATGTTCCCAACAAAGTATGGCAGGCGGCACAATCATTGGACTGGGGATCAGAACCCAGGCATTCCTCTTTCCAATGCTGGGGGAGCCCAGCATAAAGATCCTACTCTACCCCTGTACTGGCAAATAAGAAACTGGGTACCTAATGCACCCAGCTCAGAGTGCCAGTCAGCTAGCTGATTGTCTCTGGTGGAGTCCTGAGGTTTTAACACCAGTCAATCAGCATCTCCGGCCTTGAGACTGCACGGAGCCCTTCATTGTGCTCCTGTGGCTAGAAGCGCTGATCACTAACTTATACTCCCAGCCCTGGGAGCACACTGAAGGGCTCTGTGCACTTGTAAGGCTGGAGGTGCTGATCAGCTGCTCAGGCCACACATTCAATTTCAGGCATGATGTGAACCAGCCACAAAGTTTTATGTATCTTTTGTGTAACAACTTTGTGGCTTATTTCCTATTTTCTTGCATTAACCTGTGGCTGGGTTACTACTTCAGACATGATTAACTGGTAACTAAAGTCTTAAGTGTAATGTCAGCCAGGTGCCCACAATTCTTTCTGCACAGTCTATGACAGATATTTATCACCAGAACTGTATAAATTCACTTGGTTTGCAATTCCACTATTTTAAGCTTACAGCTTACTCTTCTCTAAATAGTTTTTGCTGATGTGTAACCACTCAGCAACCGGGAGTTGAAATGGAGGAGGGAGACCTTCTTATGTGTTATTTCCAATAGGGGAGTAGTTAGAGCACATCCAGGAAAGGGGAAATCCGGGTCTTTTGAAACAGAGCCCCTAAATCTTTAATTTAAGATTTCACTGTACAGAAAGCAGTGGTGATGTTTGTACCCTTTTGGAAGCATATATCCAGACTGGTCTCCTCCTTTCCAGAGCAACAGCCATATCACTGAGTTGAATGCCATCTAGCTTGCTCTTCTCCTCCTGGCCCCATATGCCTCCTTCTCTTGTCTACAAGGGGGACTATCTTCTAAAGGTAGGCTGAAAAAGTGACCAGCTTAAACTCTGATCTAGTTGTTAAAGCACCACACTAGGAATTTTGAGACTCAGGCTCAAACCCCTTCTCAGTGAGCAGGGGCCAAGAACCTGGGTTTTCTGCTTCCTGGGCAAATGTCCCTAACCATTCAGCTACTGAGATAAAACATAGGAGGGTTATTTTCCTCCCTCACCTTCTGTGACTTGGGCTCAGGTGCACAGAATACCGAAAATGCTCAGTAGCCATGTGGTTGCTTAAACGTCCATTGCACAAGCAAGAGAGTCACAAACTATGCATTAATGCCAAAAAATTTAATGTGCACAGCTGAAAAACTGTAATTTGGGTACATAAAAGGTAATATAGAATATGTCTTTCTGCAACTTTGCAGCCTGCTATGGCCCTCTTACTCTGCTGTGGCAGAATAGGAGAGTATAAAAATCCTATAGTTTGTTAAAAAAGAATATTACAAGAACAGACATTGCATGAAGAGAACTGAAGGATGCCCTAAAAAGGTGCCTACATTTCACTTTCATCAGCTTGTAACTCTAGCAGCCCATAATCACTATTACTTCATGTTATACTTTTCCTCCTAGATTTTTGGAGTACAAACTCAGATCAGAACATGTCAAATAAATAAAATCCACCTTTACAGGCTTCAATACAATCCTGGGGCCAAATTTTAATGTGGAGTCTTAAACCTACATTTGGGTGCACAACACTTGTGCCAACATATGGATTTAACTGCAGGCATCCAGACTTGCAAATGTTGACACAAGTCCCTCAGTCCCTAGGTGTTAATCTTTTTGTTTTTAAAGAAAGCTTTACTGTTTCACTCACTGCCTAAATCTGAGTTTCTGAACATTTTTCAATATTTGTTATTCCATCCAATTGTATTATAGGTAGGTGGATCCTAAAGCTTTTGAAAGACAACTTGATACTCCTGTTTTGTTGCTGTTTGTTTTTGTTACTGTTTTAGTTGTTTGTATTACAGTAGTGCCTGGGGTCCTAAATAAAAAAACAAAGCCATAATTTGTTAAAAAGAGATAAGGTGGGGTAAAAAAAGATTCCTTCCCCAAAGAACTTCCAGTTTAATTCTAAGGTATGAGACAACACATGGGTATGGCAAATAGATGGGAAGACCATAAGGTAATGAAGCAATGGTTCTGGCCAGTGTGATAAGCACCATGCTTAAATTAGGGGGGCATCACTGCAAGGTGAGTTTTAAGGAAGAATCTTGGAAAGAGGTGTCATTCCATTAACCCCCTTAAACTCATGCAGGTAAAGGCATGATGGGATATAATGTATAATTCACACATTCGTGCCTCTTGCCACGCCGCATGTGCGCGGCAGGAGGCGTGATTGTGGGATCACACATTAGATCCCATTGTGCCTTATTGCTGGTGGATGGGGGCCAAGCTCAGGCTCCCCCTGCAACAGCAAGAAGTAAAATCCCACAGCTGGGAGCTCCACACCCCCCCAGACTCCCAGCTGTAGGGGTGGTCCACACATCCCCAGGGTTGGAGGATTCCCACTGTGGCAATCTCCACACACCAGGTTGAGGGGAAACCCCTGGTGCCAGAGAATCACCACACAGTATTCTCCCTGCCCTGTGGGAAACACCTGGAGCTGGAGGAGTTCCCCATACCTGATCCTTTGGCCCTAGGGTTTTCTGCACCCTAGAGCCCTAGGGATCATGGTAGGCATGATCCCCAGGGTTCAGAGGTTTCATGTACCCCTCAGAACTCAGGATTGTGGCAACCATGATTCCTAAGGCTCTGGAGTATGGGAAACCCCTGGACCCTCGGGATCATGGCTGTTGTGACCCCTAGGGCTTGGGGGTTTTACATTGGGCGTGGTGCACCTCTGAGGCTGGGAATCCCATCAATTGCTGGGGATCACGGCAGCAGGAGAGACACTACTACACACGCAAGTTAAAACTCAATACAAAATTACACAAAGTTAGTACACATTTTTGAGGTCTAACTTTATAGCTGATTGGAGTTTTTATTGTGTGATAGGTACTTTGCATGCACAGCTTATCTCCAGGTAATTACACAAGTAACCCAATGGGGGCCTTCAACCCCTTTCCTCCCCCACACCATCTAGTACAAGCTGGGCAAATCCCAGACAGAACTCCCTCCCCTTCCTTATCCCGTGCTCATTCTGAAGACAACACCAGGAGTGGGTCTGGGCTGCTTATGCCCAGTCCTTTTCCCGGCATGTGCTGACACACATTAATGAAGGCACTCTGCTTTGGATTGTCAAGTGATCAGGAATTTTTGAAGCACTCTGAAGCTGTGTACTTCTGTCAGTGCATGGCTGTAGAGCACTTCAGGGGCCTGATAGTGCAACAAACCATCACTTCTGTCAGTGCTCATTGTTATTTACTCTCCATCATGGCCATTCAAATAGTTGCACTGCTTCCAATCTGCAAGGAAATATGTGTAGACATAAGTGACATGTTAGGGGTGCCACTGCTGAGCCCAGAAGGTTTTGTGGTCTAGTCAAAGCCAAGATTCCCATTCTGTTGGGAAATTCCAACACTTAAAAAATTTCCACCCCTCTGCCCCCTGACCCCTCAATGAGATTAAAAGTCTAATGGAACAGTAATTCTGAAAACTTTCCACTGTAAACTATTGAAACACTGTATTTTAATAAAGTTTGACATGATAACAAAATTGAAAATACCGATATAATATAAAAATCAAAATTAAATTGATCCCACTGATAAAATTAAAACAAAAATGTTGGTGTTAGCAAAATAGGATGACGGAGAGCAGTTTGTTTTAAATGGCTTTGTTTTGCTAAAATGTGCATCCAATGCACTTTTCCACAAAATATTTCTATTTCAACAAACAAACATTTTCCAACAGAAAACTGTTCCATCCAAACTTTTTGACTATGTACAAGTACCTGAAAATTACAATGTATATTTTAATTCCAGCTCTTTTTAGAGTCATTTGGCACTAGAATCACCAAAAATTGTCTAAAACAAGCACAGAAATATATTAATAACATATTTTAATTGAAGAAGACTCAAATCATGTCATATTCCTTGAACCTCTGAATATGACAGTGAATATGAAAATGCATAGTGAATGAAGGTATTTGGCTGTGAACAGAATATATAATATAATTTCATAGCAAGGAGGTTTCCATAAGACAGTGCACTAAAGCTTTTAAAATGAGTGAACATGAAAACTCTTCCACTACAAATCATCAGTATCACTCCAAAAATATGCAGAGGAATGGATAACTCTCCTTATTATCCAGGGATAGTATTAGAAAGCGTGGTGAATTTAAACCCATTTTATAGTGTTTTGGCTCTAAAACTAGAAGGCTTAAGATTTTACATGATTGGTATACTAAGTAAAAGCATTTTTATGAGTGTTGGTCTGGTAGCTTGTTTTCATTTTGTTTCTGATACTTTTTTGCTTCTTTTTTTTAATATATAGGGAGAATACAAAACTCCAGTGATTTAAGGCTGGAATTAAAGCAATAGATTACAGTTATTTGTAGATGTGCCTTTTATAAGTTTGCAATCAGAGATTTTTTTTAATAGGAACTATTTCAGGGTTCTCACATCAAGCTCAGCTTAGAAAGATTTAACATTCTTAGAGACCTACATATTTTGTAAAGTGCTTCATTTTGTAAATGGGTGAAACATCATTCTATCAGTGTAACACAGCTCTATCTTTAGAGTAAATTCTTACTGCACTGGAAATATCAAGTGAATATTTCTGCCATGTGGGAGATGTCTCTTTCAGAGATTTGTAAAGGAGGCTACAGTTCAATACCTTTAACGAAATGAAGAATTAGAAGTCGGATCATGAGAGCATGTGCCAGCTTCAGCAAGCTGCAGTCATCAAAACGGTGCCAGTAAATTAAATTCCTAATCGAATGATTTGTGTCACAATTCACCATCCTCATAGGCAAAAGTTACATACTTAAAGGAGCTGGGAGGGCATGGTTCATCACTGCACACCTAGATACCATGATTTTTTTTTTTTAATACAAAACCCATGGCATTCCTGTCAGTAACTATCAGGGAAAATTCAGTCTTATTATTTGTATTTAAAATATAAAATAATGTTAGATCAGTCTACTAGACAGCAACTATTATTAAAAAGTCAGAAGCCTGGAGATGTTTACCATCCCACAACAGAAATTTGAAAGGCTGTGATTTTCTTTATATACACACACACACACACACACACTTTCCCCCTTCCTTATTGTCTTTTTTGCTATCATAATTTTTCTTTGTGCATTGTAATATTTCATGAAGTTGGTGGGAAACAGTCTCCAGGGCAACAACAGCAATGGACATAGAAAGTTAAATTCCCAAGAACCATAATTGCACATTTGTGGCAGATGTGCTATGCTTGATATATGGATGAAACATTGACAATTTCTTTTGCAAACCCTGGAACAATTGCCAAAGGAACGTAAAGACATGCATATATTTGTATTGCAAATATAATGAATAAGATATGTTATGTGGGAAATAGTGTTGCTTTCCTATGAAACTTTCGTAGTCTTCATGAACAACTGTGTTGTGTTCTTTATGTCTATTTCTTAACACTCAAGTTTATTTCTGCATGCAAATGATAGAAAGGAAAGGAATGATAACAAAGATAAGGAAAAGCGTATTGCATGAACCTTCCAAACAAAATTCGGACTCAGATCACAGACCATCTTGTACAAAATAATATATTTTCCATATACACTGACCTAGTGATAGTCAGAGGAGTACAAATAGTCTATGGGTTTGTATTAACCAATATACCCATCACCCAAACTTAGGGATTAGTGATTTGGGGGTAGAAGCTTAATACAGGGACACAAAATGAAATGTCATTTTTAATTGAAAATAGAAAATGATGAAACAAAAATGCTGAGTTTTACTTTTTGCACCCTCTGCTGAAAAAATATTACTGGCAATTGATACAAATTAATAAAATAATTAAGACTACCCAAATTTACATTTGTTAGTAAGAACTCTCCCTTCCTCCTTCCCTTCCCCTGCAGGAACTAACTCTATATATAGGTGCTCAGAGACTTTATCTTCTCCTAAACAACATGATTCAACTTGTACTAGTACAGTTTTATACCTCTGTTATGTTATAAACTGCTTTTTAAGTTCTGGCAATGAAGTAGTGCCAGGTCACCATATAAAGCCATCTGTTCCCATTGGGGCAGTTTGACCAGCAGTACGTAGTATGCACATAATAGCCTCCTCAATATTGGAAGCCACAGAAGATGTTGCTCATCAAACATTTGCTGTGATTGGAGCTATTGGTGCCAATGCATTTTCTGCTAATTTTCATGAATATACTAAATGTGGGACTTTTGGGCCTCTTTCTGTTCTAACTTGTATCCTTTTATAGCCTCATTGAAATCAATATAGTCAAACCAGAGCAATTTCATGCACATGTAACTACATAATATTTTTGATACACTTTTGAATATATACTTTTGTAATTTAAACATGCATTTCTGTATATAAACTAGAACCTAGTACCTTAGTGCTGTTCAGATATGGGTATATGTCTCTGATGGGATCAACTGAGAACATGGGGTTTTGCAAAGGAATAAAGGCAAATAAAATGTTCCCATACCCCTCATTTGTTCTACTTTCCACACCAACCTCTTTCCTGGGACAAGGTTAGTTAATGCAGGCCTGTTATGACTCATAGATATTAGGGCTGTAAGGGACCTTGTAAGATCATCAGGTCCGGCCCCCTGCCCAGGGGGCTGTGGGTTGGTAATGAGGGGCACTGTGTGAGTTCGATGCTGAATTATATAAGGACTGAATTAAGCACAGGCTCAGACCTGGATGTTCAATTTAAAAAAACTTCTATTATTTCACAAAGTCATAAACTAAAAGGAGTCTGTTGGTTCACAAGGTTCCCAAATCAAGCCCTTGCTTTCTAACCCGGAGGCTAGGTGCAGCTGCCTGATGCAGTAGTCTCAGAACTCGTCAACAGCTCATTTAAAAGAAGTCCCTTATCTTTTTTTAGATAGAAGATACAAAACTGTCCTCACTCTGACAGTGAGGTATTTAACATAACTTTACTATTACTTATATATGATAACACATATACATATGTATTTCTAATTCTTACTTCTATTGGTTATTTAGTTAACTTATCTATATTATAATATCAGGTGATACGCTCTGTATTATAATTTTTATGCTGCTTATGTTAATTCTTAATGACCTTTATGTTTCTTATATTAATTCTCAATAACCTTTGTGTTTTTTATATTCATTCTTATGTTTTGCTGTTTTTAGCAGGGTTAAAACGTCAAGGCTTACATAATATGCAGTTGTTTTTCATCATTCTGGTTTAGCCATGCTGTTTCCTGTTTTAACAATATAAGCTGCTTGCTTGCAATTTTTATCATTGTCCAAGGGTCAGAAGGTCAGCATTTTCATCTAAGGGTCAGAAGGTGATTACCAGAATGTCAATCGCTGACCCCTCAACCTCCTTGAAGCCTTCTGGGAGTTTTAGTGCATTGTTCTTAATGCTAGGCCTTGCTTAGCATAAGCACTATCTCACAAGCTGAGGGATGAACGTCTGGAACAAGGGGCACCAGCAGGGCTGGCAGGGGGACAAGAGGCTGTGGATCAGGAGCAAAGGGCATGGGGGATGGGATGGGTGACTATAAGTTGGGTGTGCAGGGTAGTGGCAGTGCCAGGGGGCTGTGTGTCAGGAGTGAGGGGCACCAGCACAGAGTGGGGGGGTGGGGGGGTGGCTTGTCAGTGAAGAGCAACAGAATGGGCAGAAAACTAGCATGTCATTCCCCCCCCACCATCTTATTTCCCCTGCCTCACTATTGCCCCCCCTCCACCCGTGACAGGTGTCCTCTTTTTTTGGACCCGGAAATTTGGTAACCCTAAAGCAGGCATTTAAAACTCAACATGGGGATGAATTCTTTGCTGAACCAGGGATTAATAGCATAGGCGGTGGGAGAAAATATTTGGGGGGAGACTGTGGGTATAGGGGTTGGTGCAGGATAGAGTGCAGGGCGTGGTGCAGGGTGGTGTAGGGCATACCTGACTGACCCCCATCCCTCCCTCCTACAGAGCAGTTGGGGTTTGCATGTACTAGTGTTGTACATGGCTGCAGAGGAGTGTGTGGTGGGGGTACACCATATACTGTCAGCTGCACAAATGTTGATCAGTGTTATCGGCAGCTTAAGTTTGAAGCAGTCATACTTCAGGCCAGCAGGGGCCTGGAGGACTGAAAGGTAACAATCCTCCTCCCTCCCATTGCAGGCTTTCCCCCTATTCCTCACAGTTCCCCCCTGCTCCCTCTCACTTACTTGTGGCTGCCTGTGCTCTCTGTCCCACGGGAGCAAGCAGGGAAGGCTTAACTTGCCTGCCCAGCTGCTACTGTCTTCTCTGGGCTGAATCCAGCCCAGAGAGAAGCTGTGGTGGAGCAGAAGCCAGGCAGGCAGGTTAATCCTTCCCTGCCTGTTTCCTTGGGACAGACAGCACATGTAGCCACAAGTACATGGGGGGAAGGGTTGCAGAAACAGTGAGCAGGGATCTGGGGTGCTGGGTAGGGCAGACACGGGGAAGTGGTCCCAATCCAGGCCAGTAGGGGAAGTTGGTGGGTGGGGTGCTTACACTAAGGCATAACCTAGTGTGGCTACATTTTAGTGTAACATGAACTGGGTAACATGGATCAGAGATAATCCTACCCTGGAGTGGTGTAACTTTGATGTTAATTGGAGGTGCTAATTGGTTTGTGCAGACAATACAGGTGTTAATAATTCCAGGAGCCACCCAAAATTACCATATAACAGGGCCCTAAGATAGTTATACATTTTAAAGTCTCCTTTTCTTAAACCAAGCAGAAATTATAGTTACATATCTGTAATGAATTTGTTTTTTCCTTGTCAGTTTTTTAAGAAGTATCATTATTTCCTACTGTTTGCATCAGGCTCATTGCATCTTTGAGAGTAGCAGCACTTGACATTTTACATTAGCATCATTATTGGCTTGATGATGTAGTATCTCAATAGGACACTGTCAGAGTCACATAAAATTATCCTATTTTCAATTTTTCATATTTGGTAGATGTATTAAAAAGAAAGAGAAACCACAGCCATTAAACAATAAATCCTTTGATCAAGTTAAGACATATCAAACTCACAGCAGACTGAAGGACTATAACCACAAGCAGTGACTCTTTGGGTAACATATACCAGAACAAAAACACACACAATATTCCCAACTCCAGTAGTATTACAATAACGATATGAATAAACCAACCACAGAGTTCCTTTTGATGCTAGCTGATAGTCATAAAGCCCATGTATGAGCTTCATCCTGCAGCACGCTGAGCAGCCTACTTTCCTGTGGATTGGTGGTCAGTGTCTCACAGAATGGAACACTACGGAAAAGATTCAAAGGCATGTATGCCAGGTAGATGACTGACTTCTGCTGACTTCCAGTGGGATTTGGGCTCCTGACTGCCATTTGTGCTTTTGAAAACCTCCCCTATATCATTCATTTATACCAAGCAGCTCTTTTGATGCTATAGAAAAGTTGTAACCCTTTTTGCTTCCTATTCCATTCCCAATAAGGACAGTCCTGCTGTAAAATGCAAGCGTACTCAGTTTTTTGGCAACCAGCATAGGCAAAGAGTTCCTTTTGCTTATTTTTCTTCTCATCATTTGCCATGTCATCTGGTATTTTGCCTAATAGGGAAATAAATCTAAAACTTAATTTGTTGTTGCACTGAGTTCTAGAAGTTATTGCCCCTTCCAACCTTACAATGTCCTAAATGTTTACAATAAATCTAAATTGTAGAGATTATTAAAATGTTGGTTTTGCAGGACCAGTTTTATAAAGGCCAAGAAACAAATTCCATTGTCAGTTTGACTGAAAAGGTGCAGGTTATGCCATTTAAAAGGGCAAGTGAAGTATTTTACCTCTTATTACACAAATATTTCTTGAACAAACGACAAAATAGTAAAGCAAATTAAAAATTATAATGTAATAATAATGAAAAAGAATTAAACAGACATTCTGATAACCTAGGTATTCTGTAAACTTAAATATTGATTTAGACACCACAGAACATAAGACACAATGCATGGAAATATAGGGCCTTTATACATACGCTCAGGGAGTGGGGGTGGGGTGCTTTAATTAGAGCGGCTCTGACGACCTTTAGTTAAAGCATCCCTGCCACCATTTTTCAGTGCAAGAATGCTGATACCCGTAATGCTGGAGTCCATGGGCGACTGGTACCTCCTGAGTCTGGGGGGCACCAGATTACTGACAGTGGGAGGGGGGGGTCCCCCAGTTGGTAATTACTGACCGGAGGGGAGGGGATCCCCCTGTGGCCAATTGCCAACCGGGGATGAGAGGTCCCCCAGCAGCCAATTGCTGAGCTAATGGTTTCATGGCTGGCACTTCTCAGGAGGTGAACATGCAGCCATGTGCATCCCTTACGAGTTGCCAATGCTGGAGTCTGCCAGAGCTCAGTAACTACCAGACTTGATTAATCAAATCTGCTCTGACATGCTGTAATTACAGCATGCTGGAGCAGCCTCACTGCATGTGTACAGGCCCCCATAGGAATTACCCTCTCTTAACCCATGCAGTAACAATTCAGAGTCTTGTCTTGGTTAGGAAACAAAGAAGTCAGGTAGTCGATTTATCCATGCTTTTTATTTACCAAAAATGTACTCAATCTTGTTTCCCTAAACACAGGAGGAATCAAACAACAGTAAGGAATTTCTTTTATTTTTCAGCCAGAGTTCATCCACCAAACCTCACAAAACTAAAGAGCAGCACAATACTCTTGGTGTTACCTGTGTCTGGCTTTTTGCTGCTTTTCTTTCTCCCTGTTACACATAGGAATATTTTCATGAAAAGAAATATTTTGGTTTAGTCTGGCATGTGCCTGAGTTTTGGAAGGAAATAGATATTGTTTCAGCTTTAACATAACACATAATATAAAAGGGGCCACAACTTAGCTACTGCACAGATAGAACAATTCGTTTCTTAAAACTCCTTAGTCATCTATATCCAAAGTGCTGTGAAGGCCAAGCCAAAAATCTTAAGAGAAGGGGTTGGCAACCTTTTTGGGCTGTGGCCCAGAATGCCTCCAGACAGAGGCAGGCAGACAGGCGGGTACTAGAACCTGACCATTCCTGCTACTGCCAACACTTCCTTCCACCATGGCACCATGTCTGCAGGCCAGACGCATTAACTCCACAGGCTTGATTCAGGCTGTTGCCAACCCCTGCTTCAGAGACTTTTTTTTAGGCTAATAGGGTGTGTCTACACATCACTGTACAGCAGCATTGCTATGGCAGCCATGCTATGGCACCATGCTATGGTATCATGGCCCAGTACAGGCAGTTGCTGTGCTGTGCATGTGTTGCACAGTTAAATTTTACTACTACATTGCCAGAGCGAGGCGCTATACCTGCGCTATACCTGTAGGCCAACACAGACTCATAGAAAAGTAGGGCTGGAAGGGACCTCCAGAGGTCATCTAAACCAACCTCCCAGCTGAGATGAGAACAGCCCTATCCAAACAATCCTATACAAATCCATTCTCTAAACTATTAGTAAAATTACACAGTCAACCCTGATACAATCACAAGATATAACACCCTAATCTGCCACTGGTAAATAAGGGGGATTACAGTAGCCAATGTCCTGCTGCTATGCTCAAGAGATCCAAGAGGCTTCTTTTAATCTATTCTTTTTGAATAAAGCCTGGTGAAGGACTGCTGTAGGGCCAGTGATACTGATAACTGATTTTCAGTTCAGTAGATGAGCTGAAAACAATTAAATTGCTAACCGCACCTTGTCATGCATCCACAGATGCACCATGAGCAGGTCCAAGGAGGTGATCCTACCCCTCTATGCAACACTGGTTAGGCTGCAGTTGGAGTACTGCATCCAGTTCTGGGCACCGCACTTCA
>NW_017728886.1:176081464-176088025 GCF_001723895.1 Crocodylus porosus | reverse complement strand
CAACTGAGTCTGCTCAGAGCTGAAAGTGGGTCAGGGCTGATTGACAGCTCCTGAGGTCATAGAAAGGGTAATCCAGGCCCTGTATGGAATTTTCCACTTTCAGTCAAACTGAGTTCATACATTGGCAGCACCTATACTTAAAATTTTGCTTCAACACAAGGGAAGTGGTGCTCACTCCTACCCTGGGGAGCTTCAAAAGGAAGCTATATAATCACCTAGCTGGGGTCATTTGACCCCAGCATTCTTTCCTGCCCATGGCGGGGGGGCAGACTTGATGATCTACTTAGATCCCTTCTGACCCTACCAACTCTGAAACTATGAAATTCTACTGAATTGTTTTGTTTTTCCAAAATTAACTGGAAAAAAAATATTGACCTGAAGAAAATAGTTAATTTTCTGGCCCTTTTAAAAGAAGACAAGGAAGTGAAAGACTAGTTTACAAAGAAGGAAGTAGTGGAGTGCTTTTATGCACTGGTTGGGACACCACTCCAAAAAGATTGAGGTAAAGAGTATGTCTTTGCTCTGTTTCCACATCATAATTTTCAAAGACTGCATTCTAGAATATATACAGCAACAGCTTAATCTTAGAAAGGGAGAAAATAAAATGAATGTGTAAGCTAGTCAATAAGGCACTTTTCTTAGCAGTGGGCAATCTTGTTTCAAATCACTGCTCTGAATTAGAGGATAGATTTTAACATAAGTCTTCTGCCTCCAGGTAAGTGCATTAGCCATTGACTATAGGGTCACCCTCACTCTCTCTGGCTCAATGAATATTTAAACAGTTATGCAAAATGGAAAAGCTTCACCAAGAGACACTGAGAGCAACTCATCCCGGAATACCCTATAGCATAGTGAATAAGGCATGCTCCATTGATCTACTGGGGAAGAGGGGATGACCATTACATCTGTGAATCTAATCTGTCTTTTCCTTAGGTTTTATTCAAATTTTCTGTAAACAAAACCTTTTAGAAATGTTGAAATATCTTCATTTTTGTTTTAGCCAAAAATATATGGTGATTTTAACAACATACTTCCAGTCCTAATCTGCAAATGGATTCTCCCCCAACCCCTACAAATCTTTATACAAAACTACAGACCAACAAACATGGACCTTTGCACTAAAGTGCAGCTCCACAGTAATTAGTAATTAGCTGGTCTCCAAAGAAAGCTCTTTTTAGGATCAAGATTCTATGTGTAGTTTCTAGTTTAGGGATCCTCGTGTTAATGGAAGAACAACTTTTCAGAATACATTCTTAATGAAGATAAAGGCAAGGTTATGCTGATTTTTGTTTCTAACTAAATTTTCTTATTAAGATGATTTTAATGTTACACAACTTATTGCCAGTTCTCAAAAGGATCATCTCTTTCAAATTACCTCATGAATATAATTTACTGCACATTATGTGCCTGGTTTAAAAATTTAAACAGAAGGAACAAAAACGTAGGCTGTGTCTGTTTACAGTGCTTGTTGATTTGTTTACAATGTGTGTTAAACTCATAAAGTAATGAAAATTAAGATGATGTGTAGCAAACACATTTATTGACTTTATCTTGTATTTTGGCACGCATAAGCAAGCATACATTTGAGAATGTATGTCAAATAAAAGCAAGTACCTTTTCTCTTAGTAACCTGAGAGCAAATTTGGTTTTGGGTACCTTTTATTAAAAGTTAAATTTATAATCCATTTAAGAAGAATAGATGATTAATAGCTGTTATAAATACGGCATAGTTGTGAGCAGTCTGAGTTATTCATGGTTTTAAGCACTTTTGATGGTAATAAGCTATGGTTATAAGGAACTTATTGACCTGCTTCACTCTATAACACTCAAGTAACCATTTATTAAGACATTTATTAGTCATACTAATCCTTTAGTCTTATTTGTGTTTGTTAAACATGGTAAATGTACCCTTTATATAAAATGTGGTTAGTTTTACTAATATTGTTTTTCCCTTTACTCCTTTTGTTTTAAAAAAAAGGAAAACACAATTAACATAGACACATTTTACATAAATTTATGATCAATGTGTAGTGCATTTACCTCTATTTATCAGTGTAGCAGTGTTACTAACAGAGATGTCTACATTTGTCCTCTCCATTTTTCATAGTTTTGGAAAAAAAACAAATACATATTTTTAGTGGTCTAACTTTTAAAGTAATATGGTCTTCAATTCTCTACAGGCTGGAAAAAAGATGCAAAATGGTAATATCATGCTGCAGCAACATCATATTTAGTTTTCCAATCCAAAGCCACTGAGTTTATTAATTGATTTCAATAAGCTTTGGAATAAGCCTTAGCTCTGACTGGCAGACATAGATACACCTAGGTGACAAGTCTTGAGCGAATCATTCATTCACTGAAAAGTATAGTTTCAGGATGACTGAAACTATCTACAAACTCAGTGTTAGCCTAAAAGAAATGGAGAAAATGTTGGGAAAAATCAGAATATTTTGATATTTTCAAAATTAAATTTCAATTTTCATTTTGCAACTGTGTTTTTAAGCAAAATTTAAATAAACTTAATTAAAAATATTAAATGCTTAAAGAACATAAAATGTTTTTTCATAAAAGTTGTTTGATCAAATTTGAAGGAAAATTAAATTAATTCTGTTCAGAGCCCTATTCTCAGTTGCACTACACCAGGAGTCAGCAACGTTTTTAGGCCGAGCGCCTAACCCCCCCACAACCTGGACTTCAGAGATGTTGGCATGCCAGGGGCACATGGCAGGGGAGCCATGAGGGGCCTGATCCTTATTGTGGCAGCACAGGCCCAGCCCCTTCCCCACTATGCTCTCCAAAATTTGCGTGCAGCTGCTGCCAGAAAAGCCAGGCTATGGCTCTGGACCCTGGTGCATCTGCTTGCAGCCTTGGGGCTGCTGGCTGTAAGTAGCCTAGCCTCTGGGCAGGTCCCTGCTGCTGACCACAGAGCCTAGGCTGCTTGCAGCCAGCAGCCACAACTCTGCAAGCAGATGCACCAGGGTCCAGAGCCTGAGCCCAGCTCTTTTCTGGCAGTGGCTGCACACACACCTCAGGGAGCATGGTGGGGAAAGGGCCAGGGTTTCACTATTCCAGCATGTTCCCCACCATGTGTCCTGAGATGTGCATGTAGCTGCCACCAGCTACAGAGCTGGTCTGGGGCTGTGGACCCCAGTGCACCAGTTGTAACCTGCCACTTCAGGCCCAGGCTCTGGGCAGCTGCTGCCTGCTATGGAGCCTGGGTTGCTTATAGCAGGATTTTAACATTTTTGCCACCTGCCATGAGTAGTCCAGACTCTGTGAACAGCAGAAGCTTCCCAGAGCCTGGGCTGGCTGTGGCATGCCAAGGAAAATGCTGTCACGTGCCATGTTCTGGCATGCACGTTTTGGGTTGCTGACCCCATGCATGGCACTCCTTCAATTAATTAGGGCTATGTTAATCAACATATAGTCTTTTATATCTCCATAGCATATTGCATGAAAAGTGCATATAGTTTCTTTTGTCAAATTATTTTGCAATATCATAAATGAGGAAAAAAGAGTGGGGAGGGGAAATCAACCACAAAGCACCCTTCAATTTCTTGTTTTTTTTTTTTATACTTGCCTCAATGTAACTGAATGCTTAGTGGAGAAATTGTTGTTGGCAGCAGTCTCTTGATATGGGGATGACAGTTTTCCAGTAAATAGGGAATTCACTTGTGAATCCACCACAGATGACTGAAGAAGCCAATTAATGATCTACACATTCAATGGCAGATGTGACAAATAATTTGGGGAGGAAGGAGTAGATCATGGTGAAGTTGGGTCCTAGGTTTTTCCCTTTGTCGCTCTTGTCTATATCACTCTAAAATGAGGTGAGTTTGCTTGATAAAGGCAATGCCTTGTACATCCCAGCACCACTGGGGATGGTTCTGTGCTTGAGTGTCTCTGGTATTCGTGTTAATATCACGTTTCTTCAGATTGGCTTTGCTGGTATCCTTGAATCTCATCTTTTACCTTCCCCTAGATTGGTGACCATTAATGATTTGGGAGTATAAGACCTGTTTGGGGAACTGGTTGTCAGGTATCCTTACGACATGGCCTGTCCAATGGAACTGGTGCTGTATAAATATGGCTTCACTGCTGGGAGTGTTTTCTTAGGCAATTGAGTATGCCAGGTATTTGAGAAAAGAATCTGATTGTTACGTGCTTTATACTGAAGACAATAGTGCAGTACAGAAGAGTCCTAGCAATATGTTTAAGTAGCTTAATGTTTCTTTAATATTTTCTTTACAAAACATTGTGATATCAGTCTCTTCTTACTTCATGATAATTTCACCCTTCTGGATACAGCTTCAAAAATCCATTCCTTTTATGTTTTTTTTTTCTCCTAAGACTTAAAATATTCTAGGAGAAGTAAGGGTTTTTGTGAATGATATCTTTAATTGGACCAAATGTTTAGTTGAGGGATTTGTGTATGATTCAGAGGGCTGTAGGTGGTAAATTCCCTAGGAATGATGTTAAGTTTCTTGCACAAACTTAGCAAGATGTAAATGTGTAGTCTGGGCTCTTTTCTTCTTCAGGTTTTGGAATTTCCATTTTGAATGATGAATTTTGATATCCTCCATGCTGTGGATGTTCAGAGGGGAGAGCAGAAGAAGGGATATGGTTGTGGGTGTCTGCCATTGGCCAAACCAGGAGGAAGAAGCAGAAAAGGACTACTTCAAACAATTGACAGAAGCTTCCAAATAGCAGAACTGGGTTCTCATGGGGGACTTTAATTATTGGGATATCTCCTGGGAGGGAAACATCATAGTGCATAAGCAATCCAGCAAATTCTTGGGGCATGTGGGATATAAGTTTTTTATACACATGGTAGAGAGGTCAAATACAGGTAAAGCTCCTCTCAAGTCACTGCACACAAACTGAAAGAATTGGTTGAGAATGTGAAGGTGACAGTGAACATGAAATAAAAGCAGACTATAACAAACCCAGAAAATTGATGGGCAGGATCCCCTGGGAGGCAAGCCTAAGGGGGAAAGAGTATAGGTATGCTTGTACCTTAAGGATGGCCTTTTAAGGGCACAGGAGCAAGCTTTCCGCATGCAACAGAAGAACAGGAAGTGCAATAGGAGACCAGCCTGGTTAGACCTCAATCTCTTCAATGAACTGAAACTCAAAATGGAATCCTATAAAAAAAGTAGAAACTTGGTCATATTATTAGGCATGAGTTTAAAAGTATTGCATGGGCAAGCAGGGAGAAAGTTAAGAAGGCCAAGGAATTATTTGAGATACAGCTGACAAGGAGTATAAAATATGATAAAAAGGGACTGTACAAGTATTTCAAGAAAAAGGGAAAGACCAAAGAAACCATAGGTAACTTAGGGAATGCAACAGGCGATCAAGTTATGGATGATACAGAAAAGTTTGAAGTATTAAATATCTTTTTTACTTCAGTCTTCACAAATAGGACAAGCTACCAGATAGTGAGTGCAGTTGGCAGAAAAGATAGGGAAGAAGAAAAAACATGCTAGGATAATGGCAGAAAAGGTTAGGGATTACACAGAAAAGTTAAATGCTTGCAAATTGGCAGGATGGGATGGGATGGGATGCATATGAGGATGCTAAAGGAATTGGCTGAGGTAATTTTGGAGCCACTGGCTATTCTCTTTGAGAACTCATGGAGGTCGTATGAGGTCCCAGATGATTGGAAAAAGAAAAATATAGTGTCCACCTTTAAGAAAAGGAAGGAGGAGGATCCCAGAAATTACAGACCAGTCAATCTAATCTTGATACCTGGGAAGATCATGGAACTGGCTCTCCAGGAATTTATTTTGAAACACCTAGAGAAGAACAAGGTGAACAGAAACAGCCAGCATAAGTTCACCAGGAGCAAGTCATGCCTGGCCAACCTGATTTCCTCCTTTGATAAGAAGACAGGTTCTGGCAATGAGGGAGCAGTGGATGTGATAACATTTGACTTTAGCAAGTCTTTTAACTCTGTCTAATATGACATTCTCATTAACAAGGTAAGGAATGTAGACTAGATGAAAATACTATAAGATAGATGCACACCTGGTTGGATCATCATGCCCAAATACTAGTCATCAATGGCTCAATATCCACCGGGGAAGAGATATCAAGTGGGGTTCCTGCAGGGGTTTGTTCTGAGTCTGGTATCATTCTACATCCTGATTAATCATTTAGACAGTGGAGTGAAGAATTGAAGAGCATAGTTAGGAAATCTGTGGATGAGACCAAGTTGGGTGGAGTTGCAGATACTTGAGAGGTTAGGGTTAGGATCCAGAATTGCCTGGAGAAATGGGCCATAATTTTGGGGTGAAATAATGGCATGTACAAATACAGATTGGTGAAAGACTGGATAGGCTGAAGTACTGCAGAGGACCTGGAGGTTACAGTAGACCATAAGATAAATGTGAGCATGCTTATTTCATAGATTTCATAGACATTAGGGCTGGAAGGGACCTCGGGAGATCATCGAGTCCAGCCCCCTGCCCAAAGACCAGGAAGTCAGCTGGGGTCATAGGATCCCAGCAAGATAAGCATCCAATTTACTCTTGAAGGTGTTCAATGTAGGTGCTTGAA
>NW_017728886.1:176071688-176081453 GCF_001723895.1 Crocodylus porosus | reverse complement strand
TCAAAGTCGGCTTTTCTGAAGTCAAGGACTTCTGTGTTGCTGACTGACTTCCCAGCTTTACGGCAGATGGTGAAGGTGATCAGCTCATGGTCGCTGTCACCCAACTTCCCATCAATCACTAGGTTGCCGATTAGGTCGTCCCCCGTAGCCAGTACCAGGTCAAGCAACGCTTTACCTCTCGTTGGCCCATAGACTTCTTGAGTCAGGTAAAGGCCATCCACGCATGAGAGAAATCTTTGCGCCCGCTCAGATTTAGCTGAGTGATCTTCCCACAAGATGTCCAGGTAATTGAAGTCACCCATGACAACCAAGGTCCTGGAGCAAGCGGCCTCAGCCAGCTCCCAGGCGAACTCCTGGTCAAACTTGGGACTTTGAGTGGGAGGTCTGTAGTAGACTCCCACCGTTGTGTCCCCTGTGCCGAATTCCCCACGAATTTTTACCCAGAGCGTCTCTAGCTGTCCATGCCGGTCGCCAACATCAGCTTGCAGGGACATGTAGCTGATTGAAAATCTCCTGAATTGTATTGTCAGGAGTGTCACTTGCAAATCAAGGGGAGTGATTCTTCTCTATTCAGCAGTCATCAGGCTTCACTTGGAGTACTGGGTCAAGTTTTAGACCACCTACTTCAGGAAAAATGTGAACAGTTTGAAAGAGTACAGCACAGAACACCAAAATGATGAGGGGCCCAGGAGGCAAGATTGATGAAGAAAGACTGCAAAAACTAGGGTTATTTAGTGTGGACAAGAGAAGAATGAGGGAGGGTTTGATAGCAGTTTTGATTACAGAGAGGATGGAGACAGGCTTTTCCCTGTGGCTGTAGGGGACAATGGCCTTAAGCTGCAGCAGGGGAAATTTATGCTGGGGTGGGGATTAGGAGGAACTTTATGACTATGAGGGTTGTCAAGAAGATGTGGAAGGTCTGTCCCTGGAAATATTCAAGATCAGGTTGGACAGACACTTGACTAGGGTGATTTAGTCTGGGATGCTGCTTCTTTGTGTGGAGAGCTGGACTATTTTCTATGATCCTATGATCTCCTCTTAATACCCTGTTTTTTATTATTCTGCAGCATTGGGGCTTTTTGTTTATACTGCCAGTTAAAGTAATTCTTTAATTGTTAAACTGGAAAGCACTGCTCTCTCATTCCCATTAAAGGTGGACTTTCTAAACTGACCCAATGTTAAGTTTTCCCTGCCTCAAGCATGGTATTGCCTCTTTTTCAGGAAAGGCTTTTCATAAAGTGATAATGGTGGGAACAAACTAGGATCACAGCCTTATAGATTAAGCTTAAGGTGGAAGTCTGTGTTTTTCTCAGACGAGGCAAGCTGGTACCCTTGCTTTCTGCCAGTAAGCCATAGGGTTACTTCACGTGTGACTGTCTCGGTCCTTCCTTTCTATATATCTAACAAATATTCAAAGTATTTTTATTGAATATTCACTGGAGCAGGCACTGGGATGCCAGTCTTTCCAGTCTCAGATGAGTGCTTAACAATTATCATGCTCACCCACATTCTTTTACATTTCCTGGCAGAATACTCTGTGGTGGTTGGAGGAGGGTTGGAAGATACAAGTTTAGATTTCCAAAATGGTAAGAGGAATTTAACCTGGGTCTCCCACATCCCTGGCCAGTGATCTAACTCTGAGCTATTGGATAAAGACAAGGGCATTTCCTCTTTTATGAGGGACAGTCTTGTAGATGTATTCTAAGTATGCCTTTGAAACTGGCTATACAGGTAAGAAACCCCAACTTCTGCATCCCAACAAGGTTTAGGTACTGATCTTTGCAGTACTGCCATGACACAAGCAGTTCTGGGCGTGTTTAAAAGTATTAGGGGAACTTTATTGGTGAAAACTTGGGTGCCTATACATTTTAAGCATCTCTAAGCAAAAGCTGAGCAAAGGTGTTGAGAACCTAAATATTGGACAGGATTACCTTAGTCCCATTGAATGATCCCCGAAGGATCTCCCCTTGATCATGTGGATTCATACTAGATTTTCTGGGAAATCTTGCTTGCTAACATCCATTATTTAAGGAGCTATTTATCTAAAGAGTAATATATACAGTGTGTATGTATGTGGATGTTAAGCAATTTAAAGGCTTTGGTATCAATTAAGGAATGAAACATGACAAGACTTAAGAGCTATACTTCCATAAGCTTATTTTTACTGTCCTACAATTAGATCTTCAAAAGCATGCTGTTGAATGGGCTGAAAGGGCTTCTGGACATTAATAAGTCATGACAGTAAGCAGGATTCATGAGTAATTTATCAGTCATGGGTCATCTAGAAACAGTGAATCAAGTTCTGAAGAAGGCTGCTCTATGTACATCTTTTATGGAGTGTGAATAAGCCTTTGATTTAGTGGAAACAGGAACAGATTTGAAAGCCCTAAACAGAGAATTATCTGAGCTACAGCACTGTATTATGGACACACTTAAAAAGTTTTTAGTGTCCTGAGAGGTATCAAAAGCCCCACTTTCAACAGGTAAAATCTGTCTCAAATGTGTGGAAACTTTCTGAATGGAGACCTTTAAAATGTATTTATAATCAAAGAATCCTGTAAGAACTTCAACTGAGTATTGTAACCAGAATTCAATTTCTCCAGAGATGTCAAATTAAGCTGAAAAAGGTACATAAAAACTTAAATGAGGCTGAAAGCGTGGAGTAAATAAGCAAGATTCTTGACTTAGAATATTGAGGATATACATTGTTGACTAAGGATATACATGAAGAAGTCTAAATGTTATTCTCAGGTTAACTATGGGGGAAAGAACAATCATGACAACAGTTAATTTTACAAGCTGTAAAATTGGTCTTTCTTGTATTGCCAGGCAACTTACTGGAAAAGAAATGTGGATACTGATGACAAAAACAAACAAACAAAAAAACTAAATTCAAAAAGCATAACCATAAAGAACAGTAATCTATGTACAACCCTTAGATTCAAGGAACTGTATAATATATGCTGGTGTTTATGTTTCTTCAAGTAGTGGGACTAAAACACTATTTTGTCAATCAGGGATACATATGAAGGGAATGCAAATAAATAAAAATCTTTCCCAATATTTTTAAAGATATTAAAATGTGTCCTTAGGTTCTTAAATATGCATTGCTTTCCTTTCAAGACATGCAGAACTCTTCCATTTCCTCATCAATAAATGATACCTTGCCAATCATTACATAATACTAGAAATTAGAAGTTCAATAATTTTTTTAGGAACTTATGAGATAACCATCCAATATAAAAAACATGGTCTAGTTCAGTATTTGGTCTCTAATCTGATACCTAGAAGGAGGTATCCATCCAAAGAACCCTGCATGGGGAAGAATCAGTACTGCATGAGGAGTGAGCAAGCAGGACAAGAGCCTTGAGTATTTATTTAGGGAGGGCACCATAACGTTGGCCTCCACGAAGCCAGTACCACAACAGAAACAGTCACTGCTAGCATGGGGGAAGCAGCATCCCCCCCAGCTCCTTTGATCCTGGGCATTTCTACCCTGGGCACCAATATTCCTACTTCCTTCTCTGGAAGAAATGATTTGCTAATGATGTAGGTCTTATTGTGATCTATAACTGTTAGGTCTCAAATAGTTTTAGGCTATTTGGTCATAATTGTTCCAAATGGAGAATTGTTTCTTAGATATTTCTCCAGTTTCCAATTCTATAGTTAGTGGTAAGGTCTTCACATTTATGTTGATTCTTAGTTTGTCCTGCCTGCATAGAATAGTTTCCCATAAAAAAAAGTCTTCCAAGTCCACCTTTCCATGTCATTTGAAACTTTGCTAAAGAATGTTATTCACACATACAATGTAATGGGAAGAACCTACAGAAGAAAGTTGGGTAACTGGAGCTGAGTAATATACGCATGACATAAAGCCTCCATCCTGAAATCAAATGCATGGAAATAAAACCTTTGCACATATGGCAGGCTATGGCTCCTTACAATGATCATGGTCAATTCTCTGCCACTTCACATATATGCCTGTATAATCAGGGCCTTTGGAGGGAAAATACTGAACATAAAGACCAATAATGTAACAAAAATTGTATTCAGTAGGAGAAGTGACATACTATTTCCTTTGAACTGGTCTTCTACTCAGGCTGAGTAAAGTTAAATCATATCAATAATTTCTACTTCAAGCTGATATGGGCCCTTCATTGGTCTTTCCACCTTAATATAAAGCTCAGACTGCTTGCATATTGACTACAAATACATAAAATTGAAAGCTCAAAGCATTGTATATCCATGGTGGATTAAAGTTAGGTTCTTACCGCACAGGAAATAAGTTTGTATCCAGTTCTCCTCACACTCAGTCTAACATAATTTCACTGACATGCATGAGTTTCAGAAGGAGCTCACGATAGCAGTAGGATTTAATCTTGACACCCAATTGCCACTAAATTTGAGGAATGAAATTATAACTGGAACACATAAGCTGTATTTTGTCAGTACTCTCTCTTGCAGAGATGGATCAAATCAGGATCTGAACTGTCTAGATCGGAGACATGATAGTTGTGTGTTAAATAATAAATATTTATAGCCTGAAATTTACTGTTCAAAGTTTAAATTGTGACTCCATTAGTTTCTTGGCCAATTCAAAAACAAAGAACATTCAGTGAACTTGAAAGTTATAAAATCATTCTTTTTCCTGACACAACAATATGTATTGTGGAATTAAATGTCTTAAGGAGATTTTAATAAGATTAAACAGCAACAAACAAAAAATTACCCCACCCCCAACCCCACACCCAACCAGACAGACCATACTACTAGTATTAAATGTTTATGTAGATAATACGGCCATCGTGTTATATTAGATAAGAATTTTCCTGATTGGCTGTACATGTTTGCATCTTAAGATCTAGAAAAACTACTAAACTAAATGTTGTTAAGAAATATCTCCAATATATAAATTACTCTTTATTTGTTTGGAATGGGGATTCCCAAACCTTCTTCTGTAACATCTCATCCTGGCCACTGTCAGAGAGAGAGGACAGCAGAAAAGCTTGATCACTTGCCTCCTTTGAAAGAGTACTTCTTTGTTTCTGATTGTGGAGCTTCTGTCCAAATTAACTGTGTTTGAGGTTAGAAAACAAGCAAAACTTGATAGATTCAAGGAAGTCTCTGATGAACACTTACAGCACAGTCTTAGTAGTTCTGACTCATGGGCAGATAAAAGTAATTGAACAGCAGGAATAACATGGTAGAATTGTTATAGGAGAATCTGTTCAGTTCATGCCTGTTCTAACTAATGCTATGAATATTCATTTTGCCAAGTAAGAAAGCATAACTTATGCCAAAACAGAGAGAAACATTTTTTTATTACTAATATATTTTATTGAATAGCCTTTACAGCAGGGATATAGTCTCCTTATATTGTTTTCCTTTTCTGACTTAATTGCGATGGGAACAAAGTCAGGATTTTTGATAGATCTATACTCAGATTGGGATTTTTATATATTCTTGATTCTGAAAAATGTAAGACAGTCATATTAGGAAGGAACATACTCTTCTATTTTATTCACCACATTTATTTCTTTTCTGTAGCTTCTAATGATTAATATTAATACTGACTATCACAAAAGACACAGAGTGTGATTCTGATGTCATTTACACCATTTAATGAATCTCTTATACATATTAGAAGTAATATGTTGATTTTAGTTGGATCAGATTTAGGCTCAAAGTATCTATATTCATCTCATGTACACTGTGAAGCCAACCTCATTACATCATGGCTGGTCTGAGAAAATGGCAGTGAGGAGACCAAGACAGAGGCCACCCTGTGACCTAAATGTTCTGTGTTAATCACGATGCAGCACACTTCCCAAAAGTCACAGGATGATTTATGATTCCTACAAAATTAAAAGCAACATCAATCACATGCCTTTTCATTTTCAATTTTAAAACAGCAACAGATTTGGTTTTTGCTTAGAAGCAGGAAGCCAATTCTATAACTTTGGAGCATAAAGGCTAAAAGTTCAATTCTAGATTATATTTAAGACAATAAATCATCAGATCTCAATTCTACAGCCCTCTGTATATCACTCATTTGTACAAGACATTCACATCAACAGAGATTATGAGCACCCACAATTGCACTATCTGTACTCACCACTTAAGAGTCATGGTGTCTGCTGAAAATATCGCTTTAAAACTTTATTGTCTAAATCAATGCATTTTGTTTTCTTCATTTTTTCTACTATGTTTTCATTGCAATAGGATTATTGTAAATGGTTGATTTAATTGTTCTCTGTTCAGGAAGCAAAAACAAAGCAGGGAAAGCAAAAACAAAGCTATAATAGAGGTCAGATCCCTGGGACAACTAACCTGCTCCTGAGCACAGATCTATATTCATGGAACACTGCACTCACAGGGAAACCTAGAGATGCGCTCATATTACTCTAGCAGAATTATAATGTATCCATTACTATTGTCCTAGCACAATATTTGAAATTGCACAATTTTACATTGATGTTAGTTAATTATTCTCCTATAACAGTTACAGTAAGAGAAGTTTAAAACAATTTTGGTTACATGTATGCAATAGAGAAATTGTGCTAACATTTCTTTTTGCATTTCATATTACTCAAGATCCTAATGAGATGAAGACTTCAACAAGACTAGAACATATAGAATGAATAGTTTAAAAAATGAGTGACAAAAATCTGGCTATGGCTAGTTGTAATTTAGGTCATTTTTCCTAAATAACACTAAAAGATTCTTTACTTTTTAACACTAAATAAGATACTAACACTAAAAGGTTTTTCTGCTTTCTCAGAACACACAGAAATAATCTACAGTTAAAGAGTATGAATATAATTCATATACAATGAATCATACTAAATTATTCTAATACTGGAAGCAGTAACAAAAGCTCACAATAGTAATAATACTATAGTTTGGTTTCTTATTGATTTATTTAATGGAATAATTTAAAAATAAATTTCCCTCCCTTTATTGTAGGCCTGTATGCATGTACACTAGCACAGCTTTCTGCACTAGATTTATATAAAGAGCAGTGGAGTTTTTAAAACAATAAAACCTATCATATAGCTGTAATGCAAAAGTTGGTTGCTAGGAGAAAATTCAACTTTAGTTTAAAGTACTAGATTTCATATACCCGCTATTAAGAAAGTCAGTCAAATAGTCCATCCAGTTTGGTAACTGTGGGCAAGATTCCCTGTGGGCCTTTATTATGTGCAGTTATTTCCATCTCAACAGGGGACTATTCTGATTCGGTGTAACCTTAAACACACTGTGCAAAAATGTAAATGACCACACAAGAAACTAAAGAATCAGATTTTCTTACTAAGTTTTGATAGCACCCTCAGCATCCCCTGGAGTTGAGTGCATGAAAACAAACACATGGTGTTGTGGAAACAAAGACAACAAGTTATTATTTTAATGTGTAGCTTTCTTGTATTCTATTAATCAACTATTTGGGCTCTGATTGAGAAAGATACTGAAAAAAATAGTTAAATAAATTATTAAGGTACATGAATAGTGTTACTAAAGTCCACAGGATAACATGTATGTTTAAAGTTGCATGTAAGCTTAATTTGCTGCCTGAACTGGGTTCCTTAAACTTCAAAAACTATATAATAATTAAAAATAAAATAAAATTTGCTTTTGTAAGATAGCCAAAGTCTTAATATCATTTAGTTGGCACCAGTGTCTCTCCAGGCAGTAAGACTTTATTCATTTCTTCAGCAGTCTTCACTGATTTCACTAATTCACCAACACCCACACACCTGCACCAAAGAAACCTTGTTGCAAAATGAATCTGTCTAACCGCTAGAAGTCTCTATAAAGTATGAAGTACTTATTGAATCCCCACTTTATTATCTGATAACTGAACTGGGTTATTCAAGTTGAATTTGGTTTCACAGGCTTTAGAAATAATGTTCAGTCCAACTGCACTTTGATTTATTAACAGACGGGTGTTCCAGGTGTCCTTGCCTGGAAAGAGAGAGAGAGAGACCAAATTACCTTTGCAAAATATAATGGATGCTTTATTTTGCATCATCTTTGCCAAAGCTTTCATTTCTTTATAAACAGCTGTATATGAATAAAATATTAAATGAAAAACATTTCACCTTGACAATTGATGAAAATATATCATGGCAGTGCACACAGCACTTAAATATATTAATTAATTGTATTTCTCTAACATGGGATGATAATGAACATTTACTATCTTTTCAAATTTCTGAATGTTCCATTAAGGCAAGCAGCTTTTAATTATTTTACTGAAATTGAATTGTCTCAGCCAATCCCAACATAGAGATAATGCAGAGTGACTGATGAATAGCAGGTAGTTTGTTTTTTTTTCTCCTCACTTACACAAATCCCTGCCCAATGATTAGCTGAGGGGGCCTGGCTTACATTATCTGTGTGCAGTTATTTCTTCATTATTATAAAGTAAATTTGCACATCTCTACTTTATCATCTGTCGTCCCTCTGCTCCAGAGGCTCCTAGACTTATAATTTTCATGCTGTGTTACCAGCAAGAAACATAGTATCTTCTGTTTCTTAGTTAATTTAAATAAAGTTAACCCTCCCCCCGAAAACACTGATTAAAAAAGAGAAAGGGAGGCAGAAAATGTCCAATAAAACAGAATGATTTATAAAACTGCTAAAACGTTCCTTGTGTTAACAATAAATGCCTCTTACAATCTTGGTTTTCCTACTCCCTGTCCCACAGCAGGTATGCTCTTTAGAATTGGATGAGAAACTCTTTGCCCATTCAAGGAAAATTTGAAATTTGAAATTCAAACAATAAGTCAACACAGCAATTTACTTTATGAACTGGCAGTTCAAGAAAGAAAAAAGAAATTAAGGCCGGTTAAGACATTTGGTTAACTTAAAATTGTGTTAATTTAAACATTTTAACTATAATTAACTGCTTATTTTTAAAACTAAAAAAATACACTTTTAATTTTGAAAATATCAAAAGGGGATTCACCCTCATGTCTAACCTTTTCCTCAAAGTTGTTTTGAAGCAAAGAATATATAAGAACATGCCTCTTACAGTCAGTGCTTTTTACACATCAAACTCATTTATACTATAAAAATAACAGGAGCAAAAATCACACAAAGGTTACAGGACTGAGTGACAGGAGAATACTGATATTTTTCTGGCGATTTGGAAATGGGAAATAGTTTTGTGGGAAGATGAAAAGTCCTGATTTTGTTATGTTGGGCTGAACGTCTGTAAGGAAAAGTCATAGAGACTTGCTAAGATTTGGGGTCAGAGAAAATGTGATAGGTTTAGAATAGAGGAAGAATGTCTAGAGACAAAGTGAACAAAGGGGATACATGACAGTGCACTGTGGAACCACCACAGGAAGTTACAGGGCTTTGAATGATTGTGTTGCCGGCACAAGGTGCCTGAGGGAGGCAACAATTGGGTTCGTTGCCCGGTGTGCGTCGCGGCAAATAAACACACTGGGAGGAGAAGTAGACAGAGTTTATTTGAGCTCAAGTAAAAGGCGCAGGGAGAATGTATAGTCTCAAATCCTGCACACTTAGCCCTGCAACAGTGTATTTTTATACCCTGGTCAATTTTCTGCAGTGGTTTTCCACTAGTTGGCCCCCCTCTTTCTCCCCTTTCCCTTCTGCCTTCTCTCTCTGAGCGGTGCCCTTGCATTCCACAGATAACAGTTTTAGCTCGCCTGTTTTCCAGAAGGACAGGAGATTACAGGCGCCAAAGAAAGGGTTACAAAGGTTGGGCAGGGGGGGCCCTGGCTCGCCTGGGCCCAG
>NW_017728886.1:176066345-176071677 GCF_001723895.1 Crocodylus porosus | reverse complement strand
GGACCTTTTCCCGGCAGTAGTTGGATATTAATGGGGGTTTGATGTGTAGCCTTTCCGGGGACCCCCCTTGCCCACACCAAAGGGTATACTCGGTTTTCCCACTGGTTCCACTCCAGGGGGGCGTTCATAGCAGAGGGGCTTCATTGACATTCGTGGTCTTCCATCCCTCTGAGTTACCTAGGGTTATACCCAGTGACACCAACAATTGCTTAACCATGTCTGGACATGATTATTTGTAAATTGGGAGGACTCTTGAGAAACTTTCTTAGGCCTTCTATTATTTTGTGGGATTAACACTTCGCCATTCCACAGCAATACCATAGGCACTGGTCTAACCTTACAGGGAATACATTTTTTCAGTAACATTCTGCAAATCCCACACCATCTAATTTTAATAATTTTGTTGCTGTTATAATTTATGGAAAAGCCAGTAGATGGGTTCAGAAAAAAATCAGAAGAAATCTTTTTTTCCTCAGAATTTGCCAACTCAATGAAGTTGAAAAGTTACATGACAATGGATCAATTTTGAGGAATTTTCCACAGGCACAAAACAGAGTTCTGATGAAATGCTGCTTGCACTGCAGATTTTCATTAAAATTTTCATTCGATTTCCAGCCATTTCTTTGCTGTGTGCTTAATCAGAAGCTCTGTGAAGTGGATTTCAGATGACTTACAGACCCCTCCAGCTTACAAGAAAGATGCTAAGGACCAAGAGGTGTCCACCAGGACCCTCTCAGGCCATAGGGGAGGCACACCCAGGTCATGGGTCAGTGAGGATCTAGTCAGAGAACATCTGGAGGGATGTGATGTATTTAAATCAGCTGGTTCCGATGATCTCCACCCCAGAGTGTTGAGGGAATTAGCTGAGGTCATTGCGGGACCCCTGGTATGGCTTTATGAGCACTCATGTTGCTCTGGGGTGGAGCCAGAGGACTGGAAAAGGGCCAACATGGTTCCCATCTTCAAAAAAGGGAGGAAGGAGGACCCGGGAAACTATAGGCCAGTTAGTCTTACCTCAATCCTGGGTAAGCTTTTTGAGAGAATTATCCTGGTTCATGTCCATGAGGGGCCAGCAGGGGAGATCATGCTTAGGGGCAACCAACACAGATTCATTAGAAGCAGGTCCTGTCAGACCAACCTGGTGGCCTTCTATGATCAGGTCACCAAATCCTTAGATGCAAGGGTAGCAGTCATAGTCTTTCTGGACTTTAGGAATGCCTTTCACACTGTCTCTCACCCCATTCTCATTAAAAAACTAGGGGGCTATGGTGTCGACACCTACACAGTCAAATGGGTCTCTAATTGGCTGGAGGGCCACACCCAGAGAGTGGTGGTGGATGGGTCATTTTCAACCTGGAGGGATGTGGGCAGTGGGGTCCCCCAGAGCTCAGTCCTCAGTCCTGCACTGCTCAACATCTTTATCAGCGACTTGGAAAAAGGGGTAAAAAGCACCCATTAAAATTTGCTGATGACACTAACATGTGGGGGGATGTGGGCACACTAGATAGGAGGAATAGGTTGCAATCAGATCTAGACAGGTTACAGGGGTGGGTGGATGAGAACAGGATGGATTTCAACACTGACAAGTGCAAGATGATGCACCTGGGGAGGAAGAACCAGCACCATACCTACAGGCTGGGGAAACTCCCTTCTCATCAGTGCAGAGGCAGAAAAGGATCTTGGAATCAGTATTGATGCCAAGATGAACATGGGCCGGCAGTGTGGGGATACAGTCAGGAAGGCCAACTATACCTTGTCGTGTGTCCACAGATGCATCTTAAGCAGGTCCAAGGAGGTTATCCTTCCCCTCTATGCGACAGTGGTCAGGTCGCAGCTGGAGTACTTCATTCAGTTCTGGGCACCACACTTCAAGAGGGATGTGGACAACATGGCCCAGAGGAGGGCCACCCACATGATCAGGGGCTATCAGGATAGGCCCTACGAGGAGAGGCTAAGGGACCTGAACCTGTTCAGCCTCCACAAGAGAAGGTTGAGGGGGGATCTTGTGGCCTGTTCCAACTAGTCAGAGGGGACCAGCAGGCATTCGGGGAGTTCCTGTTTCCCCACGCAGTACCAGGAGTGACTAGAGATAATGGTCACAAGCTGGCAGAGGGTAGATTCAGATTAGACATCAGGAAGCATTACTTCACTGTCAGGGCAGCTAGGATCTGGAACCAACTTCCAAGCGAAGTGGTGCTGGCTCCTACCCTGGGGGTCTTTAAGAGGAGGCTGGATGAACACCTTGCTGGGGTCATTTGACCCCAGAACTTTTTCCTGCCATGGCTTGCCGGTCGGACTTGATGATCTGCTTAGGTCCCTTCCACCCTACCAACTATGAAACTATGAAACTATACACATGCTTTGGGGGGTAGAGGGTGGACACTTTAATTATAGCAGCTCTTAGAGGAGCTCTAATTAAGGCACCTGCTGCATCTTGTGTATTCAGTGTCCCACACTTCAAAATGGTGGTGGGGCTGCTTTAACTAAAGCTCAGTTGATGAGCTTTATTTAAGGTGCCCCCACCACCATTTTGAAATGCATGGACACTGTATACACATGCCATGGAGGCTGCTGGAATATGCTAATTAGCATATTGCAGCAGACTTGATTAATTGAGTCTGCTCTGATGTGTGATAATTAACATGTCAGAGCAGAGCTCTGTCACATGTATCATGATTGTTTTGTAACTAGAAGCTGAGGCAAAAATGGACTGAAATTGACATCATTCTTGTTGATAAACCAATAAGTTAAATGAACAAAAAGAGTCAGTTTTGACCAGTCTGTCAACCACTGGTGGCAGTGGGGTGCAAGTACACATGTGCTTTAGTGAGGAGTTGACATTCACTTAGCAGTAAAGCATCACTGTCTACACATGTGCTAGCATTAGGGAGCTGTAAATTAATTCAATCTGCTTTAAGATAGTATTGTTGGAGACAGCACTATCCTACAGTGGAGCAATTATATGCAGTGAAATACACATGTAGATGGTGACAGGGGCTGACTGGAGCATGAGGGTGCTAAAGTGTGGAGGCTGCCTGCTCCCTAGACCCACATTTTAGCACCCTTTTGTCCCAGCCAGCCCCTCTGCTGCCTGATGCTGCTGTCTAGAGGCCAGGGCTGACTCACCAGACCCTCTGCTCAACCTGCTGCAGTCCTGGGTGCATATGCAGATGCTGTGCCCAGGAACAGCTGACTCTGGTGCAAACTGCACCAGAATTTATCACGTCACATGGAGATGCACCCAGTGAAACTCACAGGTGTCATATCCTTTGTATGAAATAGTTGCCAGCATTTAGAAGAATGCTGGCTGTAATTCCCTAGAATCCTATTTTGTTTGGAAAAACTCTGTTTTGGTGTTTTTAAAGTAAAATACTATGAATTTAGATTGGTGACGATTTTCAGGTTAGAGTTACATTTTTGTCCTGAATTTCCCAGTATATGAAAACTACTTCCTATCCAGCCACTTATGCAAAACTCATCCCCTTGTCATGATTTTCTGACACAGGTTAATGTGATTACTATGCTCTGGCTCTCCTCTTCTCTACAAAGGTCAAGGAAGAAAAATTTGCATTGATTGCATTTTACATCTGGCCTTTGGTAGTGAACAGTAATGATCTTAGTAGTGATAGTACTCACCAGATCATGTACTGGGAGTCAGATGTGACTGACTTGCCATGTCTGTTGTCATAGGAATAGGATCCAATGGCTGGAATCCAAATGTAATTATTTATACCAATGCAGAAATTCCTTTTAATATCATGAGTTCAGAATGGGTCCTTTAGCTTGAAAGGTTTATCATACTGTCTAACATTACCTTGAGTGAAAATGCCCAAAGGAACCAAATCATTTAGTGAATTTAAATTAAGGGGGAATTCCCACCTAAAAACTCTCATTATTTCTCTTCTAAATTGAATGATCTCCCAAAGGAAATGGTAGAAGCACATTAAACGTTTAAAACTAATTCGGACAAAAAAAGTGAAAATATTCCAAAGAAGTAATCTGGACTTGGGAGGCAGATGGACTGGATGACTACTAATTCTTTACTTTTCCAAATTTCACAGATTATTATAATTAAGCAGGAGAGCTATGGGGTTCTATGAAGATGCCATTATGCTGTATTTCTTAGAGACACTGGGCTGAAGCTATAAACATGTAGAATTGAAGTGCAGGCACCCCTTCTTCAAATAAGCTCCCAGCCCTGGGAAAGGTAGTAAATTAAAATATTTTAATCAGGTCAGGGAGTTCTGAACATGCCATTAGGAAAAGTTCTAATGCAAGGCATTCTGGATTTTAATACAACAATGGCTCACTTTTCTGACATGTTAAGAGGTAACCACTGATAATGCCCAGACACTTTTCTGCTCTTTGGTTTTGTCAAGACAGGAGATAAAGTAGGTCAGAGCAGGTATATTTCTGCTGCTGATATTTTGAATTCTGGCTTATATTACAATTAAAAATTCAGAATTATTAAATCAATTTGTATAACAATGTACTAGGTAATGCCAAGATTCTTAAACAACACTGAAAATTAATACTTGTTCCTGGAGAACAAGGAGAATGCTTTGTTTTAATTTTTTTTCTCGAATTATTCTTAAAGAAACAGTTAGATCCTACAGGAAGAAATTGCTGATACTAATGTGCAGTGGTCCCTCATATCTAACGAAAGCTCCATGATCACCCAAGAGCTAAAAACCATCATTGATGTTTTTGAGGGATATATTGACAAGCAAAATATATGGTGACACATAAACGTAATAAGCAAGACAAACATGCGATATCTCTGTCTTCTAAATTAGTATCAGTTTGATTCGCCTTCCATTTGCACTCAGGCTTAACTGCATTAAAAAAAAAAAATGACAAAATTTAAAATAACTACATTGAAAATTGAAGTTAAACCAGTGTAAGTGTAAGAAGAATCAGCCTCAAATGCTATAGTATAACTCCACAGATCAATGCCCATGTGAAAAAAATTATACACTAAAGAGAATCAGAAAAAAGCTGGATTAGGTATGTACAGAATACTATTCGTGTGCTGTTGTTAAATGCTGGAGGGAATAAACCAAGCATTAGAGATAGGAAGTTTGCTAGTCTGTTAAAACTATTTTGGCCTGTTTTTTTTTAAACATCTCTTTAATTTGGCCAATCTGATTCCTTCTGTCATGCCTGTGCAATTTGGGGTACCAAATGTATGTCTTTCTGTGAATCATATTTCATAGATTTCATAGATTTCATAGACATTAGGGCTGGAAGGGACCTCAGGAGATCATCAAGTCCAGCCCCCTGCCCAAAGGGCAGGAAGTCAGCTGGGGTCACAGGATCCCAGCAAGATAAG
>NW_017728886.1:176046460-176061460 GCF_001723895.1 Crocodylus porosus | reverse complement strand
TGAGGTTCTCGTCTGCCCATTTGCTGAGCTTGTCCAGGTCAGCCTGGATCACCCGCCTATCTTCTGGCGTGGATGCTTTGCCCCAAAGTTTGTAATTTTGAGTTTTCTGGTGTCATAGAACCATAGAAAATTAGGGTTGGAAGGGACCTCAGAAGGTCATCCCAACCCTCTGCTCAAAGCAGCATCATTTCCAACTAGATCATCCCAGTCAAGGCTTTGTCTAGCTGGGTCTTTAAAACCTGCAAGGATGGAGATTCTAAGTCTCTCTGGGTAACGTGTTCCAGGGTTTTACTACCCTCCTAGTGAGAAAATTCTACCTAATATCTAATCTAAACTTCCCTCTTTAAAACTTCCCTTCAGGTAGTTGAAGGCTTCGATGAAATCCCCTCTCACTCTTCTCTTCTCCAAATTAAACAAACCCAGTTCTTTCAGCCTCTCCTCATAAGTCATGTGTCCCTGCCCCCAACCATTTTTGTTGCCCTCTGCTGGACTCTCTCCAATTTGTCCACATCCTTTCTGTAGAGAGGTGCCCAAAACTGAACACCGTACTCCAGATGTGGCCTCACCAGTGCTGAACAGAGCGAAAGGAACATTCTCTGAGCTTCTGGCAACACACCTACCAATGCAGCCCAGTATGCCATTAGCTTTCTTGGCAACAAGGGCACACTGCTGCCTCATATTCATCTTATTGTCCACTATACCCTCCAGGTTTTTTTCTACCAAGCTGCTGACCAGCCAGTCAGCCCCCAACCTGTACCAGTATATGGGATTGTTCTGTCCTATGTGCAGGACTTTGCACTTGTCCATCTTGCCCCTCCTGAGATTTCTTTTGGCCCAATCCTCCAATTTTTCTAGGTCACTCTGAATCCTAGGCCTAGCCTCCAGCATATCTATTACTCAACACAGCTTAGTGTCACCTGCAAACTTGATGAGGGTGCACTTTATGCCATCTTCCAGGTCATTGAAAAAGACATTGAACAAAACCAGCCCCAGGACTGACCCCTGGAGCACTGCACTTGATACCGGCTGCCAACTAGACATTGAGCCATTGATTACTACCCTCTGAGTCCAATGTTCCAGCCAGTTTTTTATCCACCTTACAGTCTATTAATCTAGCTTGTAGTTCTTTAGCTTGCCTGCAAGAAGGTTGTGGGAGACCATACCAAAAGCCTTGCTAAAATCAAGGTATATCACATTCACTTGTCTCCTCGCATTCACAAAGCTAGTCATCTCATCATAGCCATCTCATCATCACCCATCGTTACAATCTATTCATGCGTATGCCTTGTTTTATATTACATTATCCTTACACTCATGTAATTCTTCATTGACATTTGTTTTAGAGATTGGCACACCTTCCAGTTTTTACTATAGGCAAGCGCTTGGCTTGAAATACTTCATACTGCCTTTTATATTTTATGGGTTCTAGAAAATTTCTGAGTAATCTCTTAAGTGTGTCTGCAAGAGATGCCTTACTTTTCAGTAGACTAATCTATTGTGTGGTAAAGTATCACTATCTATGCATGCACAGCATTTACTGCACAGTAATTAGTCTACTGCAAGGTTACTTACTATTTGTAAATACAGGTAGTAGATTAATCCTGCAGTAACCACTGTGCAGTAATGCATGTATAGATTGCTGACAGGGAGCAAATTGCTCCTGATCAGCCAAGACAGTGGGGGGTTGAAAAAAAAACGGTCCTTTCCCTCTGGCAACTGCTTCCCAGCCTTGTGTCCTGATCAACAGGGGGCTGGTAAACTACACCCTTCCACAGCTGGTGCTTCTCAGCCCCATGCCATTTAGGGCACAGCATTTATCACCTGTATTTAACTGGTGGTCATGGGGTGGAAGGAAACTAAAACATACTAGGTGAAGTGATTTGCCTAAAGGCACATATACAAACAGGGGTGGCTAAAGTTTCTTGCTAGACATCTAGGGTGAAAGTCAGAATCATCTTCTGAATTAAACTGTTGTCCATTATCTCACCTGTAAATGTTCACTTTGATATTTGAGCTGCGTAATCAAAGGTGATCAGATATGAGTGGACAACACTCCCTTGTGTGCTACTAGATACAGAAATCGGTATACCTTAAACACGTTAATTTGATGGGCATCTAAGCTGTTGCTGAAAACATGAAGTCCAATGCAGAACTGAAAATAGAACTTTACATCTCATATGTCCTTTTAGTGTTATGCTCCATTCATCAATTTACCATTGCCTTCTTGTGATATGGCATATTTTTCTTAATACTTTCAGGGAGTATATTTTAATTTTTTTGCTATGTATGCTCCAAATTGTGAGAGTACCTCAATAAAAAAAAGTGTGATTTGCACAATTTCTACTAACAACTTGAATGGCATACGTACATACAAACACACACACAAAACAAACCCGTGTGTCAATTTCACAAAACAATGTTACTATTTTAATGACCTTCCAAATGCATAGAAAGATAAAAACTATTTTCTGGTGATAAAGTTAAACATGGAAATTCAGTGCACATTAACAAATAGTCCTTTTCCCAATAGCCTGGTTTTCAAAGGAAACAAAGTGACAACTATGTCTTTCTTACCTTAAAGTGATGCCTTACAGCACTTTATTAATCTTGTACTTAAGATAAAAAATTCATGGCAGCAAATAACGTAATCATAAATTCTCTGCAGACTGTTCGTCAAACCTCTCATACCCTGATACACCATACATTAGCTGCAGATTTGTTCTGCCAAAAGTAGTGCTAACATTAACAGCTGCAGGCTGACAGTTCACATTAACTGTTGAAGCTCGGAAGAGCATGACCCCTGTCTTAGACGTCTCTTGTTCTATCTTATCAAACACAATACAGTAACAAAAAAAAAATGCTACCAGGAAAATCCCAAGGACCAAAAAAGTCATTGACAGTAAAAGTGCTAACCTACATTTGCAGCAAGCTTTATAATGGAGGAGATGACAAAGTCCATAATAGGCATACAGATGCCAAATATTTGAGGACTGTCACAAGGTGACTGGACATTTTGCTGAGAGGTATGCATAGCCTCATCTGTCACTGATCAAGTGATTGTAAAGTCAGTCATTGATTATTTCTCTTCCAAATTGAATGATGCACCTCTGCAAAAGGCCCTATGTGAAGCGAGAAGGGAAGGTGAGGGTCTTTCTATGAATGTATGTAGACCCATTTTATTCTGTTTGAATAATAAACTAGGCCCTGAAAAGTGGTCCTGATAAGACTTTGGGCATATTGTAAATGTTTCTTGAACTGACAGTAGTGTAACTAGGTGTGTGAGAGAGGGGCACTGACTCCAGGCACCAAGATAGGAAGGGTGCTGGAATTGCCAGCCACTCCCAATGAGTCTGCGCCCTGGCAGCATTGTCAGCCTGGGAACTTCAAAATGGTCCCTGGCTTTAACAACAACAGCCAAGGCAGGTAGAGCACATGTGCCAGCAGCACCAGTTCAGCTGGGACTGTGGAGGTCCCAGTTTGAATAAGAGTGTTCCACCCTAACCCCCTTAGAACCCTCAGGCGCCCTCCCCTCGCTCCCAGATCCCATACCTCCTGCACCCACTCTTGGATCCTGTGCCCCCTAGCTCTGATCTCTGATCCCATTGCTTTCCACTTTTGGAATCTGTCCCCCTCCTGAGCTCTCAGAACAGCGTGCTCCATGCTCTGCCTTCTCCCTCTTCTCCTGCAGGGTTTGCCCTGGGTGGCAACTCTGCTTGTTACACCACTGTGGGGTGGGGAGATAGACCAAAAACCCATAGTGCTTTATTCTTTACTGCCAGGTTAAATGCTGTTATTTGATTTTGTGAAAAGTGGAGATTTAAAATTATGTTAAAACACAATTCATTACACTAACAGGAAAGAGTTTTCTCTCTAGTGTAAGATTGGCAGAAATCCTCTGCTAAAGATAATCTTCAGAATTCTGGCTTAGGATGAAATGTGGGTGTAATCATGTGCAAAGCAAGGTCTAAGCTGGAGGTTTTTTTATTCCGTCCTCCTTGACCTCTTCTGCTTTTTAGTGACTTCTCTTCCTTTTCTTTCCCTGCTGAAGGGGTCCATCTTGGATCTCCCTTCCTATCAAGCACCACTTGCATGATCTCATGTACTCCTATTGATTGAAGTAGCATCTCATTACTTCAGTTTGTAACCAGGAGGGATTTTATATATGTATATATTTTTGGGCTGTCAAATAATTAAAAAATGTGATCACTATCAGTTGCCAGATTAAAAAAATGGTCACAATTAATTGCGATATTAATCACACAGCTAAAACCTCAAAATTATGCAGGTACTTTGTATGGCTGGTGGTTGAGCATGTGGGCACATGCCCTGGCAGGATGCAGAGTACTGTGGGTCAGGAATAAGGGGCACCAGCAAGGCTTAGGGGGCTGTGGCTTTGGAATGAGGGGCAGACACACACACAGAGACAGACAGACACACAGCACCCAGAAGGTAAGTCTGTGGAGGGTGAGGGGCAGGAGGGGGCAGATCGAGGCCCCTACAGTGAGGGAAGGATATAGGATCAGGGGCAGGGCTGAGAATAATGGGGTCCCAAGGCTGGGGTGGGTCATGGGACAGAGCCACAGCATGCTCAATCACGGGCATCAGAGCAAGCGGCTCCCCACTGATGCATGCACCCCCAGGGAAGGCATGTGGGCAGGTGCCCCCCAGTTTGTGCATAGGGCAGAGGCGGGCTGCCTGCTACATGCTGGGGCTCTGTGCCCTTCTACCTTTGCCCCAGGAGCTGCGCTATGCCATGTTGTGCCTTCTGCAGTCGGGATTGCAGGGGATGGGCAGTGCGGCCAGCTGCACCCCCCCACCCACCTCTGGACAAGCCTCTGTCCCATGACCTGCCCTGGTCCCGGGGCCCCATTCATCCCAGCCCACTCCCTCCTTCACCATGGGGGCCTCAATCTGTCCCCTCCATCCCCCTTCCCTCTCTCCCTCCCTCTTCCCCTCCACAGACTTACCAGCATAGTGCTGGTCTATACGCAGTGTGCAGGCTGCGATTGCCTGTGTGTGTCTGTCTGCATGTCTGTCTGTGCACCCCCTCCTCCTGCAGCCACCTGCAGCCTGTGCCTGGGCTGCCATGCAGTCATCTGAACTGCCACCATTGCCCCGCTGAATGGCCTGGAGGCAGAAGAACGAAGCCTGGGCATAGGCCCCAAAACCACATGTGTAATTAACTATGATAAAAAAATTAATGCAAGAACCAATTAAAATAATAATTGCATGCATTAACTGCAATCGGCAGCCCTGATATTGTTTGCTTTTCCCTCTCTCTTATCCATTCAAAATTGTCTAACTTAGGGCTGTCCAACTAGTAGCCTATAGGCCACATTTGACCCGTGAAGGGTTAATCTGTGGTACTCAGTGTCTCCCTGGCCACCACTCTCTTCATCACAATAGCTAATGCTACAGCCAGGGTCTCTTGGCTCCCCCTCTATTCAATCTTCAGGCCATGTGGCAGGGCAGGGCAGGGCAGTCCCAGGGGAGTCTGAAGCCAAGGAACTGAGGATGGGGGAGAACCAGCACATGCAGGCACTAGGGAAGCTTGCAGCCTGGGAGATAAGAGTTACTAAGAAGTAGCTACTAAGAAGTTGTACAACACTGATCTAACTCTTGCAACGTCTTCCTCCAAAATATTTCCAAAATATGGCATTGTTTCTTTTGTCTGTACCATAACATTCTAGTCCATGCCCTCTTTTTATTTTTTCTCTTAACTATTGCAACCTTTTGCGTTTGACTTGCTTTGTGCATATATTGTTCCTTTGCAATCTATGGCACTAGGCTTTTAGAATGTTTTAGAAGACTGGAAAACTTTCTATCCGATATGCACATGAAGAGAAGATAAGAGGAGTATGTTGCTTAGTATCATGAAGCTGTTTTAGTAACAGATTTAGAAAGAAAACCAGATCCTTCTGCTCCTAAAGCAGAACCACTGGATTCTTAAGCCTAATTCTTCATTGCTTTGCATTAGTGAAGTCTATGGAAGCTATCCTGTGCTCAGCACATTCAACAAATGACTTTATATTCAGGTGCCTAAATATGGGGTGGGGCCTACCTTCAGGCTAGATTTTATACTGGAAAAAGTTTGTTATTACAGTTCTGACAAATCTTTCTAGCTTAAAGACAGTTTATATGGGCAGAAAAGGGCATTTGACACCATAGTGTATTCCAGTTCAGTGAGCAAAAGAAGTTATACCATCAAAAGTGCTTTTATGCAGGTATAATTGCTTTTATAGTCTAGGTCTTTTGCTGATATAGAAATGTTTAAAAGGGAGGGAAGAAATCATACTTTAAAAAAGTAACAGTAGAACCCTTGGCCAGAGTAGTAGACCTTGCATTAATCCCCTCTAAAAAAAACTATTGACCTAAGGAATTATATATTAGAACTCATTGTAAAATGATTCCCTCTCTCCTCTTACATGAATGATTAGTGTCCTATTATTAAAAAAAACCCAATTCTTTGTTAAAAACCCTAAATCTTTTTTGACCAAGTCTATTATCCAATGTTTCATAATATTTCATTCTAAAATAATCTCTAAACATATCAACAATTCACAGAAAATGTCAGTTAAGCTTCTCACAAATGAGAGTGAGGAAACAGGAAGGTGGAAACTTTTCAATCTGTTTAAAATTGTGAATTCTCAGTTACATTACTTACAGAGAAAAATGCTCCAGAGACAAAGAGGTGAAGGTGCAAGGAATCTGAGGTTGGAAATAAATGTCCTTTTGTTGTTTTGCCAAGAAGAATGAAGGTGGCGGGAGGGAGAAATATATATCTGAAGTCATCCAAGAACAGCAAGACATTTGCTAGATTAAAGCAAAGTGAAATGGCACTTCTAATTGCTTATTTCACACACACACACACACACACACACACACACACACACACACACACACACACACACACTGACACAGACCACTCAGGGAGAAAACAAGAGATATTTATCATCTTAAAACTGTAACAAAAAGCAACGATGTGTCAAGTGTCAAATGGAACAAAGTGAATCATGAAAGAGGAAGCTGGCCGCACACAGGTACTCCTAAGGCTCTTATTTCTAACATAACTGCAAGTGGCTCTGCTTCATTAACCAAACTTGAGCTTCTGTGCTCTAGTGTGGCATGCCATTTACCACGTCTGCTGCTGCAACTGTTACTAAAGCATAACAATGTTGTTTCTTATGGGATCCTTCTTTTTAGATTTTGCTCACACCTTCCAGATTCCTTGATAAACCCTTGATTTTACTTAAAGTTTGTGTTCAAAACTCCCTTTAACCAACTACCAGGTGTGTATATGGTTTATACAGTATAACCATCTGGATCTATAAATCTGGATCTAGAAAATTTGGAATTCTCCAAAATCTGGCACTTTTTAAGCTTCCTCCTCCACTCCCCTGGACACGGAGGAGGGACCTGCATGCAGTGGCTGCCACCGTCATTCCCCGCTCCCACCCTCACCGCTCCATGACCAGCCACTGGTCCAGTTTTAAAAAAACAGTATTTTCAAATTTCTGGCAGGTGTTCAGTCCTGAGCATGCCAGATTTATGAGGTTATACTGTATAAAAAACAAATTGTAAAACAGCAGATCTTTTACGTTAGCAAAAGGAGTATTTTTCTTTGTGTTATGATAAACCCTAAGATATAGTATTTGTGCTAAACATACCCACATATGGTAAAAGATTCTCTCTGCCCTAGAAAGCTTTAATTTGTAATAAATAACAAATCAGAATGAGGAAAAGTACATTATTATCTCTCCTTTTTTTTTGCAGATGGAACAGATTGAGAAATTTCAGAAGCAATTATAAGCATGATTCCCACTGATTTTCAACAAAACTGCACTTGCCAAGTGTGAAATTCCCTTTTCAAACAGGACAGAGGTGCTAAATTAAGCACCTTTAAAAATGTTAGTCCAAATGAGTTGTCTAGGTTCTATCTCCACAACTCAGCAGCACAAAGTGGGCCATGTAGAGCTACCCTTCTGCCCACGTATTGTTCTTGTCTTTGTTGCAACTACAGAACAAACTGCACCTTTTAATTTCTTCCTATAAGTTCTAAACCACATTTCTGGTATCTCCCTTCGGCTTGAGCCATGCTGCCCAACCATTCTCAGGCTAGATCTCAGAGCTAACATTTTTGGTTTCTACTAATTTAAGAAACTAGTTCTAACTCAGTTTTGGCAACTTTAAGAATTTCCCTTCAGGACATAGAAACAACATATTGGAAATAAAAAAAACTAATTCTTCTTGTGTCCTTGTCATAAACTAGATTTCCCCCCCCAGAATCATGCACAAGCAAAGACTCTTTCCACTGCCTCAGTGAGATCCTTCTTTGTACAGGTCTCACCAAGGAGTCAGCAAATGAGCAGGTGCTCCGTAGTTTGCACTTCACTGCACTCTCATATATTTGTGTCATTAGAATAACTCCATTTGATCATGTTTGGGTTTGACCTTCCACTTTGCATGTGCAAGTGATTCAGGCATCACTATGTTGGCCAGTCTAGATAAGCCCTTCTGGGAGGACCTCCTGGGGCCCCAGGTCCATTTCAGAGCACCTGATTGTGTATAATCTTTCCTTCCATAAGGAAGTCACAGCCTGTCAGATGCTGTGTCCAATGGTGTAACAGTGGTCACAAATCTCTTTTGCATTTTAAGCCATTTAGTTACTTCTGTGTGACCGTAGACTGGATGCCTGGGGTCTTCCATCTGCCATGATCTTTCTTTTCAGCTTGCTACCTTTCTTCTGATTATCAGGTGCAACGCCAGCCAGTAAGTACAGACTATCCTTCAGTGTTGACTTTAGACTAATTACTAACAAAAGCTTAAAATTCATGAAAGAGTGCAGACACACTCAAGAGTTATTTAAGCTGAAGTTCTCTATCCATGACTCAAAAATCTCCAGTTTCTTCCTGTCTCGGAGTTGGAAAAGCCTTGTTCTGGTCTTAACAGTCTGTCAGCTGTCATTTACACCACAGGTGGCTTTTTCCTAGCTCACCCCCATTACCTCTATTTCCTTCACCCTTTGAACCTCTGAGTTAAATTTAGAAGTGTAATCCATTCTAGCCTTTTTTATAAGCCATTGCTTTGTGAACTTCCAGCACTTATACCTGGGGGACCAATTAGCTCATTATTTTTTAGCACACAATATTAATTAAATAACCTTCTCCTAGCTTCACTTAAGAAATTTTTCCCAAAGTACAAATGTGGCTCTGAAAGGTATGCATTCTCTTTATAAGCAGCCGTTAGCCAGCTATTGGAGAAAATGTTCACTCTTCCTCCTCAGTACCCTGACAGGTGGGTAAGGCTAGCTGACTAATTTCATTCCCACATTATAACATATGTGCACGTGTATATGTACCCTAATGTTCTCATGTGGTAGAAGCACCAGATGCTCAAAGATACAATCTGCTACATTTTTGCCAATTCAACAAGCACCTTTATCTTACTAATTCTAAACAAATCATTACTTCTCTTCAGGGCAGTCTTCTTCATGTAAGACTACTTTTACTCCTTATGGATTCGTATATCTCTTCCTCAGGGCTTTGGTTACCATTAGTGATTCTTCAGAAAATCCTTCTTTTTTAATTCATTTGGTTGTCATAATTCTAATCTTGTGAGAATATGCTTTAGAATTTAATAGTAAGTGATAATGTTGCTATTTCACAATTACTACGCCTGAAATTTAGAAAGGAGTCATATGCTTGCAGAACTCTATAGGGTGGTTATAAAAAATTACATGAAAAAATCACTCTCTATTAACTTCTATAGATTTTTAAACAGTAGTTTCTATAGAATCCTATTTATATCTTATTGATTTTATCCCTACTAAATTCTCCAGTGGTCTTTTTACATTAGCTGTAATATATTTTATGAGGTTCAGGGTGCAACTACTACTGACATAAAACATATTAAACTTGTCTGTTAAACTTACCAGAGCTTTAGAAATAGATTAGACTTGTGAAGTTAAAAAGAAAAATCAGCTTCCATCATAAAAGAATACTCTGCTGCCCAGTCATACCTTGTGGGTGCATTTTCAAAATGAAGCATCTTTATCTTTGCTCTCACTGGGTGCATCTACATGTGTGCTTTACTGGGGAGTCAACTAATTAGCTCCACAGTAAAGCGCTACAGTCTACACATGTGCTGGTATTAGGGCACAGTAAATTAACTCCGCTGTAAGATAGTATTGTCAGAGATAGTACTATTTTACAATATATGAGTGACTGGTGCCTCCTGAATCTGGGGGGGCACCCACAGAAGCTGCCGATGGCAGTGGCCCTGTCGGGGGGGCACCAGCCCTGCTGACAGCAACAGTGTTGGCTGTCAGGGAGAGTGCTGGCCTCATTGGGGGGGGGCATGTGCACCCCCATGAACCCCCTACCAGTCACTTACGTTACAGCACAGTTACGTATTCTGCCAAAATGCTTGTGTAGACAGTGACAGGGGCTGCCCAGAACTCAGGGGGCATTTATACACATACCTGTTTGTCCCATGATGTGCAGGAGATCTGCTGCTTTGAAGCAGACTTGATTAATCAAATCTGCTTCACATGCAAGCTGATGAGAACCGCGCTGTGCTGTGAGCAGTTGTATAAGCTGCAAAATGCGTGTCAGCACACAGAAAATGGCAGCGGTGCACTTTTGAACTAAAACACCTTCTATGTGTTTTAGTTCAAAAGCATGCCGCTGCCATCTTCTCAGTGCTGATGTGCATTTCACCACTTACAGAACTGCAAGCAACACAGCGCCGGGCACTTTTCAAAGTGGTAGCACTACTTGCATATGTAAAAATGCCCGAGGGTGCTAAAGTGTAGGGGTGCCCCACTCTTTAGCACTCTTGTGGCCCAGCCAGCCCCTCCACTGCCTGATGCCATCACCCAGAGTCCAGTGCTGACCCCCACAAGCCTGGTACCAGCCTGGGGCTGTTCTGTCCTGGCTCAAATTGCTGCAGTCCTTGGTGCACCTATAAAAGCTATTCTTGGGCAGATGACTCTGGTGCAAACTGCACTGAAGTTTATTGTTGCACCTTAATAGCATGTATAGATGCACCCACTGAAGTCAATTTTAAGACTCCTATCAATTTCAGTGAGAGCAAAGTTAGGTCAATGTGGAAAACTTATGGAAAGTCAGGCCACTATTTTCAAAACAAGTTGAGCCTCCCTTCTGATACGTATAAGCTCCTGTTGATTTCTTAGACCCCTTCTCCCCCCATGCTGAATTCTAACATCCTGGAACAATGCTTGCAGCTTCACCAGTATAGGAGACAGAGAGCTTCAGGCAAAGTGTGCTTTTGGGAGAGAGTCCAAGAAATGGCACTGGTTTCTGCTGCCTCTTTCCTCAATCCAAGCAGCTGGACTGTACCTTCACACTTCACTATTTAGCTAATAATTTTACAGGTGTTATAGGTAGGAGGTTTTGATTAGGGTTCACATTTTGAATGGATGGATTTTATTTTATTTTTTTTTTTCAATTTGGTTCGACTTGGATATATACAATGTGGGCGGAGACTGATTTTGCCTTTGCTTTCCTGTAGTTTAAGGCAATGGTCAAGGACACCTAGGGACAAGTACTTTCTGTCTCTTCCTAAAATGAAAGGATTTACCATTGAAAAAAAGGGATTAACACATGTAACCTACCCTCCCCATCCTCCTCACATACATACACACAAAAGGAACAAATACTGTCAGTAGAAAAGGAAAAGGAAATACGATATACTAGGTTGTAGGTTTCCAATGTAATCACATTTTAATATATTTGGTTTCTCATCAGTTCTAAGCCTTTTTTTTGAAGACTTTGGAACCAATTCAAAATCTATTGGGGTCAACAGAAATCTTTCTATGGTTTTCAATAGGATTTGGATCAGGCCTTTCAACTTGAGGCAAAAATGAAACAAAATATTCCTGTATTAAGGAGGTATACTAGTGACATGGGTGTGCTTGTCCACGTAATCTCAGCTGATTCTCAACTGATGTATGTAGGTGCATGCATCATTTCCACATCCTGTCTATTCTCTCAACAGTCATAATGAAAGAGCTAGCTGACTTCCAGACAAAGCCTTGCACACGGATAAATAAGAAGCAAGAAATTCTAATTGAATAAAAGGGTTGAGGGGAAAAATAGTAACCTGATTTCCTTTATATCTCAACAACATACTTACCATATACTTGTATAAAATACAGGTCAGAAGCAGCTATTTTTTCTGCCTATATATGTAGGTTAATTCTTCATGTTGTGTACTTGTGACCTTCAAAAACTGCTTTGAATGCTCTAAAGGGAGCTTCATTCTGGAATATTCAATGCGCCCCAAGGTTTGTATCTCTATTAAAGCACTGCCTGCACTGAATCCAGTCAGATCAAATGCTTACAGCACTTGCTTATGCATATATTTTAAAGGCAACAATGACAATGAATTCATAAATATTTTTATAATGATGTTTAGCTTCCTTTAAACCTTGCAGACATCAAAATACTGATAACAAGCTAACATTTGTGAATTGGAGCTTTAGGAATAAGAAACAATTCCATTTTTAATAGTATGCTATTTCTTATTTAATATTACAAGGCAATGTCGTATTAGGAACTTTTATACTGAACTGGACAATTTTTTACTACCTTGTTATACATCATAATGAATGTACAGAATCACAAAATAAAAGTTTCAGACAATATTTGGAAACAGTTATGGTGGTATTCTCTCTCTCTTATCTAAGTAATTCAGTATCTAAATCCATTATCAGTGCTAAATGCTACTGTGAACCATTCAATAACTTAGTCATTAGACAAACTTCCATCACAAAGCAAATCCCAGATAATCTCTTCACATCATTTTGCCAAAGGGCCAATCCTTATCAAATCATTTAAGCACAGAGGGATCTTTGCTTTCTATGTGATGAACAGAGACTATTCTAATGCCCATTTGATTCTGAATTTGTTGCATTTCTGACTAGCAACAGCTTTTCCCCTTTATAGTCAAAACATCTAACAACAGAATCCTCAGGCAAGAAACCTATTGCAGGAAGCTGGCTTGGATGGATTGAACTGGGTGAAGATCAATTCTATGGCAAAAGCCAGGAATTTAAGATTTTTTGAATAATGTAAAAATAACATATCTGAAAGATACCAGCAGAATGTTATTGTTCTATTTTGGTATATCTTTTATAGTAGGTGAGGGATAGAAAAGAACAGGGGGTGTGTGAGTTGCATAAAGACAATGGGATTACATTGGGTAATTAAAATCATTTAATATATTTCTAGTGGGAATTCAGTCTTCTCTATAGTGTACAGATGTTATAAATAGAGGTTCAGTGATCTAAAAACTCTCTTGCTATATTCAGTGGGGTATGGACTTGCCTAGTCTTAAATTTTAGCCAATGGCATGTCTGAAGCATGAGAAGCATTACTATAGACAGCAGAGTTATAAAGAATTATGAAACTTGAATATTAAAAGGAATGAACACCAACAGACAAAACTTGTGGCAGCATACGATGAGGGTGGAGGAAGCCTTGGACCGCTAAATCAAGCAGCACCCACAAGTACAGCCCAGCCTAGACTGATGAGCAGAACATACACACAGGTAAGCAACAGGGGCCAGGGCAATGCTGAGATTAGGGGGTCAGTGCACACATCCTCAGGAGGCCTCGAATGCCTCTACACAAATACTTGTAGTATGGGAAACAAGCAGAAGAACTTATCTTCCTGCTAGCTAATACGAACCCAGACAGTGGGGTTCACTGAAATGTGGTGGGACCCAATGCATGACTGGGCAGTGAATATCAAGGGCTATAGGCTGTACAGGAGGGACAGGACAGGGAGGAAAGGTGGGGGTGTGGCGCTCTACATTAAGGAGGAATACACATCCTCACCAGGTAGCACAGAGTCAGAGGAGGGGCACACTGAAGTGCTCTGGGTTAGAATACAAGGCAGTTGAGAAAAAAGAGACTTAATGGTGGGGGTCTACTACAAGCCACCCAACCAAGGGGAAAAGCTAGACCAGGAATTCTTGAGTCAGCTCACAGAGGTAGTTAGGTCAAAGGACGTGGTCATCATGGGTGACCTGAACTTTCCAGACACCTGCTGGGAAGAGCAGTCAGCCAGGTCTGACCGCTCACATAGTTTCCTAGCCCAAATGCAGGACCTCCATCTAACCCAGGAGGTGCACAGCCCCACCAGGGGAGATGCCTTGTTGGACCTGGTGCTGGCCATTTGTGATGACCTGGTGAGGGGGTTGCAGGTGCTCAACCACCTGGGCGACAGTGATCATCACCTGCTGGAATTCACCATCCAGAGCAAGGTGGCAAAGGCCTGTAGCAAGGCAGAAGCCCTAGATTTCACGAGGGTGGACTTCAATGAGCTAAGGAAAATAGTTAGGGAGGTGCTGAGGTCCTGGAGGGGAGGGGAGCCAGGTGTCCAAGAAGAAAGGTCACTCCTTAAGGAGACGATCCTCCAAGCCCAAAGAGAGGTAATCCCAACACAGATCAAAGGGAGCAGAAGGTCGCAAAAGCCCCCATGGCTCACCAAAAGCATCCAGGAATGTCTTCTAGCTAAAAGGGAGGTGTACACCCAATGGAAGGGAGGGGTCATCACCAGGGAGGATTATACTGCAGTTACTGGGGGATGCAGCGGGGCAGTCAGGAAGGCCAAGGCAGAGATGGAACTGGGACTAGCTTCCCAGATCAAGGACAACAAGAAGTTCTTTTTTAAATACATAAGTGGCAAAAAGAAGGTACCGGGTAATGTGAGGCCCCTTCAAGACATGCTTGGAAATTTGGTTGTCACACCAGATGACAAAGCTAACCTATTTAATGACTTCTTTGCCTCCATTTTCCTGAGCAGGGACTAGATCAGCCCCCCCAACTACCCCCCTCAGGCCTCAGGGGAGGCACACCTAGGCCAAGGGTCAGTGAGGATCTAGTCAGGGAACTTCTGGAGGGACTGGATGTATTTAAATCAGCTGGTCCTGATGATCTCCACCCCAGAGTGCTGAGGGAATTAGCAGAGGTC
>NW_017728886.1:176023097-176045785 GCF_001723895.1 Crocodylus porosus | reverse complement strand
CTTCTACCCTGGGGGTCTTTAAAACAAGGCTTGACAATCACCTTGCTGGGGTCGTTTGACCCCAGTACTCTTTCCTGCCATGGACTTGACGATCTGCTCAGGTCCCTTCCGACCCTAGTGACTATGAAGCTATAAGTTTCTCAAAAGGAAAAATATTTTTATGTTCCTGTTTCTGAGTCTCTTATGTACAGGTTCCTACCTTTGGCTCTTGACAGACTAAGAAGCATGATCACATCTTCATCATTATATACTTCCTACTATTTTCCATGCAAAATATCAGTGCGACATGTAGGGGGTGCACACAGGGGGTTGCTGCTTGCCATCCTGCTGCTGGCACTGCTGGCAGCACCTGTGGGTGGTTTGTGATCCCTGCTGGCCACCTCCGCCACTGTCAGCAGTGTGTCCAGGTGGTTGCCAACCTGTGGTCAGCACTTGCCACCCTCCCCACACTGCCAACAGCAGCAGCGGGTCTGTGGGAGCTCCCCTGCTTACTGCCACGGTTATTCCACTACCCACACCATGCTCCCACTGCTGCTGTGCCCTGCCAGCCATCAGGGACACCCATTGTTCATGCATGACATTGTGCTTTCTCTTTGAAAGTAGATGTAAAGCCTTCTGTGCTTTGTATGATGTGTATACCTGATAGTCATCTTCTTGGCCAACATCAAGGATTAAACATGATACCTCCAACTAAAACCAGGTACTATAGAAGCTTGAACTAAAAAAAAATTGGCGGGGGGAGCAGGGAAAGCGGCTCTAAAGCTGCCAGATTTAATGGATTACATCTTCAGTTGATAAAGTAGGTAGGGAGACACAAATGCAAAATGATTAGCTGGTTATAGGGAACTCAGAATTTATTCCCAGGCCAATACAGGGTCTTCATACAGTCCTTGTGCACTTTTAAACTTTAATAACTTAGGTTGTAGGTATGATAGAAACAATCTGTAAATGGCATTTAAAAGCAAATTTATTAAAGTTTTAGGGCATCACCATATGGCACACTATGGTGATGTAGCAATCATGTGGGTCTACATGTGATCAGCAGCTGTGTCGCCAAAGCAGCACGCTCCCCCATTGTAGTGCACTGCTATGGCTGCATAGTACTGAAATCTAACCGTGTGCTGTACGCACAGCACAATAATCACCGGCTTCCAACCAGCTGCTGTAACCAACCACTTCCAAAGGGAGACAACAGTGTGCATCACCGTAGCAATGTCACTGTATGGTGATGTATAGACACACCCACAATGTAGGAAGTCAGTCCATAGGTGACCCATGTTAGTGTCCTGCTAACCTGGAAAATTGGCTTTTGAATGGGAGATTGCAGTCAGAAAATGTGAGCTATGTTACACTTTCTCAGTGCTGTTAGTAATTTTATTGAGATATGTAAACATCCCTAGTTTTGTCACTTTATATCCTTGCTATGGTTGCTGTCAGGTCCACTATATGGAGCACAAGGGGAATGGTTTATTCCCATCTCTCTTTCTTATGGAAAGCCATTGCATTTCTCTATCTGTCATCAAGCATTCAACATACAAACACACACAAATAAATTGGCAATAAAAATACTCCAAATGAGTACAAGTTACCTTGCAGCTAAAGTGTCAGCAGCAGCAGCAGCTCTTGCTATTCCTTACTGTCACATTTTTGAAGGATGAAGAGAAGAAAGCTAATACAACTAAGGGACAATTGATTCTCTATATTCTGTTTTTCCAGGTAGCTTTCTGCAAAAGAACTATTGATCTACGCTTTTTGGTATATTTATCAAAGCTCCTTCTTTGCAGCATCAATAATATTTTACACTGTGAAATCAAAAGAAACTAATACCAAGAACGGACCAAATCCGATTTCCAACCTATGACTACCCTGTGAACACAGCAGTGAGTATGTTTTGAAGTCTTGAGATAGTTTTACCTATTTGGATGAGTAGTCTACCTAGTTCATGGAACAGTGCCAGAAACCTCCCTATAAAAGGTCCCCTCTCAAAATGTTGTCTTACACCAATACATCCAAAGAGGATATCAAAGCCTTAACTGGTATTAATGTTCTTACACTTCAATAATGTACTTCTATAACTAATATTGAAATGGTATCCTGGTAGCAATGTGGTATATTCCAGTAACTAGAGATTATCTAGCTCTAAGGAAATTATTTATTTCAGAACACCTATGGGCAAAAAAACAAAACAGGTAAAGTGGAAAATCTAATGTTATATCAGATGAATCAATAAGTTAACTGAATTTGCAGTCCTGCCTGTGGGATACTATGTGGCTGTATTCCCTTCCTCTCTGAAAAAAGAAATCAGATAGACTTAGCAATTGGATTTTGTTTATGCACTGTATAAATAGCCTAGTTACTATATAGCAGATAGAACTAGATTATTTTAAAATAATGCAAGATAAATATGAGTGCCCTAAAAGCTCAGAAGAGAAGTAAAAGCTTTTAGGGGCTTACCTGCACTGTTCTAAATTATGATACTTTCTGAAAACTGTACCTTAACTGGAAGAGCCAACTTAGCTTGATCTAGAGTAGTGCTACTACCACAGTTATTAGCCCATTCTTGTGTTACAATTAATTCTGTGCAGCAGACAGTTTGCTAGGTAAGCAACTATATCCCATAATGAAAATCCCAGTGTGTTGCTAGTCAGGCAGTGCACATAGAAAACAGTGAATTTCCAGTTGTTTGACACCTTAAAGGCTTGTCAAAAGTCACAGTAACTTCAAAGGCATCTGTTTTCTAGCAGTACGCTTAGCAGTACAACTTTTTGTTATTTTTCCTTTGTAGTTTTGCTGACTGTTACAGCTTTTATTCCTGAAAAATATCAAAGATAGATAACAGAAGCCAAAGAAAGTACATTTAGGATGGTATTTAAATGTCGTGTACAACACAATTTAAAAAAAAATGTATCATTCCTTCATTCCTTGCAGATGAATTTTATATCTTTCCCTAAAATACAGTTTTCTTTTAATTAGATAAAAGATGACAAAAAGAGGACTCAGATAAGAGTCAGGAAAAATAAAATCAGAATCTCAGTGGAATAAGTGCCTGTATAAAGTTACCTCCTGACTTCAAGGATATTAAATCAAAGTGTACAGAATAATCCTTTCTGTGTTTCAATATACATAGGAGACACCCAATATACATAGGGGATACTTTTCCAAACTGCAGCTTATGAACATTGATTACCATCTATAATCTATAGAACAAAATGGTCAAGAGTCCTCAAAGTGACATTACAAACACATTCTGGAGAACATGTTAATGCTTTCCTATACATGTACTGATCATAGCTGGCACAATCACATGCCTCATTGTATACCTATAAATCCAGCCAGTATAGGTCCAGTTGAAGTGAACTAGACAGTTTAAATGAACAAATGACTTCACAGTCAGGTCCCATATGTAGGTAGGGCTGAACATTGTCACCCTGGGGATACGGTACTGAGACTTGTGAATTAATCTCCCTTATTACTTCACATTGTTTTGAAAGCTCAAGAGACAATAACATGTTACAACAGAAACTGGGACAGATCCTTAATGTATATGAATTGACATAAGATTGAAATAGATAAAGTGATGCTTACAGGGGCTGTTCAAAAAGTATCAAGAGTGATGCTATAGGAAACAAAGTTTATTTACAGGGTGTTTGGCTCAATCTCCATTAAAGTACGCTCCTTCAGCAGCTACACACTTCTCCCAATGTTTGTGCTACTGTTGGAAGCACCTCTGATAAGCAATTTGTGGAATTGCTAAAAGCTGCTCAGTTGCATTTTGTTTAATGGTTTCCACATCACAAAATCTTCTTCCTTTCAAGGTTTTTATTAGTTAAGCGAAGAGAAAAAAGTTGCATGGGGCCATATCAGGTGAATATGGAGACTGTGGCACTTGTGGGATATGGTGTTTGGCTAAAATTTGGCTAAAAATTGCTTCACAAGCTGTGCTGAGGGGGCAGGTGTGTTGTCATGGTGAAGCATCCAAAAGTTGGACATCCAATTTTCTGGTCATTTTTCTGGTCATTTCATTCCTAAATCGCTGGTTAGAATTGAATGACATGAACAAAGAGAAATTCCAGCTTCTTCTGCTATCTCTCAGGCAGTCAGTCACTTATTATTTTGAATCAAACTGTGAACCACTGCCACATTTTCATCATTTTGTGATGTTGAAGGGCATCTGGAATGCTCATCACTTTCCACTGATGATCGTCCTTCTTTAAACCGACAATGCCATTCAGGAAATCAAGATTCATATATTTCATAGACATTAGGGTTGGAAACAACCTCAGGAGATCATCAAGTCCAGCCCCCTGCCCCAAGGGCAGGAACTCAGCTGGGGTCAAAGGATCCCAGCAAGTATCCAAATACTTCCTAAAGGAGTCCAGAGTAGGTGCTTGCACCACCTCTGGAGGGAACCTATTCCAGACCTTGGGGGCTCAGACAGTAAAGAAATTTTTCCTTATGTGCAGCCTAAGACTGTTTTGGAGGAGTTTGTGACCATTGGTCTTTGTCATCCCAGGGGACGCTCTGGTGAACAGACATTCCCCCAGATCCTGATGCACACCCCTGATGATGTACTTATAGGCTGCCACCAGGTCTCCCCTGAGCCTGTGCTGTTCCAGCCTGAAGAGTCACATTGCTCTCAGCCTCTCTTCATAAGGCATATTCTCCTGCCCTGCATGGCTCTCCTCTGGAATCTCTCAAGCTTTTCCACATCCTTCTTGAATTGTAGAGCCCAGAATTGGATGCAGTACTCCAGCTGGGACCTCACCAAGGCCAAGTACAGTGGGAGGATGACATCCTGAGATTTACCTGAGAATTATCTATAGATGCAAGCCAAAGTTTGTTTCCTTTACCAGCTATGATATCGTATAGGTGGCTCATGTTCATCTTATGGTCAATCATGATCCCCAAGTCCCTTTCAGCCATGGTGCTAATGAACATAGCACTGCCGAGCCTATAAGCATGTTGTGGGTTTTTTTCCCCAAGGTGGAGCACCTTACATTTGTCAGTACTGAAAGTATTGAAGTTTATATCCGCCCACTTTTTCAGGCTCTCCAAGTCAGCCTGGATCACCAGCTTATCTTTGAGAGTGGACACTCTACCCCAAAGTTTGGTGTCACTGGCAAACTTGGCCAGTCCACTTCTGACATCTGTATCCACATCGTTGATAAAGATGTTGAAGAGAACAGCTCCAAGGACAGAGCCTTGGGGGATAGAGTCATAGAGCTCCATGATGATTCACTTCCATTGACCACCATTCTCTATGTCCGACCTCAGAGCCTATTCTCCAGCCATTGGGCTGTGATGTAGCTGAGATCACAGTTGGCCAATTTTTCCAAGAGATCATGAGACACCAGATCAAGGGCTTTTTTGAAGTCCAGATATATGACGTCAATCTCTTCTTCCTTCCTCAGGTGATATGTCACCTGGTCATAGAAGGAGATGAGATTAGTCAGGCAAGACCTCCCCGCAACAAACCCATGCTGGCTGTCCTTCAGAATGTTGCCATCAGCCAGCTTGTTAAGAATGGACTCTTTGATTATTTTTTACAGAATCTTTCCAGGGATTGAGGTCAAGCTGATTAGCCTGTATTTCCCCAGATTTACTTTCCTCCCTTTCTTGAAGATGGGTACCACATTGGCCTTCTTCCAATCTTCAGGTACTTCACCTGAGCACCAAGAGTTTTCGAAAATCATGGCCAGTGGTTGGGCTATGACTCCAGACAGCTCCTTAAGTACTCTGGGGTGCAATTTGTTAGGAGCCACTGACTTGAAGGTGTCCAGCCTCTCATGGTGTTCCTTTACAGGGTCTACACCAATGCTGGGTATAATTTCATCCTCACCCTGGCTGTCCCACATCTTACTAGGCAAGGCAGACCCTTGGGATTGATGAGAAACTGACACAAAGTACCCATTGAGCAGTTTAGCTTTTTCCTGGCATTCGGTTGTCAGTTTAGCAGTTTAGCATTTGGTTTAGCTGGTGTCCAATGTTACCCTGGCTTTTCTTCCAACTCCCCACATATCTAAAAATGGACTTTTTATTGTCCTTGATAACCAGGTGGAGTTCGGCTGTAGCCTTGGCTTTCCTGGTTTGCTCCCTGCAGGACCGGACCAGTGCAGAGTAATCCTCCATTGTGGTGATTCCTATCTTCCATCCTTTATAAGTCTCTCCTTTTTGGTGTAGGAGGTCCATGAGTTCCCTGCCGAGCCAAGAGGGTTGCTGTGCCCTTTTTCTACCTTTTCTCTGAGATGGGATGGACATCCCGCGTGCCTCCTGAATCGCTCCCTTAAGGAGAGACCACTCCTCTTGGACACCTCTCTCTGGTCCCTTAGTACCTCAACAGCAAGCCTCCTGAAATTATCAAAGTCAGCTTTCCTAAAGTTGAGAACTTCTGCATTGCTGACTGACTTGCCAGCTTTGCAATAGATAGTAAATGTGATCAGCTCACAGTCACTGTCTCCCAGCTTTCCTTTGATGTTTAGGTTGCTGAATATGTCATCCCCTTTAGCTAGTACCACTTCTTGTGAGTCCATAGACTTCTTGGGTCAGATAGAGTTCATTCATGCACGTGAGGAAGCTTTGTGACCATCTAGATTTGGTTGAGTGCTCTTCCCATGAGATGTCTGGGTAGTTGAAGTCTCCCATGACAACCATGCACTGACAGTGTGTAGCCTCAGCTGGTTCCCTGGTGAATTCCCGGACAATCTCTTGTTCCTGGTTAGGGGATTTATAGTAGACTCTTACCATTATGCCCCCTGTGCTATGTTCCCCATGTATTTTAACCCAGAGGGTTTCTAGTCACCCTCCCTGGGTGCCAGTGTCAGCTTGCAGGGATGTGTAGCTATCCTTGACAGAGAGAGCTACACCCCCACCCCTTTTATCTGCATGATCTCTCTTATTCAAGGTATAGCTATCTATATCTGTGGCCCAGTCATAGATGGAGTCCCACCAGGTCTCCATTATCCCTATTCCCTATGAGATCATAGACTTTCTTGTTTAGTAGGAGGACCAATTCTTCCTGTTTGTTCCCCAAGTTCCTGGCATTGGTATACAGATACATAAGCATCCTATTGGGAGCCCTAGGCTTCCTCACATTCCCAGGATGACACCGTTCCAGGGCTGGGGTAGGAGTGGAATCCCTTGGATGCCCTAACCTGTTGGTTTTGTAGCTATTGCCTAGTTGGCTTGCTTTGGTGGATGGACATCCATCCCCTGGTGGGCTTAATTTAAAGCCTGGTTGAGCAGGTCAGCCATTCTGGCTGAGAAGAGCTTCCTCCCCAGTGAAGTGAGGTGGAGTCCATCTCTTCCCAGCAGACCGCTGCCTCTCTCACCAAAGAGCAGACTGTGATCATGGAAGACGAAGCCTTCATGATGACACCAGTGCTGCAGTCTTTAACTGACTACCTTGATCTATCTCTCCCTCCTCAGCCCATGACCCATAACCAGGAGGACAGAGGAAAAAAACACATACACCCCCAACCAGAGTCATCACTATTAGACCCCGACTCCATGCAGAACCCAACAACTAGGGAGATGATGATGCAATCATTCATGGATCCTGTTATTCATCAGCCAGAGCAAGTAGGAAGCGAACACTAGCACACATTGCTCAAAACAGCTTTATTCAGAATGGAGACAGCTTCAGACCAGGTCCCAAAAACCCAACAAATGGAGGACCTGCACTGAACAATAGTTATTTCACATTTTATACACCTTAGTTCATGCTCATTAACATTTATTCCATCCTCACTCCTCCTTTGTTCCACCCATGTCTCCTCCTATCTTAAGTTCTGCCTCTGTTTACTGTTTGTTTTATTAACATGGAATTGCCTATGCATTTCATTCATTTACATGTCTTTTTGCTATGAGTGCATATTTAAGACCTTGACTTCACTTCTTTGGTCAATGGGTGAACTTTGAGCAAAACCTGGAAGCCTCTGGAGGCTTCTTCACCAATCACCATTCACCTTTTTGCATATGTTCATTTCAGATTCTGTTACCAGTTACATGTTGTTTTTTACTTTCCAGTCTGTTTTCCTGTCCCAGATTATACCATCTTCCACATTCCTAAAGCTTCACCTCATTCACAACATGCAGACTTACACAGACTCACTTGCTGCTTTTTCAGAAAAAATGATTAATACAGTTAAGATGGTTACTTAGCATAAGCAAATGGCTGGTTTAGCTATCATTCTCCCTTGTGATTAGCAGCTTTTGCTAGGCCACAGGTAAAGACTTTATTATTTAGCTACAAATCCAGTGCTCCCCAAAATCCAAATATTGTCACCCTAACAATCACCAAATGCCATTTTAAGTAATTAAAATGCACACACATTGTTCTGAACACTGACATAATGAACGGGTATGTGAGACACAAGCAATCTTACTTCAACCACTGGTCAGAGAAAACTGGGAAAACACCATGAGCTGCAAACCTGTCCAGAGGAGTTCTAACATGGCCAGACATGTTCAGGAAAGCAATGCCCCCACTCAGTACTTTGTACCACAAATACATGTTCAGTCTCAATACTTTTTGAACAGACCTTGTATTTATCCCCTGTCTTAGTGTCCTTTGTGGATAAATTAAAAACCGTTGTGAAAAAAATCTATTATTAATTTATTGTTTGAGCTTTCAGCATAGAAAAGTTTCTAGAAAAAAACCAACCTATTTCACTCTTCGCAGTTTCCATAATGATATCTTGGAATGGGAAATTAGAGAGAAATGCCAGAACTGAAAAACTATTTAACTCCTAACTCTAGTCTTACCTGAATTGCTCTAGTAGCAGGTGCTACACTGGATTTAGTCTCTGGGCAAGTGAATACTTGAATGGATTTGCATCAGCTTATACTTGGACTAATTTTGTCCCATTGCCTTACATAGGGTGCAAGCAACATCTCAGTTAGTGTCCTAATAGCTGAAGGTGAAATCAAAAAACAAGATCTGTAGTGTAGGAGGTAAAAATTTTTCATCTTAAGTGGATTCCTGATTTTCTTCTTCTAGAAATGTAGACCCCCAAGCATTTTTAGTTCAAGAAATAGAGAAAGCCTCAAGGGTTTTATAGTTTGCCGCCTACAATTTTGAGAAGGTCTTTTCCTTTGAACATACTTCATTCTGATTCCTTGTAACTCTACTTTGATATTTCGCATGCCTTTAGGGTGAGTGGGGTTGAGAACATATAGGACTGTAATACAAGGATAGATGGGAAGGGGACATAACTGTGTTGCTAGTTTCAAAATAGTTTTCCTAGATGTCAAAAATAACAAGAATACTTTTGCCATATAGGGGCATACTGAAAGGGGTTTCTGCCATGAAATAGGAAAAAATGTATATTGGCCCATTCTGACATGTGAAGGTTTGCATAAAACTCTTGCTGTGTCAGGTATACCTCTGGCTATGTAAGAATAGCTTGTAGATACATGATTCTGTTACTTTTTTTATTTTTTTTTGCCAGAAAATAGTGTTGAACTTTTACATAGGAAGCAATTAGCTTTGTATAAATGTAGCCTACACATTCTTTTTCTTGTCAGTAGACTATTTCAAAGTAGGAGATATTCACAATGTTATTTCTTAAAGAGGAAGCTACACTCCCATGATGGACTTTGGAAGAGAGGGACTTTAACTCAGTGAATTATCTTCTCCTATGAATAATTGGAGTAATGTCCTATGTGCTATATCTATCCGATGCAGTGACTAAGTAACAGCAGTCCTTCAGTGACTCTAGCTTTCATCAGGGCTAGGACAGACTTAGACTTTTCTTCACAATCAAGGGGTCTTATCAACAGGGATCTGGGTTTTCCATTTCTCATGGGTTTTCCCAGGCAGGTGGGGCTTGGGGCCAAGGGTCACAATGTGTGGCTGTAGGGCCTCAGCAGGGAGCAGGCTAGGTGGGTGGCTCATCTGGGGCAGGGGGAGGGCCAGCTCTGCACTACCGTGTGCACTCTCAGAGGACACAGGGGACTCCTGACCCCCAGATCTGTATTCAGGGCAGGTGCAGCCTGCAGGCTCAGGCTCCCACCCTGCTTCCTTCCCCAGGAGGCTCTAAAACCTGATGGGCATGACCCAGCACAGCTGGAGACAGCAGGGTCACATGGGGATCTTGCTGCTGCTCCTCCCCCCTGCCCTGTTGCCCTGGTTATGTACCTCCAGCACTTTGAGGAGTGCAGCCCCACACCACTGCTCTCACTGCAGTCCTGCATGCTGGAAGTATGTTGCTGGGGCAGTGGTGGTGGAGGGTTGGAGTAAGTATAGGTAGGGAGATCCCCATGTGACTTTGCTGCTGCCTGCCAGACTGGGTCATGCCTGCCAGGATCCAGAGTCCCCAGGGGAGGGAAGCAGGGTGGCAGGGAACAGCTGTGCAGTAAAGCTGCTAGCTGCTGTTCCCTGCCACCCTGCTTCCCTCCCCTGGGGCCTTTGGAGCCTGGTGGGAGTGACCTGGCATGGCAGACAGCAGCAGAGCAATGGGGAGGATCTCCTTGTCACTGCTCTCCTCCTCTCCTCCACAGTCTTGGTGATGCACCTACTGAGCATGGGGTGGCAGTGAGGGCAGCGGTGCGGTCTGCACCCCTCAAAGCAGTGGCCAACAGAGGAGGCACATCACCAGGGCAGTGGCGGGGGGGAGGGGAGGAGTGAGCAGCAGAGAGGAAATCCCCATATGGTCCCATTGTCCCCAGCTGTGCCGGGTCATGCCCACTGGGCTCCAGAGGACATGGTGGTGGAAGCAGGTTGAAAGCTTGAGTCTGCCCTGTGCATAGATCTGGGGGCATGGGTGCCCTCCCCACCATGAAGTGTGCACAGTGGCAGGTGGTTGGCCCGCCTGAGCCCACAGCAGGTGGGAGTGGCAGCAGAGGGCTGCAGACCCAGTTCTGTAACCCTGGCAGCTGGGGGCCCCCTCCAGCAGGGATGGGAGAACAGAGGCTGTGGGTGGGGGGCAAGGGGCACCAGGAAGGCTATGAGGGCCGTGGGGAGCACCAGCAGGGCCAGAGAGGCCATTGGGGTAGTTAATTTTAACCATAGATTTTGGGTTTTTTAGCAGAGAATTTGGTATTTTTTTATCAGGAAAAAACAGGATCCCTGGTCATAAAACTTTCTGAGACAGCTCTACCACTACTAGTGTGCTGAACATAGGTGGAAGCTGTGGGACACAGTCTGGCCCAGCACATTCAAAGCATAAACATTTGCTGAACAGTTCTTGTCAGGCAATTAATTATTAGCATTTTAATTTTCCAGATGGGAAAACAGACACAAAATGTATATATATCCTCTGAAGCCAAAATGTGATTCAGTAGCAGAGCCAGAATTAGTACTTGTAACAGGGGACTGCCCATGGCCCCTGTTCCAAGGGCTAGGGGAGAAGGGAAACTACTTACTGGAGGTGAGCCCATCTCATTTCATTGTGGCCCAATGATGTCAGATACTGAGAGGTATTCCAGTGACAGAGGGATCCTCTGCTGGAGCCATTGCTAATTGACCACCAACCCACAAGGACTTGTTGAACAGGCAACTGTCAGTGAGTTTTCCCTAGAGAGGGGAGAGAGAGGCAGTGAGAAGTAGCTGCTGAGAATCTGTGCACAGGCATGGAGGATTCATAGAGACTAAGGAAATACCAGTTGAGTGAGACAGGTTCAAATGCACCTTGACGGACTGCTAGCTGTGGTGAATCATCTGGCATTATGAATCTGGGGAGAGGTGATGGGACAAGCCAAATAGGCAGCAACCCCAAATGCCTAGGAAAAGGACTGTGAGAGTGAAAACTTGGACACTTAATATGAGAGGGAAGAGACCAGAGAGCCAGGACTTACCCAGATTTAGAATTGATGGTTCCCTGTCAGGACTGTTACAGGGGAGACAAAGATCTTAGACAAGGATTATCATGTAAATGAGAGACCCAGAGCAGGGTTTTCCCCTTGTGCCAGAGAAGGCAGGGAGAAAAAAGATAAATCTTGTCTGGAGAAACTGAAGGAGGACATACCCACTAGGAAAGTAAGCATAGTTATTGGCCCTCATGCCTGGGGAAGAGAGGCTCGATTGACTAGGATCACGCTAAGTGGACACCACTTGGGACTGGACAGGGTGTAGGGAAGGTGGAGCCCTGTGACAGTGGCCAGAATCCCTATACCTCTCTACCATGCTAGCAGCTGTCAAGCTCTTTTCACAAGATCTCTTTCTCCTCAAAAAAGTGTGGAGAAAGTGTGACGGATGAGTGAGAAAGACAGCAACAAGAACAGCAAGTGGCAGGAGGCCCCGTCTACAAGTACTCAATGTAGCCATTAAACTAAGCTGTCTATAACCCGCCTATTAGTTTTATATAAAGAGTCCACAAGCTTTCTGAAGCACCACTAGATAGAAAACTTAGATATAATAAGGTCAAGAACCTTAGTATAGAATGTATTTGTATCTACTGCAGGTTACCAATGGTTCCAAAGACAATGTGTGCACACTGCTGATGACCAACGTGCTTCTAAATCTATGAAGCATTATAATCTCAGAACAGCATTAAATGAATTTAAAAATAGAACAATATTTATGATATATTATCAAAAACTATTTAATTATTTTATTTTAATTTATTTTATTTTATTTATAACAGTGGTGCTCATGTTTTTGGCCCTTCCAGCCAGATGCATGGCATGGGACCAGTTTGCAGACCAAATTGGGTTCTATGCCACCTCCTCACACTGGGATCAGGTCCCCAGGCCCTGCTTTGCCTCCTTCCAGCTAGGATTTGCCTCTGGGGTCTCACACTTGCCTTGTGCTGTGGAATTGGGCCCTGCACTGCCAAGACTATTACAGATCCTTAGGGAAGCACTGCTGGATGACAGGGCATTGGATGCTGAATCTGGCCTATGGGCCAGGGGTTTAGCACCCCTGTTTTATAAGACTTTGGGCTGCTGTTGTAGATTAAGTGTTTCTTTGTCCAATGTGTAAATTATACACCTTATGGTGTATGGAGATTTAATGTTCCAATTTCCTCTGCATCAGCAGCTACCTAAAGAAAAGAAGTAAAGTATTTTTATTTGATAGACAAGTCCATTTTGAGCAGTCTGAGCCTTGAATCAGCTGCCAAGTCACTGCATAACCCAATATAACTTGAGGTACTTGCACAATTCATTTTGTACTCTGAAACCTCCTAGAAAGGCAGTAGTCATGCTGAGTTTTTCCAAAAGATAAAACAAAAGGCTTGTACTCTTCGATGGAATGGTGAACAAGCATTTTGTTTACACAATAGTTAGAGAACAAAACATATGACAAGTGTGTCAACAGTCTTTACAAGAAGACTTTAGAAGTGAATAATATTTAAGGGGGACAACCATAAACACAAAACAAAAACTGTCTCTAGGCACCTTCCAAAAAAAAAACCCTCAGCAAAAAAGCAATTTTACACTCAAAATACATCCATAGCATACCAGTCTGGATAGGTGGGTGTTCCCTCTCCTATTCAATAAGATTCAATATTCAATATTTCATATGTCATTTAACTGTTACAGCCTGTATAGCTGGACATATTACCTGCTGAGTTCAAATCCAATAAATGCAGTTGTATAGCTGTATATCAGTTTATGCTTTTTGTTTGAGATCTACAGTTGGCCTGCAGTATCTGTTACATAAACCCTTACAAGCCAAAATTGTCTGCAAATGAGTAAAAAAAGGCTCCATACAACCATTGCTGACTCCTTTTGCAAGTTTTCTATATGTGGGAGCAGTCTGATGTTTCCTGAGATTCTCTTCTGCTCAGGAAAACAGGAACAAAAGGAACATTGGAAGGCAATCATTTTATTATTGAAAACAATATCTGAATGTTCACCTTCCTTCACCCTGTCTTCCTTTTATAATTGGGCCATCTCATTGCTGAACAGGTCAGGAGGGCAAGAATCCAGAGGACTTTAGTGGAACTTGTTTTTACAGATGGAAACCAGTCTTTTCTGATGAAATTATTTTTCCTCTATGGTACGACATATTATAAAAAATAAAATATAGTATAATTTGGTGAAGTATTGCAATCACTTAATGCTAATTCAAGCTTTATTTTTCAAATTACATTGTCAATAAATGCCATTTTAATCATGGGGGGTAGATGAAAGCAGGATGAGGATCCTGGTCAAATAAGAAATGGCTTTGATTGCAAACTCTGGATCTGTTCTGGAAAGATTGTCAGGAAATAACAGAATAGGATTTCCCATAAAAGTAATGCTGTGGTGGGGCAGGGGGAGAGGAGGGGAGAAACAGATGGCAAAAAAGGACAGCATATTAGACAGCACTCTTTTTTGGAGGTTCATTAATAAGAAGCAGAAGAGGAATGGAGAAACCTGGGTTTATTAGTCAATCCCAGGATGACTGTGATGTAGCTTTGAAAAGGATTAAAATGATCTGATGGTCAAGGCATTTCCATAAATATGAACAGCCAAGCTATTTCCAGCAATGCTAGGGATGTGTTAATATAATTGTGCAGGGCACTGCTGCAATATCATCTGGAATACTGTGGATAATTCGTGTCATCTATGTACATAACAGACAAATTCAAGCTGCATGGGAAGAGCTACTAGGATTAGCAGGGGGAAAAATATGCTATTTAAAGAGAAGAGTCTAAAAGAGCTTGTCTTGTTTAGTCTTGCAAAACAAAGGCTGATAGCAATTATATTTCCTCTCAGTAAATGCATTAGGAAGGTAAACACCACAGAGAGAGAGAGAGACAGAGAGCTGTTTAAACTAAAGGACACTGTTGGCACAAAAACAAATGAGTATGAACTGTCCATGAATAAATTTAGTTTGGAAATTAAAAGAAATCATGTAACCAATAAATAGAACTCACTAAGTGTATGAAAAGTTTAGTAAGATGAGGCTGCCTAAGATAGCAGATTTGATGAATCTTTATTTCCTGTGTCTCTTGCAAACTACAGAAAACATTAGTCATCCATTGTAGGTGACTCCGATTAAGCGCTCACAATTTGAGGAAGCAGAAATCAGTGGACATTTTGGGTGTGTATACACATACTAACTTTCTGACAGTTAAGACAACTTAACTTTTTTTAAAGTCAACTTAACTATCAGAATGTAAACACTTATGTGGAGCAGAGTTGACTTAAATGCGGCACAAGATTACATTTCTGAGGTATATTACCTTGAGTCACATTACTTAAATAGACTTAGCTTACAAGATGGCTGCCACTATATCAAGGAGCTGTACACTCCAATGTGGCTTAACTTAAGTTGACTTAAGTAACTCAACTTAGTATGTGTATATGCATCCTCTGTTCCCACAGTTCAGAACTTCTGACATCCAGAACCTTTTCTCTGCCATACATTTTGAAAAGTTATTGTATGCTTTCTGAAAGTGGTGGAACTATTCATTCATAGGTACTGTAAAAACAATTTTTTTTTCATTTCAATGGTCAAATTAAATGAAAAAAGGAAAAACAAAAGGTTTGATTCTCTTTAAGCCAAAGAGAGAGGCCAAAAGTTTTCATTTCAGGTAGAACAAATATATTATGTTGATTTGAAACAACACATTTCAGTTCAATTTTATCAAATACAAACAAAGGAATTCAAAATCTATACTTAGGTAGGAGTTGTGTTGATATGGTTGTGTTACCTGGTGCCTGCATGGAGAATTTCCCTGAGAGCTGAGACACCTGGATTCCTGTTTCTGGTCCAATGAATTAATCAGATTAATTATTCTATTACAAAGTATCACTCTCAACAAGAGATTAAGAATATTTGCCCTATAGTATTCTCTAGCATGGTAGTCTAGGCACTTTTGTAGAAAGTAGAAATTGTGGATTTAAATCCCTTCCAGCCAGGGGAGAAAACTGAACCTGACTAAATGCCAGGGGACTATTGGGCAAAAGTGATGATGTCACTGTGCAATGCAATATCATCAGAAATATTGTGATTGCCAACTCCTCTATTCTGCCACTAACTCCTCTGCTCTACCTAGTGAATGGTGCTGAGGTCTAGACCTTTAATACCATTGGCCATATGTTGACAAAATCTGAGGCATGTGCACACGACACTTTAAAGTGGGCTAAATGCTTTTGCACCGCTTTAATGGTGTTGGTGCTTGCATGCTTCGGCAGCATATTGTGCATTAATTCCAGCCACTGTAGGAAATTTGGCGGTGTAATGCTCCTTAAATGACTTAGGGCACAGCAAACTAAAGCTCCTTTGAGGAGTTTTAGTTTGCTGCCCCTACAGCTGCGGAGCGAAGCACTGGGCTCTATGCAGCTCTACAGCTCTGCAGGAAGCCCTGCAGGCAGCCTGGTAGCAGCCTGGGAAAGCAGCTCCACCCAAGAAAAGCGGCAAGCCTGATTTTTTTTCTCCCCCCTGGAGCCCTTCTGCCTGAGCTGAGCAGGGGCCTGGTGCTTTCCTATGTGGCTGCGGTGAGCCCTGGGACCATCCGAGCTGGGTGCCTGTGGGTGGGTGCCACCTGGGGGTGGGGGAGGCACAGCTGCCACTGAGGGAAGCACCAGCCCCCTGCAGCCCACGGACCGCTCTGCCCACCAGCAGCTCGCCCTCCCCTCCCTGCCAGAGGGGCAGGTAATTTGGTGGGGTGTGTGCACGACACAGAAAATTAACCCTAAATTGAAGCGTTGTATTTTAAAACCAACCACTTCAGTTTAGGGCCCCTGTTTCATCTACACATGTCCACTGTCTTTTCATTGTTACAGAATCCAACATGATGCCAGAACATTTTGTTTTTAGTCAAGTGACATTTTTTGTTCATCCTAAAACACATTTCCAGTTTATTTCAGCATGAAACACAGATACACAAATTCAGTTCAGTTCAGTGGCTGAACTAAAAAAAAATCCATGGCAGTCATTTAATATAACAGGGTAGTGACTGGGGTACTGGGAGATGGCTGCAACTAAAACACACAGGCAGCATTACAAAACCGAGGAAAAAAACGCTGAAGTACCTCATAAATCCTTGTGTCATAATTTTAATTGGGAGACAAAGGAAGGAATTAAGGATTCCCTTCACCTTCCAGACCAGAAACACACCCACTAGAGACCTCACAATATATGAAAGGTTCATTTCACTGTCTCAAGAGGCATGTATTCAAATTTTAGAAAACACAGCAATCCTAGAGATTGTGTACTGAAATGGTTGAAATAAAAGTTACCTCTATGCCTTCCTGTAATTTTATATGCTCTATAGAAATAAAAAAATTGTGTGCTCTGTACTCAGATTTCTGATACAAACTGAAATGTTAGAAATACGAGTGAAAGCTGGTTCTTGCCTGAGGCAGTCGAGCAGTAGGGAGAGCAGTGGGTAGGGGCTAAGCATCTGGTGTATAACCCTCCTTGCCACTGAAGAACAGGACGGTGCAGGGCAGATTGCTGCATGCATTGCCAGGCACTGTTTACTGCTTCTCTGATCAGGAGCAGATTGCCAATTCCTGCTGTTCCTGCCTAGATCACACTGCTGACTGGAGGCACTGACACACCCCTATAACCTTTTCAGCTTGGTAAAATTAGCTGTGCTAGTCAACGAATGGCCTATATAAAGCTCCTGATCTGCAGAATGCTGCTTTCTCTAAACTTGAGATAGGGTTCATATTTTGGAATTAATAATACTTTCTTGGGTTTAATACAACCTCTACTGATGTAAATGAAATGACTTTCACAACTTAAAAAACATCCATTGAGGATGTTCTTTAGCACAGAATGGGAAAGAAGTTTCCACGTGACAGAATAAAGGGGCAAGATTTTATCTTATTTTATATGATATTTCTGCTTTAAGATAAGGTGTCTTAAGAAACCTTAGAATGGATAAGGCAATGATTTTTAAAGTGATTGATATCATTACTGGGAGGAGAGTGGAAAAGGAAAAGAGTACCTTAATGTAATTATAAACTATTAGTTCCAACAAATCCAGAATATTTCAGAGAAAAAATAAGATACCTCTGTTACAATAATTTATAATTCACAATAAGATGACATCACATGACAGTCATAATATTCAAAATATCAAAGAGGAATGAAAGGTGAATTTAGGAAAGGTTGCATTAAGTACCCATTGTGCTTTGTGAATAAAAGACAAGCTTTACAAAAAGACACTAAAAGAGTACTTGGTTCAGATATTTGTAAAATATGCTAAACTTATTTATTTGTTTATTTATTTATGTTTGCTTTGAAGAGGCAAAGTATATAACCATTTTACTTAAATTTGGGATTAAATTTAAAATCTCAAAATTCTACATAAAACCTAAACATCCCTGCATCACAGTGGCATATTTCAGGTACTTAATTCAGATAGTATTCAACCAAGCCAATACCATGAAAATGCCATGATGCAATTTAGTGAAAATTTATTCTTCACTGGGAATTGTTCAATTACAACGGAAATGAGATTGGAAGTAATCTTTTCTTCTATAAACCTTACACCTGGAAGACAATACGTCTGTGTTCAACATCTTCCTATTTTTATTCTGAGCTATACCTACAAGTCTCCTCTCCAGCAGTCAAGTTGCTTAAGGCTTTCCAGCTCTTTTTCTAAAAAGGTAGTTTAATTATTATGAATAGCTGTCACCCATTTATTCCAATTACCATATTTCCAACTCAAAAGACATATGCATCATGGTTAGTTTACCTCATGCCTGAATACATTTAAGAGTAAGAGAAATGCAATTCTAGTTAACTCAAGACTAATAGTAACATGCCATTTTCCATCAACTAATCTATCTACTCTGTGTATTGCTCCTAACCATGCTCAGACTGGCATTGGCTATTGCTACCTTTATTAATGAAATATAAGTTAAGGGCATTTTGAGATAAGGTGTGTTAACTTGCCTTAACAAACTTAACTGACACTTGGATCAGGTCCAAAGTATTGGAACATCAGCAGCATCCATCCACAGAAAACACCTTAACAAATGGGCCCAGGCCAAGAGAGCTGTATAGCATACCAGAACATTTTGCCACCATCTGAATGTAAAACATTTCTGTAATTATTGATATACTCTGAGCTACCTCTAAAATGCAATTTTCAAGAAAATTATATTAAAATAATCAATTATGTACAATAGAGATTGAGGCAGCATAAAAGTAAAATTATCTACATGGAAATACAACACACAATTTTAGGAGCACAGAAAAGAAACAAAAAGAAAATGAGTATTGATTCATAATTGGAGTGCCCAGAAAAGAGTATTTTTATTTAATAAATTAAATGAATGTTTAGACCTTTGCTTTGTTTACAAGGTATATTTTCCATTTTCAAACTGGTATAGTGTAATTGCAGTCACTCCCACCATAATAGCTTCAGTTAACCTAATTGTATAGGAGCAGTCTCTATCTATATCAATCTCTATCAGTGAGACTTTATTGTTCACAAGATCAGAAGATCAGAAGAAAGTAGGGCTAGAAGGTTAGTCCAGCTCCATGCTCAAGAAAGGAATGCCCATTCCTGTCAAGCGTCTGCCCAACCTGGTGTTGAAAATTTCCAGAGATGGAGATTCTGTAACTTTTCTAGGTATCCTGTTCCAATGCTTGACCATCTTTATAGTCAGAAGGTTCCTCCTAATCTCCAAACTAAATGTCTTCTGCTGCAACTTGAGGCTATTGTTCCATGTCCTGTACCCTGTGGCCACAGAGAAAAGCCCATCTCCATCCTCTCATAATCGTTGTTCAAGCATTTGAAGACTGTTATCCAATCCCTCCTCAGTCTTCTCTTCTCCAACTAAATAACTCTAGCTCTTTCAGCCTTGCTTGCCAGGCCCCTAATCATGTTACTCTGAGCTGAACCCTTTCAAACTGTCCATGTTGTTCTTGAAGCATGGGCGCAAAACTGGACCCAGTACTCAAAATGAAGCCTTGCCAGTGCTGAATAGAGTGGAAGAATTACTTCCCTTGATTTGCAAGTGATACTCTTCTTAATACAATCCAGTACAACAAGTTTATACTGTTGGGTCATATGTCACTTACGGTCCATAGTCTCCTAAAATCCCCATGTCCTTCTCTGCAGCCCTGCAGCCTAGCCAATCATGCCGTGGTCTGTATTTGTGCATGCAATTTTTTCATCCCAAGTACAGGATTTTGCACTTGTACTTTTAAAATTTGATTTGACTGATTATAGACCATTTCTCCTGTTTATCCAGGTCATTCTGGATCCTAGCTAGACTGGAGAGTCTGCAACTCCATTCAACTTGGTGACATCCACAGATTTGCTAAGTGTCATATTCATCCCATCATCCAAATCATTAATGAGGATGTTGAACTATACTGAATCTAGGACAGATCCCTAAGGATTCTATTTGATACCTCTTCCCAACTGGACATTGAGTCATTAATGTCTACTTGTTGACCACAACGATCCAAAAATTTATGTATCCACCCTATTGTCCTTTTATCTAGTCTATATTTCCTTACCTTGTTCATGAGAATGCCATGGTAGACAGGGTCAAAAGACTTGCTAAAGTCAAGTTATATTACGTCTACTATTGCACCAATTCACAGAGCCTGTCACCTTAACATAGAAGGAAATCAGGTTGGGCAGGCATGACTTGCTCTTAATGAATCCACTCTGCCTGTTCCTGATCACCTCATTCTCTAGATTCCTTGAGGACATGCATCAGGACCTTTCCAGGTACTCAGGTCAGGTTGACTGGTTTGTAATTCCCTATAACCTCCTTCCCTTTCTGAAAGCCGGGCACTACATTTTACCATTTCCAATCATCCAAGAGCTCTTCTGACCTCCATGCATTTTCAAAGAGGATAGCCAATGGCTCTGAAATTACCTCAGCCAATTCCTTCAGTATCCTAGGTTGCACCCCATCCAGCCCCATTGACTTGAAAGCATTTAGTTTGTCTAAGTTCCCTAACCTGTTCTTCTTCTATTCTAAGCTGTTTGTCTCCTTTCCTGTCTTTGCTGCCAACCTCATTCATCATCTGGTAGCTGTTCCCATTTATGAAGACAAAATTATTTTGTTTCTGAGTCAAATAAATACATCTTTCAGAAGCAGACTAGCTGAGTAGTTTCACATTAAGAGTAATTTAGCCATCATTTGTTGGATGGATGTTTGATGTTTACATCAAATTTGGAGGATACAATGCCTGGAACACTTCTTTCTGATGCAATTTTAAATTAATAACATAATTACGGAATCAAGGAACTGAACTAGTACAAGGGTCTCATAAATGAGTTATTAAAAAATCAGTTTTGACCTACTGTAGTTCTTAAAGATGCATGGCACGTTTAAAAACTGGTCAGGATGTTAACTCGCCTCTTTTTATTGATTTCTTGCCTCCCTAAAGTCTAAGTGCAATTTCAGTAGTATATAAGACATCTTTCACTCTCTCCCAAACTTTCCTCTCTTTTTTGGAAATTTAATCAAAACCTTCAACAGATTAGGATGAAATGATAGCCTCAGTATTTTATGTCTACAAAAATAAAGTAAAGTGGGTATCCAGAGTTCATGGACTGAGCTGCATTGCTTTCCAAGAAAAAAATATCTATAAATTATGTTTTCTTCATGATGACAAGATGTCCATTGCAAACACAGTCAGGTACCTGTCATATTCACTCAGAGACACATTTTAGTACATTGCCTTAAACTCTGTGGAAAAGTATTCTAAGTACACTTAATAAAAGAGAAAAGAATCTTGACAAGACACAATGAAGCCAGTTAACCCAGGGTCTGTGTTGGCAAGGCCAGGAGCCAGGTCATTTACTTAAAAAAAAATTGTCTAGAGGGTAAAACAGATCAAGGTCCACAACCACAGATGTGGGTATTACTCAATTGGAGTCAGCATTGCCAGGTTGTTGAAGAGGCCTTTGACCATTACCTAAAAGCACTGCTCCACAACAAAACATATGATTAAAGTGGCATACAGTATTTTACCCTTCCCTGTCTCAATCCATCCTGTTAAAGCTGGAAGATATCTTTCTTTAATTAAATATTTAGCAGACAAGAAGGAAAGTAAGCATGACTTGGTGAATGGTTGATGGCCTGATGCTTAGCACGCTTGCTTGGAGAAGGAAAGGTTTCAGTCCCTGTTCTAATGCACACTTAATATAAACAATAATTGGAGCAGGGAATTGAACCCAGATCAACACTTCCTGGGTAAATGTTCGAATTAGTGATTTACAGATGAAAAATCAGGATGACCTCCTCAGTCATATTTTGTGAGGCAATGGTTGCCTGGCCACCCCAGCTCTCAGTACTTGGAAAAAAAACCCCTGGACACACCAGGTGCTCCTGGGTGGGGAGACAATCCCTGCTGCTACACACTGCCCCACGCTGCATGGAGGACTCTGCGTGAGCCCCCTGACCCTCCCTGCTGTCCCAGCCCCAACCCTCCCCATGGCTGCCCTGCCCACCACAGCTCCAGCCCTTTAAGGAAAAAAAAAAAAAAAAGAGAAAAACCCTTAGACTCACCAGTTTATGCCTGGTTGGGGAGTGATCCCCACTGCCCCCTGCTGCCCTGCACTGCATGGGGGGCTCTGCACAAGCTCTGGAAACCCCTCCAGGAGTGGTGAGACCTGGGTTTTTTCTCAGGTATTTTTTTCTTAAAGGGCCAGAACTGGAGCGGGCGGGGCAGCTGTGGAGGTGGGGCTGAGGGAGCGGGGGCATTGGAAGGCTCATGCAGAGCCCCTCATGCAGTGGGGGGCAGTGGGGATTACCCCCCACCCAGCAGCACCCTGTGAGTCAGGGCTTTTTTTTAGAGCATGGGGAGCTAGGGTAAGTGGAGCAGC
>NW_017728886.1:176020763-176022997 GCF_001723895.1 Crocodylus porosus | reverse complement strand
AGGGAGGGGACAGAGCCTGGCAGGGGTCCCCCCCCATGGTTCCCTCCTCCCTCCTCCAGCCCTCCCTCACCCACCCTCTACTTACCAGCTCTGAGTCCGGCTGTAGATCCCTGTGCAGTGGGTGGGGACTGTCCGAATCATCAAAGCTCTCTGAATCTTTTCCAAAGATTTGGAGATCTTTGAATCAATTCAGACCTTTTTATCAGTTCCCTGATTCAATTTGGATTTGGAGATTCAGCCACCAAATCGAGCCAAATTTCCTCCATATTGAATCAGCACCTGAAACTTCGCACAGCTCTAGTGCTTGACCCTCCTTATGTATTGTCTGGAAAGTATCAGTGCCGAATGGTGAGATATAGAGTTCAGTAGGTTCAAGTCACCACAAAGTAAGGTGCTGAAACCTGGATACTTGTATGGAACCAGCCTGGTCTACAGCACTGCAAATTACATGTGCATGCTCTTGTGGATGCACCCTTTATGATAATTTATCTAGTTTGGCTTTTACTATATATATTTTTTTATTTTGTTGCATAACAGTGCCAAATCAGAACAAGGGGAGTGGGGAAACAGCAACAGAAATGAAGGATCCTGGAGAAAGATTTAGTTCATGTACAGTTGGAAAAAAGGAAAATTCTGGCTGAATCTAACTTTTTCTCCATCCCATAGAAAGTATAACTTTGTTGATAGTTTACCCTCCTGCAAACTGCATGAGAAGCATTACTAAGCAGACAAAAGAATCACTCTCTGAAATATCAGTTTCATTATCAAGAGTAATTATCAAGGAACATTTCTAACACATTTTTGGTTCATCATAATTATAACAAGTCCTATAGAGCTTGTTATGGTAGTCTTAATTCAGTCTAAGTGACAAACGCAACTCATTATCATAATAAGAAAATATAAATCTAACAACAATTCATCCCTATTCTGTATTTTAGGATGCTGAGTTATATATTCATACATAATAGTTTTCTTGGGAAAAAATATGGGCACCTACAGCAGAATATAGCTGCAAGTAATTAAGACAAAATTCTTGGAATTAAGGTGCTGCTCAAAAAATAATTAGTATTTTAACATTTTGTTTGGAAAATATTCCAATTCTCTTTTTAACTAAGACTGAAACCTTCCTAGTTGCTTTTTAAAACCCTAAGCCACATGCAAAAACTCAAAAAAATGTAATGACTACCTCAAGCTGAACAGCTAAAATGAGAAAACTTATAAAAACCAAAAATAAAGATTCTTCTGACATTAACTCAGCCATACAGCATGTACTCATGATTTCCATTTTAAAACACTATGTCTTTATGAAGCCGCCATTCAGGCAAGAATTCCTATTTAGGGAATGTACTTTTAAAGCATTTGCTTGATTTTAACATTAGCCTGCAATCTCATCCACCTGAAATAGATGGGGATAAAAAGTTCATGTTTAAAAGTTTTCCTAATTAGGGCTTTAGAGGTTAGACTTAAGCCAACCCACTATCCATATACCTTGAACTTCCCCAAAATGTGGGGTCTAACCAGTAATAAGTAAAGAGGAAGAATCACCTCCTTGGTTTTGCTGGAGAAGCTTAGATAGATGCATGCCAGAGTATTATTGCCCTACTGGCTACAGCATCACACTGCCGGCTCATATTCATAGAGTGGTCTATTATTACCATTAGGTCCTTTTCATCTGTGGTGCTAGTCAGTTTGGTGCTGCCAAGCCTGAAGGTGTGTTGGGGGTTACTTGTCCTGAGGTGGAGTGCTTTACATTTCTCATTGTTGAACGTCATCAGGTTTTGATCCACCCAACTTGCAAACCTGCCTGTAACTGTAGCCTATCTTCAAGTGTGACCATACTTCCCCATTACTTGGTGTTGTGCATGAACTTGGCCAGTGTGCTCTTCACCCCCACATACAAATCGTTAATAAAAATATTAAAAAGTATTGGACTGAGTACTGACCCCTATGGGACACTGCTGCCCGCTTTTTACCAGGATGACACAGATCCGTTCACTATGATTCTCTGGGCCCTATCCTTCAACTAGTTTCTCGCTCACCTGACTGTCTCAGAATTAAGCCCACGATCCTCCAATTTTGTCGTGAAGACATTGTGGGATAGTAGATCAAAGGCCTTTTGGAAGTCTACATATACAATGTCAATCTGCTCTCTCAAATCCAAGTGGCTCTCTTGGGTCCACATTTGGGCCAAGCTGTATATTAAGAGGGAAGGGTCAAACAGGCTATAGAGAAGC
>NW_017728886.1:176007466-176020663 GCF_001723895.1 Crocodylus porosus | reverse complement strand
GTATATTTATTTCTGTTAACTTATTTTAGATATAAAACTCTGAGTTGTAACATTAGCAGATAAAATTGTCCAGAAACAGTGGTTTTCAAGTTGACTATTGTGACAAGCCTGTGCTCACTGTGTCACTGCTGGCCTGCTCTGCCCACCTAAGCATGCTGCACCAGGGTCTACTCATCTGCCACAACTTAATGTTACTTGAGGTTCCACTGGAGGATGTTGTTTAGTGTCTTCCCAACCCTGGGTGCCTTGGCTGGTGCTTTTTCTGTGGGCCTCCTTTCTTAACCTTCACCCTAACCTTAAGGGGTGCTTTTCTACTTGGGTGTCTGGCTTGGGTCTTGATGGGATCTGGATGTGCTGCAGGCACCGTCAACTCCTTCTGGGCAGTCTCTCTCCGCCCCACCTACCCAGCTGGTGGTACAGTTGGAAAATGAACAACTTAACGATACTCAAACTGAAATTCTCCCTGGGGTGTGGGCAAACAGGGCAATGATGCTCTCTGCATCAGGGGTCTCTTCTTTGTCACCTCCTTCCCTATGTGTGTCAAGTAAACACCATGCACCTGTTGTGCAACTCTTGCATCAGGACTGTGTTCCCAAGAGCACTGGCCTCTGGATCAGCCACCCCCAGCCATGACTGATAGCTTTGTATGGGGTGACTTCCCATGCCCTGGCTTCCCCTAGGGGCCTGGCATTGCCCAACCTTGGGTCTCAAGGCCTGAAATCATGTCAGCATGATGGGTTCTGTAGCTCTACTCCCTGACTGGTTTGCTTCCCTGGCGGGACCTGCTGGTGCATCCTGGGCCACCTCCATCCCACCCCATCCACCCTGTATGTACCTGTGGACCATGTCTGGCCTGGGTGCAGTCTCGGCAGGTTCCAAGCCCCTGGTTCTGTGGGTGACTGCCCCTTTGCTGGAGCCCAGGCCCTTTCTTTCCTTGGTCTGGTCTGCATGAGCCACCTCTGATTTGGGTGGACTCCATGCCTTTAATAGATGAGAGCTCAGATGTGGTGGGGAAACCCCTTCCACAGTTGGAGCTGCTATACTGCCCAGTGGTCTATCGACTTGTGGCTCTGCTGGCCCATGCCAGGTATGGGGAAGGTGTCTGGAGGTCCTGAGGGTGCTCCCTCCTTTCTGCTCTCACCACCCCATTCATGGTGAGTCAGCTTCTTTTGTCTTGGGAGCCTTGAGGAGCCAGCCCAATCTCCAGTCTGACTTGCAGCTGTGGGGCGCTGAAGCAGCCATGTTGAGACTGGTCGCTTGCAGTGAGTGGGGCACGGACCTGCCACAACTGTTATCTTCTAATTGATGCAACTTTAGCATGCATTCAATTTATTTTTAAAGGAAATGAAATAGGAGGAAGAAAATAGGCTTAATTGATCTATACATGAGCCTGCTTGTGCTTTTAAGCTCTGATAATTTCTGATTTAATTGTAGTTAGGAGAGGCATCATCCACATTTCAATGAGGAGTTTGAAGCCCTGGATAGGCAAATTCTTGCTTTTCCCATCGCTGGACCCAATCCAGTAAGCTGTGCGATTTGAAAGGTGGAACCCATTCTTTTGTTTCAGACAGTGTTTAGCACCACCACAATAACATCTATAAATCTATTTACATTGTGATGCCACATCTTGATAACTGCTCCACTCAAACACTGCAGTGCTGATTGCCATAGAAATAGCTATAAATAAATAACAATGTAAATTTTGGAATGCAGAATGCAGCAAGAATTTTGGCCAGACACTTTAAAATTAGGATATTTGCAATTATTTCATGTGCAAAATGTCTATGTTTCTTATGTCAGAACAATGGGTTTATTGTTTGTCTTTTTGTTTCATGGAGTGTGTTTCAATGCAAGACATTTAGAGCCTTCCTCATGCAAATTGTTTCAGTAGCAGCACCTGTGCCTGTCAGGCTGTGCTGGGAGCATGTGAACTGGGGTGTTACAAAATAACATACCCTGAGAGTTGAGATCATCCAGTGTATTCAAGCTAGCAGCCCCCTAGGTTTAATCACAAAGGGTTGAAGTCAGGGCATAATCAGTGAGGGGTCCTTTACTACAGGATTTGCTCCCTGCCTCGGTCCATTAGACCTGGAATCTGCTGACTTCACAGGCACACTGAAAGGCCCATTTGTTCTCCCCGGCTCTCCCTGAAGGAAAGAACAAAATACTCTGAGTTTCTGGGTGATTTGGCAGGATTTGGAGTCACTGTCAGTTTTGTTTTAAATATAGTGTACTGCAACATTTGTAAATGTGCCATCCCTTTGGTGTGGGTACATATTTTCAAATAGTAGTAGTAAAATATATCCCTATGATTTGAATTAAATTAAGTGAGCAGTGTTTCAATGGATCCTAATAAAGAACCTCATCAGATGCTTACTAACTACACTCAGGTGTAAGTTTTCTAGCTACCATATTTTTTTACCACACCCTCTGAAAATAAAACACATTTTTTAAAGGCAGACTGTAGATATGGAAGAGGAACTTCCATGAGGCATGGCCAAAAGCTGGCTTTTTCATAAAGAGGGAGTGCTGTAAGATGTCTGCCTGCTTCAATCTCAGGCAGCAAGTGGGAGGACTGAAATGCAGTGTTGACCTTTTCCCAGCTCTCAAATTGGCAGCAGTTGAAATAACCAAAGATTCCATGGAAATCAAGAACCACAAAACTAAGACTATAAGTGTCTGAATTAAGTGTGTGTGTGTTGGGGAGGGGGGGAATAAGACAATACATTGGTAATAATGTATTTTTTTTAGCTTTTTACTACTTACAAGAAAAAATTGCATGGAACTTGCTGAAACTCTAACAATCTTTGGGATCACTCATATTTGTTTCTGATGTCTCTCCAAATGTGTTAGATGCTGTACAGACACAGAAAATGGTAAGTGCCAATAGTGAGGAGTTCCTGCTGCTTGGAAGAAATTAGATAGTCAAGTAAACATTATTATTATTATTATTTCTGGACTGACCGTTATAATCAAGAAAAAATGGGGATATGTAAATTGAACTATCATAATTTTGCCAGTGATTTCAGGGGGTACCTGGTCTGACTCTGAATATAAGTTGACTCCCAGCTCTGGCTTTGTTGTCTTTCCTACAGCATTGCTTTATTTATCTATTCTTTATTCTTCCTTTAAAAGGCAATGCGGAAAAACACACCGCCTAAAAGGAAACATATAGGAAACAGCTATTGCAAAGTATCGGCCTGGTTTCCAGAGGGAGACCTCTGCTTACTTTACTGGTCTTTTGTGTGAACTGAGTGATAACCTGGAGCAAATCCATTTGCAAGAATCCAGACAATGTTTGATTTCTTACTTCTTGCTAAACAGTATAGCAAATAGTATAACCCAACAGGGATCTGCAATTCTTGCAAAGTACGTGGAATGTGCTGGAATTTTCCATTTCATACATCACTCACATTTTCCTGCTGCTTCCACAAAGTCAGAAGTCTTTAAAAAGTATTAATGAAGCGGGGAAAAAATCCTCTCTCTCTGTCTCTGTCTCACTCAAGTTTGGTAGATTCAGGATTAGGTGCATAACAAAATAGTGCACATTACACCATGCTGTCTGCCACCATTTCATTTTTTCTCATTGCATTGCTTTGACAGCAAGGTCATTCATCTTTCTAGTCAGAAATAAGAAGTAAATAGAACATTAGACATCTATTTGATTTGAAAGTTGTGTTGTATATTTTAGAGAGGGCACATTTCTGCGGTTTGTGCTGCTGCCTTGTTTTCACTGTATCACAACAAGCTGTACTACTTCAGGTAATAGACACAATTGACAATCTTGTCAAGGCTAAGCAAAGCAGCTGTGGAATCAACAAATTCCTGCTGAATTGGGGTAAGCTGGGAGAGCGTGTATTGCTACTGTTTGCTCTGTGACTACATAGAAAACTTAGTAGAGTGGAAGACAGAGGCCTAGCAAGGCAACTCTGTACCTTGGGCAGTATTGGCACAGAGCAGCTATTTTTTCACTCTCTATCCCAGTTATGTTACTGCTGAAGGGGTACATATTCCTGCATTATAAATAAATTATTAGCACCTTTTATGTGTATACAGTTGAGGTTGGTCTGAAAGTTGTACTTTCAACATGTAAATAGTTTTTACTAAGGATGCATTTATTAGCTTTATTGCAGAAAATCATTTTGATGTGGCTAACTTGTGGATAGGTGGAAAAGCTTAGGTGGTGTTTTGTATGTGCATTAACAGAAAGTTAGATGCCTGTGGAAGTTTATCACCAAGGCTAGGGACAGAAATTATATATAAACTGGTATAAGTGATTGGAAACTGGTTCAAATCTGTAACACAACAGATGTTCAGTGCACAGATGACAGAACAAAGAGCAACCATCTCAAGTTGCAGTAAGTAAAGTTTAGGTTAGATATTAGGCAGAATTTTCTCACTAGAAGTGTAGTAAAACACTGAAACAGGTTACCCAGAGAGGTGGTAGAAGCTCCATCCTTGGTTAGACAAAGCTTTGGCTGGGATGATCACCCCCTGATGCCTCCATTTCCATTTCACTGACTGGCGCTCTTGCCTGCATCGCATGCCAGCCTCTGGCTTCTTTACTATTCCTTTCATCCAGGAAAAGCACACACACCAGCTGCAGGTTTTTCCTCAGCCTGGCAAAGGGTTTTTCAACCTGAAAGCTGGCAGCCCAGGCAGCTAACTGAGCTCACCTGGAGCTTCTCAACTCTCCTTCAACCAGGAAGCCCCAGGCCTGTCAAAGATGGGACAGGTCTGGGCTTTCTCCACCCAGGACCGTGCATGTGTGTGGTGGCTGGAGGTTTTAAGGCACCTCCTACCTGCCTTTCACCAGGGAAATCCTCGGTCCTGGCATTTCCTGGGGCTGCTGCACTGCTACAGTCCCACCAGGCCTCCTGACCCTGGCAGGGTACAGTTTTAGTGATTATGCCCAGGACCTGGGTCCTCTTCTTTCCCCACAATCCCTGTCCATACCTTCAAGTTCATTCTGGCACAGGAGCTCAGCAGGCACATGTTCTTCCCCTGCTGGCTGATGATAGAGTGAGTGTCCCCTCCAGCTCTGAGAGTGGGGCAGTAAATGATTGTGAAACCCAAGGGTAAAAAAAAGAAGGAAATGAGGACAGAGTGAGGAGGGTGGCATTCATTCCGTCTGCATGTGGAGCTTAGGGAACCTCAGGAATGGGAGACACACTTTCAGGGATACCAGTTGCTCCACCAAACCAGCATCTAAGGAGGTGCAGTGGGGTGTCACTACATTCCCAGCTATGCTGAACACCGTCTCACTTGGAACATTGGTTGGTGGGCAGGACAGGCAACCATGGCCAAAATCTGGCCATATCTGGCTGTGGCTTGCCCAGTAGGCCACGGGGTTGCACAGCAGTGGATCCACATCCTTGGCAAGATAGGCAGCCACCAAGGCCTGTGCATTACCTGCCTGATGGGGGGTCTGGTACCTCTGGACTCCACCATGGAAGCTATGCCCTTGGCCCAGCTATAGTGGAGGAGGAGACTGGATGGAGAATGGTGTGCTGATATGGGACAGTGGATCTCCCTCTTCCACGTCTCTCCATCTCCACCTTTTTGCCTCCTTGACTTCCTTGACCAGCACCTCTGTCCACTGATCCAGGGTTTTGCTGCTACATACACTGATGCTCCCCTTCACCCTTTAGTCACACGTGGTGGCCAGAATGTAGAACATACTGGACCGGAAGGGATGAAGCCAATTCCTGATGCCCTCCTTCAGCCCCCTCACCTCTGCCTGCATGTCTGGTAACAGCGGCTTGCCCCAGAAGGAACATTGAACCCCTGGAACTTTACCATTTGGTTCTGAAGTTCCCTCACTACAGGGATCACATAGCTAAGGAGGACATTGCTGGTGCTGAGGCTCTTGGTGGTCTCAAGGAAGGGCTTGAGGATCACCAAGATCTGAGAGATGGTATCCCACCCTGCTCTGTTAATGGGGCCACTGATCCCAATCTCCCTGAGCATGCCCATCTCATGGATGGCCTTCTGTTCCACCAGTCTCTCGAGCATCAGGTATATGGTGTTCCACCGAGTGTCCACATCCTGCATGATTTTGTGCTGTGGGATTTTCAGCTCTGCTCTTTGTCCTGCAGCATCTTGTCCCCTGTAATGCTCCAGTGGAAGTAGCCTACCATTTTCCTGCATTTGGAAATGAGCTTGCTGGTTGTGCTGGTGCTGTTACCAGCAGCCCTGTCCCCCTCCAAGGCATCCCTGACAATGAGGTGGAACATATGTGCCACTCAGCAGATGCCAACAAAGTTGGCATCACGCACTGCCTTGACCATATTGGCCCCATTGTCAGTGACTATGAACCCATGGAAGAGCTCACCCTGCCCAATGAGTCACCCCTGCACGAAGCGGTTCATGGCCCCTATGATCTTGGTTGCTGTGTGGGACTCATCCATCACCTCGGCTTGAGGGAGACCCCACCAATAGCCTGACTGGTCACACCAGTGCCCTGTGGGGGAGAGGTATGCATGATCTCCACCCCAGCTGCTCCAGATATCCAAGGTGAAGTGTAAGGCCACCTGCGGATCTGCCTTGTGCAGCTCCTACCTCAAGTACTCCCTGCATACCTCATACAGGGAGAGAACCACCATCCTGCTGAAGGTGGTGTGTGCAAGCACTTGGTATGATGGAGCCATGAGCACAATGAGCTACCTGAACCCTGACCGCTCAACAAAGGAAAAGGGATGACCATTGGCAGCAAGCATCTCCCCAGTGCTCTGGGTGATCTTGGTCGCCTTTGCAATGTGCCCCCCTTTCTGTCTGCCTTTCCTCCACTCTTCCAGGGTGGCCTGCTTTAGGGGGATGGGGGCTTTGGAGTGAGAGGGGGATTTCTTTCTGGGCATGCTCCTACTTGTGTCAGGCTGAAGAGTAAAGGATCAGACTGAAGGGCAAGTGGGTGGTGTCTGCAGAGATGCATCAGCATCCCTGTAGTGCTCATGTGTTTTGTTCCCTTGCCCTGGCTGTTTGTGGCTCAGCAGTGCAGGCAGATAGCATATGTGGGATCATCTGCCAGATCAAAATGATCCCAGACCACACTACCCCCTTGCTTCTGGGGTGTTGGTGCATATGTGGATGCTACCTTTTCCCCCTCCTCAACAGGCAGAGGCACAGCAACAGGAGAAGTGGGCTCAGATGAGCCTCTTGCCTCCACAACCTCTACCTCAACCTCCTCTGAAGTGCTTTCTGGGGAAGGAGACCTGGCTGTAAGAGGGGTGTGGACAACAAACTCAGATGCTTTCCCCTCCTTCCCCAGAATTTTCCTTTCTGTGGCACTCAGATCCAGAACCAGCTCTTCCTTTGGCACTGGAAGGCTCAGCATGAGAAGTGAAATGAGGGTGGAGGAGACTGTCATTCTGGTGCTGTTTGTTGGCATGGTGGTGGTAGTGGGGGGGTTATGGCTGGTGCTCTTGGAAGGGATGCAGTTTGGGGGTGGAAGGGAAACTTACAGCTCTCCCTCTACCCCCTCTTCTGTCCCCCCCTGAAGGCTTGCCAGCTGCCTTTCCAGCATGTTTCATAGTGTGTTTGGTGTGCTGGAAAGTCTGTGTGTTCTTCTGTAATGTATTTATGTAATATATGTAGATAGTAGTATGTATGTATTTATGTACATACATTTATATACATGTAATTTATGTAATACATACATTAATATATTTTATTTATGTGTTCCTGAATAAATTCTATATTATATTATGTAATATATGTTGTGCTTCCCTGCACAGTGAATGGAATGCACACTGTGAGAGAAAGCACATATTTCTTTTCTGATGGAAAAGAATGAAAATAGACTAATAAAAATTTTTAAAAAGAGGATTTTTTGGGAAGGAATAAATTGAAAGGAGTGAATATAATAATAAAAGGGTATTAGGAAATCAAAATATATTTCATCTCACTTGCTTGGAACAGACTAGCAAGTAGGAGGCGATAGCCTTTCTCTGATGCTGCCGAGCTGCCGGAAGACACAGCTCAATAACTGACCCAAAGGCACAGAGAAATCTTAGTTCAAACAATGCTTTTATGCTGTTTTTCCATCTTTCCCCCAGAGCACTGGGATTGGAAGGGACCTCAGGGAAGGATCACAGTCACTGGCCAGCTATGCAGTCAACATCAGAACAGTCTTTCCCGCTCTTCCCTTCCCTCTCCTTAGTTTGTGTTTAGCTGCAAGCAAACCCTTTAAAACTTGAAATGTTTTGAAACTTGAAATGTTTTGAGTGCCCTCATTTCATTTCAAGGCTGTTTTGAAACCTTTTGTTTCATTTTGATTTCACTGTTTCAAGCTCAAAATGAGTCGAAACAGCATTGAAAAGAAACACCTGTTCAAATTTCACACAGCCCTAGTTCTAAACTGCAGAGCACAGTGGCAGCAGCAGCAAATGGTAAGTTTGCAACTGAGGGAGTGTGGCACCTCTTCTTAAAACTTTAAAATTTTGGGATAACTTTTCTATTTCTTATAATTGCTAGTGCCATTCCAGAAACACGATGAATAGTGCAGGCAGACATTGCCTGCCAGACCCGCCTGTCAGGATATGCAGCATCTCAGGTGACATATAGGTAATGCCAAAGATATCCCACTGACTAAGGGGGAGGTGAAGAGGATGTGTTTGGACTGTGGGCCAAAACCCATCCTCTTCTTATTTCTGCAGAAGACTTTCAAGAGAAGAAACTGAAAAGAATGAATAACTGAAAGAAGAACAGAGTAAATAATAATAAAAGAGAAATAGAATAGAAATAGGTATACATACAATAGTTAGTTAATGTTTATATAGTGTATATAAGTAAATAGTGTATATCTAGGGTGCAAGGAAGGAAATTACACATTCCTTTTTTCTACTTTTGTATTACTTTACAATTTTTTTAAAAAAATTCTGACTCCTTTTTTATGAAAAAATCATGTACATGCACCCCTATATTAATTCTGAAATAGTTTTTGATATTCATACAGTTCCTTCTGAATGTGGTGTGTTTTCTTTCATAGGCAGCTTGGCATGGCAGTCCATGCAGTTTGGGTGTGGGTGGATGGGAGAGGTGATCACCATACCTTAGCATGGGGATCCCTGGCTGGGGGGCATTTTGTGAGTGATGGGATTATGGGAAGACAGTGGCAGGGTGGATGGATTTGTATGGCAATGCTTGCACAAGTACAATGCTTGTAGTACCACCAATCACAATGTACAGGGATCCTGGCAAGCCAGACTTCTGAGGGGGCAGCACCTTTTGGTAGCATTGCAAGAAATATTGCCCCCCGCCCACACACACAAAAAGTGTCCCATCCCAAACCCAACAAGAAAAAGTGACAATACTGTGCCAGCTGGGGAGCTGGAGGCTTAACATTTGAAAGAGGGCAATTAGCAACTTCTCAGGCTATCTTGAGATTATTCTTCGGTTTTGTTTTTTGCATCACTTCCACCACACTCTTCACCCCACCTTCCCCACCCTGTGTGGCCTGCCATCTGCTTGTGGGCAAGCTGCTGTGTGTGGGTCCCTGGCCAGGTGCAGTGGGGGGAGGGGGGCAGTTCATCCCGCTGTTCGTGCACTGCTGGCCGGGTCCTCTGCTCCCAGACATGTGTGCAGGCATGCTGGGCAGTGTGGTGGTTGCCAGGTGGTGGTGGCGTAGGGGGCTTGGTGTCCCTGCTGGATGTGGGGGGCAGCTGTCCTGGCCACAGGGATCCCCAGGACCCAAGGAATCTTAATGTGCCTCTACACCATTCCCCACCCCCATGCCCCAATCTGTCATGCTGCTGCTGTGTGCTGTCATGGGACAGGGTCCTTAAGGATGGCCATGATCTCCCAAGGCCCCTTGACCATGCGAATTCGGCCCAATGGGCACCCTCAGTTCTCGTCCACCATGTCTTTGACTGAAACTATAAATAGGGAGGCTGCCTTTAAGCCCTCTTGGGCACAGTTTGATGGACTGTCTGACCTCGTGGGTTCCTGGGGGTGTTTCGGGGCAGCCTAGCCTTCTGGGCTATATGCATGGCTCCAACTGCCCCTTTACCATGCCCCAAGCCTCACAGATGGTACCGACATTGTCCAGTCTGGACTTTATTGTAATTTGGCCCCCTTGTCCTCACTGGGCTCTCCACATCCCTGTCTCTGTGCCCTCTCTGGTGCTGGGCTCTGTCCCCGCCCCCACCCCACGCCAAGTTCTGCGCCCTCTGGCACTGGGGTTTGTCCCTCCCCAAATGTCATGCCCTCTCTGGCACTGAGGTCCCCACACTATCATGGGTCCCTTTCCTCCTTCCCCAAATAGCCTCACCCAAACCACCGGTCTTATAAAATGGCAAACAAAACATAATCCCCTGGGCTATAACATAACACAAGCTATGTAAGGTGTGCTCAGCCCCTCTACATTACCCAGAGCAGAACTTAGGCCTCTTCCCTTCACATGTTTCAGGAGGGCTCCTTCTCCCTTGGCTGCCAGCAAAAACTGCCTCCCCATCCTGGGGTTTATATGGACTCAGGGCCCTGCCTCTTCCGGCCAGCTGACCAGGTGCAGGTGTAGGCTAATTTCCTCATTAGCTGGTCGCCATGGCAATATGCACCTGGGCTCCTGTCTGGCTCTTTGGGCTCTTCCCAGGCAGTTTCTGCTCTTTCAGGAGCAGGCATCTAAGTGCCCTGTGACACTTGTCTTGGGCATTCATCCTTTTCTGCTGTTTTATGTGAGTATACAAAAGGCAGGAAACAGATCATTCATTCTCTTTTAAAGGATAAAAATCCTTTATCATTTTATTCACCCTTCTATTTTTTTCCATTAATAAACACATGAGTTAGTTACATTTGTATAAATCCAAGTGTAGAAGTATTAATAGTTCCACAACTTAGCAGCTACACTGACTGGGGCCACCCAGCCCCTCCTGCTACAGAGCATTCAGCAGACAGGGGACCCCAACACCATTTGGGCAATGTTACCCCATAGTTTGTGATAGGTATCCCTGCAGGGCAGACAATTAATGAATGGTTTTTCTTTTATGAGAAAAAGACATGTAAATGGAGCACCACTTTAATGTTGAAATACAGTTTAGAAATTCAGACAGCTCCTGAATTGGCATCTTTGTAAAAACACTAAGTCACCCAGAGCTGATATAAGATCCCTATCACAGATCAGATAACATACAGGTCAGAACAGCACCACCTGGTATATGTGCAGGAGTGCAGCACTCTGCATGGAGCTCTGTCAGAGCTATTAGCCCATGGGAGTTTCCAGAGCCTCCTAGTTCTAGCCACATGCTTCTGTTTCTGCATCCCATCACATGCCTAGAACATTACCGGCCAGCTGGTAGGCAGAACCCTTCTTTGGGACTCTACTTGGACAGGGGAGGAGGGTGAGGAGGGGTAAGAATGGTGGGCATCAGGGCTTGGGAGTGAGTAGGGGACCTCTGAAGGGGGGGCAATATGTTTAAAACCATTGCTTCAGTCAAGCAGGATTGCCAGCCTAGGAACGCTTTTTTAGCAAATTAAAATCCTCACATTTTTAACTGACAACCAGGCTTTTTTTTTTTCTATGGTTAGTATTAGCTCTCTAAATTGAAACCTTCGTTTGTCAAGGGCTGAGTGGAAGTATTATATTTACATTATAAACACATAGGTAAAATATTTGGCCATCAATAAAAAGTTTTCAGATTGCCAGTAGAAAAAGTTTCCTTGGGTGATCAAACCTTTAAATCCCAGAGATGTACTAAAGCAGCTAGGACATTCATTTAAAACAGAAAATCAAAGAAAATTAGTGTTGGGAGGGACTTAATCCAATCCCCTGCTCAAAGTGGGACCATCCTCAACTAGATCACTCCAGCCAGGGTTTTGTCGAGCCAGGCCTTAAAATCTTCCAAGGATGCAGAATCCACCACCTAAGTAACCTGTTACAGTGCTTCACCACCATCCTCATGAGAAATATTTTTCTACTATACAATCTAAACTTCCCTTACTGCAACTTGAGACCATTGTTCCTTGTTTTGTCATCTGAGAACAGTCTAGCACCATCCCCTTTGGAACTATGACATTTGGAGACACCGGCCGCCCATCCAGTGGCAGCCCCAAGATCTGAGTGGTCTGAACCACGAAGAATAAAGACACCAAATAGTCCCCTTTGGAACCATCCTTATGGTACTTGAAGGCTGCTATTAAATCCCCTCTCAGTCTTTTCTTCTGCAGACTAAATAAGCCCAGTTCCCTCAGCCTCTCCTCAGAAGTCATGTACCCCAGCCCCCTCACCATTTTTGCTGCCCTCCGTTGGACTCAGCTCCAATTTTGCTTTGGCCTTCCTGAGTTTATCCTTACATGCCCAAGCAATATTCTTATACTCCTCCCTAGTCATCAGTCCAAGATTCCACTTTTTGTAAGCTTCTTTTTTGTGTTTAAGCTCATGAAAAATTTCTTTGCTGAGCCAAGCTGGGCGCCTGTCATATTTGCTGTTCTTCCTGCACAACAGGATGTTTTGATCCTGTGCCCTCAGTAAGGTTTCATTAAACTACAACCAGATCTCCTAGACTCCTCTCCCCCTCAGACTGGCCTCCCAGATGATCCTGCCCATCAGTTCCCTGAGGAACCTAACTTTATTTATTTTGCCTAAGACAGGATGTTCACATAGTATCTAGAAAAATATTTAGGAAAACTGATGATAAATATGTTTGAAATGTCAAAAAATGGACAGCAATTCAACACACTGGGCAAATAAGAAACTGCAAATGATGATAAATGAGAAACAAATTCTGGCCTTCAAAACTGTGTCTCTGTATGCATGTATTTTAAATTGGACATTCAAGTCCTTCTGCTGTTCGAATATTATTTTCTTTTAATACCTGAGAATTTCTATACCTTTTCTGTGTGCACCTGCACAGACACATACACAAAGGGAAAACAATGGTGGAAATCCTTTCCTGTTTCTCATAGCAACTCTATTATTTATCTGGTTTACTGCAGTTTGTTATTTTTTAAATATAAAAAATCTAAATTAAACTGAAAACTTGGTAATTGATGCACTTTTTTGTCTTTTTTTTCTTTTTTTCCTCCCTTACTAAAACAACAGAGACAGGAAATGCAACAGTAAATATTAAGGGACATTAGATGTGCATACTCAAAAGGTAAAGCTTACAAGCATTAGAAACGTATTTGCAGTAAGATATTTTAAGGAAATGAAACACCAATTGTGTTAAGGGATATGGTGTAGGATTTCATAGATTTCATAGACAT
>NW_017728886.1:176004122-176007455 GCF_001723895.1 Crocodylus porosus | reverse complement strand
ATTAGTGTACAGGCAGGCAAATGTGCCCTTGGGGGCTCTTGCCTTGCCCACAGATTGTGCCAGGGCTGGGGCAGGGGTGAGCTCCCTTAAGTGCCCCCTTAAGTGCCTTGGTCCGCTGGCTTTGCAAGGGCCGTTCAGCGGGCCAGCAGGGGCAGTATTCCCCCCGTCCCCCAGCGGGCTTAGTTTAAAGCCCGATGGAGCAGGTCAGCCATTGGATAGTTAAGGTTTCTTGCAATATGTTCAGATTTTGAGCCTTACATTGGACTTCCATTGATACCAGCCTTGATTGACCCAGCTGTAAATAGGTACTGGTAAATTCAAGGCTGTTAGACAAAGTGCTTTCCATATCATTTTAAGGCCACAGAAAGTGGTGTGCCTTAAGCACAATAATTTGTTAAATATTGGGAAAGATGTTTAACTTGTAACTTAAAACTGTAACATAATATGCCTCCTCACATGTTCATCACTACTTTCTGCTGTTTTCCTTACTATGCACTCTTTTAGTACTCAGGCTTTCTGCATTTAAAAAAATACTGCACTATACCACAAAATGTGTGATCTAATGCTATAGAAACATATATATTATGTTGTTACTGTACGTGAAAAGCATTAAGTGATCAGATTACATAATTCAAATTTATCATAATGCTTGCATACCAGGCAATTACACATTGGCATCACTACTGTATTGCATACCAGAAGGAAAAATAAATTACTGTTATATAAATTGCACACAAAAATACTTAGAACAGGAACCAGGAAATGTTAATATATTCTTCACTACATAATTCTACTTCTAGACTTCAGCAGCCAGTCTCTGTCTCTCTCTCTCATTACTTCTCCCCATTCCTTACCATTGCATTTTATCTCTTACCCAGTGGAGACCCAATAATGACCCTTTTCTACTGACCGCTACAGCTGGACTGCTGGCATCTGCTCAGCTCAGCACTGATATCTATCTGCACATCTCTCACTGGAGCTCTCATTAGCTGAAACATACTCTATCTCCATTGGCTTTCAAACCACATATATTGAAATTTGCCTATTCATTTACATGCACTCCTGGAGTTTGTGCACATATATATCTTTCTATACAGTGAATGCTAAAATCAAAGACATAATAAACAATGACCCCTAGCACTGGTAGAAATCCTTCCCATAGCAAGAGCACAGTATTTTTTTTTTTTGTATGTACATATTATCCCTTTTAAGAATCTAAAGTGCTTGAGCTATCAAAACTGAAATTGGAGGGATTACCTGTAATCCTCCAACATTCATCCTGAGAACTGATGACTTGCACTCTACCTAATAATGTAAAACTGAAGTAGGGCTAGAAGATGACTGACACGGTCGTTTGCTCACCATCATTTCAACCTTGTGCTTATTTGATTCTACAAGTGTCATACTGCTATTTGAAATTATTCATCTTTGCCAGTAGCTTTTAAGCTGAAGACATAAAAAAAATCCTTTCTAGCAGAACTTTTGAAATTATCTTTCACCTTGTGATTCACCAAGCTCTAATGTATCCATTTAGAAGAAGTGGACTGATTCAAGAACTTGTTCAATCAGCAGCTCCACTGATGAATATTCATCTGCCGCTTATTTTCAAATTGGATCTTACAGCCATCTGTTGCCCACTGCTTAGAAACAGTCAAGCACCTGCCATAATCTTGTTTGACATTTTAACATTTCCTAGGGTTTAAGCCTACTCTTTTCCTTCAGAGTCAAAAGAAGCATTGTCTAGAGCTGAACCTATGGGGTTCTACTGTACTCTGGAAAGGGTACGATGACAGAATCATATGCAACAAAGGAAAAAGTCCTGCAGTGGTGCAAAAAGTATACATAGGGCAGAAGCTGACACAACTAGAACAGTGACAGCATATTCTGCCACCCATCTCACCTCCCCAAAAGACGGGTGGGTCAAAACAGCCACAAGTTGTGTCATGGCTCAGATTCTGTTGCTATTACCAAGTAATTATTCTCTTGACTAGGAGCAGAATTCTTATCCTTTAGGTACATGTTGGTCTCAAATGAGAAAACTCTTGTTTGGGTTACTCAATGACAAGGGTTATGTCAGCATTTTTCTTCTAAAAATTTGACAGGGAGAGAGGGGAGAGGACTAGTGCAACGGTGTACATTTAATGATAAATGCAATGTCTATGGAAACCAAGTAGGAGAGCAGTGAACCATAAAATTATCTGTAGAGGCTTACCTAATTCTGCTCAGTATTCTCTGTTGTAGGATGAGATGCTTTTGGAAATGTCTTCTTAGCTTGTTATAAATGTTATATATGTATATAACACATATAACACACACACACACACACACACACACACACACACAAATACATATATATCAGAGAGCTCCAGGAGTGTTATGGACAAACAGACAGATGGGCTAAGCCCTTTATTATAACTATAATTAATTAATTAATGCCCTGAGCCTGAGAGCAGAAAAACAATTTGGGGGAGACCCCTAGTGGCAAGATGGGGGAGGCTCAGATGCCAGTTGCCTAGGCAGCTAGAGTAACAGGTGCTGGTTGCCAGGACAACCACTGGGGAGCCAGCTGACAGGGAGAGAAAGGGCCTGGCCCATAAAAACCCAGTATTTCCTGGTAGGGATTGAATGTTGTTTGGCTAGAGGGGTTAGTTTTTACATTATAGCCCAGGGGGCTTTGTCTTTTGTGTTTGTTGTTACACCGGAGGACCAGGTGAGGCTATTAGGGGTTGGAGGAGGCCTCATAGGTGCTCCACAGTAGTGTGGGGACCTGGTGCCAGAGAGGGCACAACATTCAGGGGTGTATCGACCCCAGCCCCAGAGCGGGCAGCAGCGAGAAGCCCCAGAGCGGGCAGTGTGAGACAAGCCAAAGAGCGCCGGTGGCGGGGCACAGGCTGCGAGACAAGTCAAAGAGTGTCCGTGTGGCACAGAGAGTAGAACAGACCCAAACATCATCAGGTACATCTGCAAGGCTTGGGCTGCAGTGTAAGGGGAGCCACAGATAGTGAGCCACAGATAGTGCCCCAGGTACTGAGACAGAAAATGGGCAGCCTCCCACTTGATTAATATCTTCTAATCAAGCAAGAAGCAAGTAACAACAAGGTGTGGCAGGAAAGAAGGTGGGCAGTTGGCCCATAATTGGTGTTGCGGGATCACTAGTAGACAGATCCACAGAGGCACTCCTGTCACAATAGGATATCTAAATCTGTATCTATATATATAATAAAGGTAACAATATATCTATCTATATCTATATATATATCTATATATATTTATATATATATTGATACCAGACCACCACATACGGACTTTTTTATAGCTCTATCTATCTATCTA
>NW_017728886.1:175935526-176004022 GCF_001723895.1 Crocodylus porosus | reverse complement strand
ACAAACTCAGACACATACACATCCAAACTAGTCTAGGCACATGCATACCTACCAAGCACATACATTATACACCCCAAAAGTTAGACAAAAGTCAACTGTCCATACCCGCACCCTCAGTACACATACACAGATCACTAATTCATAAATCATACACACAATGACATATATATATACACAGACACTCACCAGTTCACACACATACAACCCACCTACACATAGGTGAGTTCCTAACTTGGATGGCATGGTATGTATGTGTGTGCTTGGGGTACATGGGGGAAGGTTAAGGTGAGAGGAAGAGAGTTAAAGTGTAAGGAGTGAAAGTTGCCAGGACCAGGATTAGAACCAGTAGACTAGAGAGAAGCTGGCTGAGTAACTGAGGCTTGGGGTTACTTGAGGTAGACTGGGGCAGACAGCTGAGATATTGGAGGGTGGGGGGACAGATAAGTGGTGGCAAGGAGAAGACAGCCAGGAAAGACAGAGAGGCAGAAACCTGGGAGTTTGGGGTGGAAACAGGCTGGCAGCTTAGAGACTGGTGGTGGTGGGGGGGCAGATAAATGGTGGCAAGGAGGAAACAGTCAGGAAATAGACAAAAACCCAACTTGGGGTTTCAAAATAGCAGGTTTATTAAACAGACAACACACTACACTGCCCCATGATTTTATTGATTCTCACATACACACTCACAGCAGGAGCAGCAGGAGAAAGAGACTCAATGGAAGCATTGGAGTCCAGGTGGGGAAGAGAAACAGAGTCCAAGTCCTTGGTTGAAGATGGGATGGGGATGATAGCTACCTATCCAGGATGGAAAGGGGTCCAGTAGGTGTTGTTCAGAGGGGGGTCGCTGGCAGAGCCTCTGGGTGGATAGGTATTCTGGCATGGTGCCAGTCCAGATGGAGAGGGCATCCGAAGGAGTCAGTCTTCACTACCTCTTTTATGGGGCAGACTACCTCTGATCTCCTATAGGGGGGCCAGTCCAGGCAAAGTCAGTCCTGTTCCAGAGGGCTCCAGGTGTTCTTACTGAGCATATGCAGCCTTGATCAGTGGTGGGTTGACTCATCTTTTGTTTCTTCAATGCTGGGGGTGACTCCAAGGGCTGGATCACTGGTCCAGGTATTGGTGTTGATGATTCAGTCATTCAGAGGGAGCTATTTTTAGACCTACTGTCATTGTCTCTCAAGCACCCTCTTTCATCCCCATTCATTCAGGAACCAAGTTACATAGGAGGGTTGGTGTGAATCATGGGTTACACAACCAGGTCTGAGGACAGGATGGAGACTTGACAAACAAAATGGAAACTTGACATGACTTATGCTAACTTACATATGTAGGCCTAAATCATATAGTACCAGTAAAACAGTAATATAGAACAGTAAAAATCAATATAAACATAATAATTATACAATATAAAGAAGGAGAAAAAACAAAACAAATGGAACGTGCTACCAAAATAAAATGCTGAAGCTTATCCTATGTCTTAGTTTGCTTATACTTATCTATAGGGAATAGAGAGGGAAAGAAAAAGTCAGAAATGGCTGGGGAAGGGGAGGAATGCATTTTAAAAGAAAAAGAAAAGAAAAACTGGGGGGGTTGCTACAAGTGTATACATCCACCAGATAAAAAATCCCATCAAAATCACTCAAAAATCTATGAGTTCCCAGCATATGGCACAAACGTGGTCTCCCCATAAAGACTGTTTTCATGCAATGTGTACAAGGCTCATTGCATAGGTTACATAGAATGAATCCTCTAGAATCTAACTATTTAAGTATTGGGAAATCAGAAAGTCCATTCTCTCTCCCCAAAAATCCAACATTTGTTTCTTCATGAATTGGAATGAAAAATATCAGAATATATTTATATTGATCAGTGGAACAGACATTAAAAATTACATTTAGAAATGGATTTTTATTGTTTTTATTTTGAAGAATTAAAAAGAAAAAAGAAATTGAAATGTTCTGATTCATTAAAACAACCTGTTGAGAGACTTTTGAGGGTAATTATAGGCATGCTTATGTATGTAATATATGCACTTTAAAAACTGAATGTTGGTCCTGAAGAAATTAATAGATCAATAAATAATCTTCATTTTAAAAATAGGGATATCCCTGGAATTAGAAATCTCTTGCTGCAGCAAGTGCTCAAAATGAAGTGTGTATATATTCACTCTAGCACAACCTAGATAAACAAAGCAGCATATTCTCAAAGTGATCAAACATTGCATCTGTAAAAATTTCATTTTCATTCTAACTTTTCTTGCTTGAGAACACTGTGTGTTATACAACTTAGGTCAACATTTCAGTCAGCCATGTTTAAGCAAACATCTTTGTTCACAGACAATCCCTCAACATATCAAAACAAAAATAGTTCATTTTCAAATGTACCAAGTTGGAGAGGTGACGAAGGGTAACATTTCAGCTAAATAACAGAATAGAATAAATTGCAAGTGTCTACAGACAACCACCTGCTGCATTCCTAAAATATTACCTATATCCAGTGTTAGTGCAGTTAGATACAGACTCTTTCTGCACTATGTGATGCTATTGCAGAATATGTATCTTCCGTAAAGCGCTTAAAACCTATACTATGAAATAATACATGGTTAATGAAGGTTACGTTTTTAACATCACTGACCCAGTCTTTGGTGCAGTACATCTTTGTAAGGAAGAAGTTTTAATACAAGTACAATTCTTCTTTTTTAGATCATTAGAATCTCATACCAGCCATAATCAATGACATGTAAGGAGGGCTACCTAGCTGAATCAGGCACTCAGCATCAATCATTATTCCATCTAAAATTGAACATGCAATATTAATCACTAGTAGAAACCATGCACATTTTTTTAGCATGAATCAAAATGTTTTTTTTTAACCAAATGTCATGTCAAGGCCCTGACATAATAAAGAAGTGCGTCTTGTTCAGCTCTTACTGTTTCCACATAATAAAGTTGTGTAGACTTGTGATGTGTAGTCAAAATATTGATGTTTCAGAAATTGATGCAATTGATGTGTGAAATGGCATATAAAAATAGCATAATTCAAGACATACTACTATATATGTATTAGACAGACTCTAAAGAGGAGGCTAGGATAGGAAGATATAACAGCTAGTGATACTTTCTCAAACTGAGTTTAGACACAACTCTATCCACTAATGGCCTGAAAATAATATGTCATCCACACTGGATTATGTAGCTTTTTAAAATATGTCTTTTTTGTGATATCAGTAATCAACAGAAAAGAAAGGTTAACAGTGTTGCTAGTTAAGCTTTTATCATTTCACGTCAAAGTGAATGGCAAATCAAGATGAGTGGGACAATTTGATCCTTTTACCATTCGTTGTAGTTGTTTGTGTATCACTGCATTGATCTGTGTGCAATTCACATTTGGGAGATTTTCCTTGCAAACATCAGGGCTAACAACTTTATTTTTTGTAATGGAGCTAACTTGCCAATCTACCCGCTGCTGCTAGAAGTGGTGTAAAGGGATTATTAATCAAATTATAGTGCTAAGTTAAGCAGGCTATGCACTGATACCAATTTTGCAAAATTGTTCGTGATTTGTGAAACTAAAAGGATAGACTGAATTTGAATTCCTATTTTACTTGTGCCGCAGCATGACAGTGAAAAAATTGAGTTTTGGAATGTGTTAAAATAAACAAACACCCCTTAAACAAGCAAGAAAACCTTTTTCTTATTAGCTTTATTGTATGCGGCCCCAAAAAGGGAAAATACTAAACAGAATACTACTGGATAGTCAATGTATTCTGTGTGTACAAAGTTCATTACAGCAAAAAACAATTAAAAATAAGATAAAATAGAAGGAGAATAGGTTCATTTGGCCATTCCTTCTGCAAGGACTTATGAATACATCTTAAATATCTTGTTTCTCATGTAGTTCTGGAAGAAGGATGATGTTTATATACATCTCAAATTTCCCAGTGGACCTTCTCCAAATTGAATTCTATAAGATACCATGCTTTACTACAGTCCGCTTCATGGATTTCCTAGATCCCCTGTTTGGGAATTAACAGAAGCCAGACTTTTCTATCAGCCTTTTAAGGCTTCCATCCTAGCCTATTTATGTGATTCTTGCCTCAAGCCTTGGAGTCAGAGGTAGTTATCAACCACAGCCTGCTTGCAAAAATACTTTCTTTGCTTCATAGACGCAGACCAAGTGTAGACATTATACTGTTTCAAATTTAGGTGGTGAGAAACACACATACAGTTTACCTGTAACAAAACAGAAGTTGATGGCATATAGACTGGTTTCAAAATGTTGTATCCTGGTCTAAGATAGACCTGGATCAATGCAATATCAGACTTACTTGATCTAGGTTATTTTGGTCCATCAAACATCAGTGCCATGTCCGCTTATGAATCAAGGTAGGTTGCTATCCGCTGGTATCACAGGGGACATTGCAGGCTGCATAGCTCCCACTTACAGAGAGTCCCAACTTGAGTGCCTAGCTAGCCCCAACCCAAGATCTCTGTCTATCAGTCACAGGTAGGACAGAGGCTGGGGAGGGAAGTGGTGGGGATGAGCTGCCGGGGGAGGTGGTGCCAGCAGCACACCCCACATTCCCATCTTTTTCTTCTCCTGCTGCACCTTCCCTTACCATCAGTCAGGCATATGCCGCCCCTCACTGCCCTGTCCTCTGTCAGGAGGCTGGCAGCTGCAGGCAGCCAGCAGAGGGAAGCATGTTTGCCCTGCTCAGTGGCATGGGGGTCCCTGGGCTTTGTTCAGGGTAAGGGTACAGGGGTCCAACCCAAGATGGACAGAGGCAGGAGGGACTGGGGGAGCAAACTGCTGGGGGGAGGCAGTGCCAACAGCATACCGTGCATACCAACCAGCAGGGCACAGAGTGCCTCAGGACTTGTCCCAAGCCTCAAGACCCCGCACTGCAGATTCGTCCACTTTCATTAGGTAAATAAATAAAATTTGGAGTCCCCTGAGAGATCTCCGCTTCCCATTTTTTATGAAGATGTTGTGATGCTGAGACCATGCCAAATTCATCCCAGGAGTGGAATCTCACTGTTAATCCATGCATCCATTTATATAACCTTTATTCGTCCACTGTCTGCCTTCAGTAATTTCCAGCATGCTGGGAAACATGCACAAGTACCCCAGCCCTCTGGCCTTGGCCAGTGCAGGCTTCTGCCTCCCTCCGCCAATTGAAGAGTGAACGTGAGTTTCATTGGGTAATGGTCCACGCAGTTTAGAGAAACCTGCATAGATTGGATCAGTTCTGCCTTGGGCTTTTGACTATGGGTGGCCAACCTGCAGCACAGAGAGATGCCACAGCTGGCAAAGGCAGCCTCTGTGTCTGGCACAAAGGTGACTGGGGAGGAGATAGGCATCACAATGTAAGACAGGGCAGGGAGCAGAAAACAGAGCATCAGAAAAGAGAAGAAGCCCAGGGCAGGAAGTAGAAACCTGGGTGCATCTACATGTGTCATTAAGGTGATAAACTCTTCTTGGTTGAATTTGTTGAGTTGGTATTGCCAAATATTAATTGTAATGTTGACAGGATTATCCAGCAAGTGCTGCAGGGTAATTCTTAAAAAGTATTTGTCTTGATGTACCACAAGCATTGTTGGCTATGTGATAAAATCCTTTGCAGTTCACACCAGAGAAAGCTTCTCCCAGAAGCAGTGTTTACTTCTGTATCTGGGACTGCAGCATTTCTAGCCAGGGTGGAGCAGCCCTGGGCTGGCAGGGGGCTTTGGGGTCAATCTCAGGTTCTGGATGGTGGCACTGGCTTACAGAGGGGCCGGCTGGGGCATGAGGGTGCTAAAGTATAGGGCTAGGTGACAGGCAGCCTCTGCACTTTAGCACACTCATACCTCAGCTAGCCTCTGTCACTGTTTACACATGTGTTTCAGAAGAGTAAATTACTCTGCCATAGGATAGTACTGTCCCCAACAGTACTATAATATGGCAGAGTTTCTTAGTTTGCTGTGCCCTAATACTGGCACAGGTGTAGACTGTGACACTTTACTGCAGAGCTAATTAGTCAGCTTCACAGTAAAGTGCACATGACAACTGACTCTGAGTACGTCAACATGAGATGCTGACTGTGCATTAGCCTGATACTACTGCTCAGTAGCATTGTGTGGCAAAAAATAATGCTGAGATGCTACTGCACAGTAACCTCACTTAAAAAGTATTTGCTGACACTATTGCACAATAAGATTTCCATGCATTTATTTAGTACTTGCTTATACACTAGTACTTCCCCACTGTGTAGCTGACTAGGCAGTTGGGGCAGGTATGGGGCTAAATTGTGGCATGCCTATCAAAAAAATTTGGCCCCACTGGACTAGATTATGCTGCTCTGTCCATAAATGTACTACTTGATCCAAACTTTACCAAAATCAAGAAACAGAAGACTCAGAATGTGAGAAGATCATCCTTCAAATAGCCTACATACCTTGGTAGGGTGGATTACAGCATTTCAAGTGCTCTGTGGTACCTGCACATGTACATGCTGTCATCCCACAGTAAGTTGAGGGATCAGCTGCAATGATTTAGTTTCCACTCAGCACAGGGGAAAATGGGTAAGTAGGTTGTTACTATGGAACAGCTACAGGTAGCCAAGTCCTGCTCTGACGGTTGTTCATATATCCATACATGACAAGGGGATGTGCTTTAGGCCCAGTTTTAATTCTCAAAGCTTAATGTATGGGGAGGAGGAGCATAAATTGGAAACATAGTATTACTGAAAACAGAGCAGCAAGTGACAGCAGCAGTAGCTGCAAACCAAGTCATGTTGATTGAATGTGAGATCTTCTTTGGTCTCAAGAAACAGTAATAATTTTGCTTTAATACCCTAGCAGGTCTTTCAAAAGCAAAAAAATAAAAGGAAATGACTTATTCCGTTCCTATAGTGTCAGCATGTGTGGACAAAATACTTACAGTGGAATTAATGCAGCCTCTAAATTTTGGCATACAAATTTTCTGTGTTTTATAAATAAATAACCTTCTCATACAAAGATTCTGTTGGTCACACTTTATTAAAGGGCGCATTTATGAAACAGCTTCCAAGCTATTAACAAATATTTTACTAAATGGCTTATCAAATCAATCTTATAGAGTGCAACAGGTCACAGTACACTTATAAATCTGGTTTATAACCATCTACAACACTTTCTAGTGACAAGCTCATATCCAAGTAGAGCAAATTCAGCTCAAGCCTATAACATTATAATCTCTATTAATCATTTATCAATCCTTAGAAATGACTATACAGTTTATGGCTACAGACCCAGTCATATTATGTGCCCTATACTGGAAAAAAACTGTAATTGTGGTTTCTATTCAGCACAGGAGTCAGCTGCCGACAGCAGGGTCAGTGGACAGGTTAGCCCTTCTTCCACCCAGAGGCTATGCCTAGGCAACCCCTGCTGGTGAATGTAGGATAGGAGGGGGTTACCTGCACTGGCAGGGAGAGAGTGCTGAGCAGGGAGGGGAGAAATCTACCTGCTTCAGAGACTCCAAAAAGTCACTGGCAGCCATTGCCATGTTGTGGTCTGCTGAGTGGGAGTAGGAACGGGATACGGGTGGAATCGCCACACCCCCATTTTCAAGTTCCCGGGATTTTGCCCAACAAGGCAAAAGAGCAGAACTAGAACAGGAGAATAGCCTTGCTGCCCTGGTGTTAGGTTGATTTATGCTAGCTAAAGAATTGGTCCAGAATCTCTCTTTTTCTTATAAACATCTATATTTCCTACATTGTAGTTCAAATGTCAAGGAGTTACATCATAGGCGAATGGTGCCTCCTGAGTCAGGGGCATGCTGCTGACTTCTGGGCATGCTGCTGGCACTTTCGTGTTGGCACGATCAGGCGTGGGGGAAACCCCACCTCTCCCCTCCAGTTGGTGTGATCAGTTGTTGGGGGACTGCAGGAATCGCTTCTCCTGGTGCCCTCACTCCCCAGCTGGCACTCTCGGGGGGGCAGCAGTGCTCTCGCCTTCCCCCCCTGCTCGTCACCTAAGCATGGGATGCTGCTGTCAGGGGATGCACCAGTGCTCTCAGCCCCCCTGCACCCCCTACGCATTGTCACTAAGTTACATACCTTGTTTTTGTCACATACTGTTTCTACTCCCCACCTTTGAATTAGCAACATTTCAGTTTTCTTGTCAGGACAAATTGTGCTTTTCCCATTAAACTCTAAGTAAGGGACAGTGCATGTTGAGCTATGTGAGGCGCATGAGAGCCTCACAATTCCCTTCCTTATTCTCACTTTGCACAAGACACAGAAAATAAATTTTACCAGACACCTACATGATCCAGATTTCTTCTCTCAAGTTAGCTGCTTGGCAGAAAGCCAAGCTGACAGCCACTCTATTCTTATCCATCTATTCCCTGCTCCATCTTATCCATCTATTCACTACCTCAGGTGCAAGGAGCAGAAGACGTAGAAAGGCTAGGGTCCTCTTTCTGCCATTATTGATAATGTGGGTAAGCAGCAATGAAGACCAAGGAATACCTTGAATTATCTTAGATAATTAGATGGGTCATACTCTGTCTGATCCTACACAAATATAAATTCACAGTGCTGCAAACATGGTACATTAAGACTACAAGTGGGCCTTAGGTCCAATCTAGTCTTCCTTATAGTTGAATTGTAAAACTTTGACTTGGATCACAAAGGTAAAGGGCAACTATGAACTTTATTTGAAAATCCTACAGTAAGATTCCTTCCAAATCTGAAAATGCTCAGCCCTTGAATTTTGATTCAGGTCTATCCCTGATCACATCTTAATTATATCGTCCCAACTAAAATATATATTGTTAATTTAGCAGATGAAAAAGTGCACATCTTTAGCTCCTAAGCTGGGGGTGAGGGGGGGAGAAAACCACAGAATTGTTAGCCTCTCAACTGGGGGCTTTGCCAGAATGAAATCTGTCAGCTCTACAATTAGAACAAAGTGAAAGTAATATATGGTTAAGTGACTTACTTTTTGACTGTAGAAAATGTAAACTCGTCCCCAAACATCTCCTCACCAACAGTGACATCATCATTTCCATAGTAACTAATGGATATCCAAAAGGAACTTTGAACATGGCCTCATTGTCACAGTAACCATGGAAACCCCATATTACAACTAAAAACTCATGCTACAAATGTATATAAAGCTAAGAAAACATCACAAATAAACTATAAAACTGTTAAAAATTTGTAACAACTGTCATCCCAAATGGGAGTTTTTGTTGACATTAATTGGGTAGACTTAAATCACTCTCATGTTTCCAAGTACAATGTAACTGCAGTTAACTCATGTAGCTAAAATGAAGTGAACTCATCAGCACATTTTCTAAATATACAGTGAATATTCACACCTGGCTGCTAAAGTTAGGTACTTAAATCCATATGTAGAGACAGGATCTCTGGTTTTTTCAGAGGTATTGCACATCTGCAGCTTTCTGTGAACTCATGGAAAAAAGACAGATGCAATTAGGCCCTTTGGTCATAAATACAGAATAACAGATATAAGTCTTTTAAAGCTGCATGTGCAATGGTTAAAGCCACTTCTGAAATTGCCCTTTTGTCTTTGGCTAGGTCTGCTGGGTTACTCATGATACTCAGGCAAGGTACTTAAATCTTGCTACTGTGGAACAGTCAATGAAACAAATGGCCTGAATTCAGTATTCATCTGAAGGGCACTTTAAGAAGTGAACATGAGAAATTAAAGCAAAAGTATATTCCTCCAATATTTTCTGTGCATAGAAGGTCTTACTTGCCATGTCTACACATGCATTTAAATGTGGAGTAGACTAATTACCTGTAGAGCTGTGGCCTAATACCATCTACATGTGCAATGGTATTAGGCCACAGTAGACTAATTAGTGACACAGTAATATAGTACAGTCAGGGACAGTACTATTTTACACCAAGGTAATTTACTGCAACTAAAAACACATGTAGATGCTGAGCACAGGCATAAATTGCACCCGGTCAGCCTAGTCAGCCAGGGTCCAGACTCCTGCCTGCCCCAAGTTGCACAGCTCCTCACTTGTAGCACTCTTATACCCTGGCCACCCCATGCACCAACTGAAGTTGCCACCCAGAGCTGACTCCAATTTCCCTGCCACCCTGGGCCTGCTCCATCTCCGGTTCAAACTACTGCTATCCTGGGCACACGTGTAGATGCTGTGTCTGGCAGTAGTTTACTCTGGGTCAAACTGCTATGGAGTTGTAGACACATCCACTATGTCATAACTCAAAATAGAAAGGTTGCTACATATAGTAAACCCTACTTAATAGAGGCAGCACACTATGTTTTGAGTATCTAAGTGTATTTGAGAGTAATTTTTCATTAAGATACAGCTTATGCAATTTTCACGAGTCTATATTCTAATCCAGGAACATAAAGCACTACCATCTTTATCTGATTTCAGCTAGCTCTATTTTATATTATGCTCCTTTTGTGCAAATATTTTTGTTATTATTATTAAAACAAAGTGCCAATATTTAGTGCCATGTTGAAGTTCAAAAATTAGCATCCTAGGCATTGTCAAATGACACTTGGGTGACCTGTGTATAAAGAGTTGGTTATCTTTGTTCAATCCAAACTTAAGTTTTTAAAAGTTTCTTCACAATTGCCATGTAATTTAACTTGCATATATGTGAAAATGACATTTAAAATAAATTTTCCAGGGGTGCATAACTTACTTTATTGAGACTTACATGCCAAATCCACTTTCCAAATGAGAACTACCACTAGGTGAAATAAATTGGAAAATGAACTACACAAATTAAGAAATCACCATGCTGTGAGGATACAATTTGTGGTGAAGAAGAATAATTTGACTCCATGCTTTGCTTTTCAAATCCCTTTGTAATTTTGAAGCTCATGAAATAGAAGAAAATTAGTGTTTTAGTAAAAAAAATAATGATGGTCATCTGGTATTTCCTTGGTGTACTACTTGTGGTTCGCAGCCCATGTTTCATATACTTCTGCGATACTGTTTCCTTTAAGTTCTCACTTAGATTCTGTAACACTGGCATTAGTGTGGTACCCATGGTCCAATAGGGGTGGATGGAGCCTTACTCTATTACCTTTAGGAAACCCATAACACTATTCAAAGTGATAAAGACATCATAATCCAAGTAAAAAATGAAAGAAGAAGTCTCTCTTCCTACTGAACGCTATTCACTACTACCTAGTGGAAATTGACTTGTTTGGGGTCATGGGGAGCAGGTAAGCCTGTGCTAGAAAGAAATCGCAGAGAACAGACTTTGGCATTTTGGAGGGACGTGAAGAACCTGTTTGAATTAACCAAAGAATTCTAAATATATTGGTGAAAATCAACTGGGCAATCTCACCCTGAATTTTTTTTTCTATCTTAACTAAGGATCTGCTCCAGTGTCTAATGAAAGTAGCATTCTCTTTCTCTTCACTTCCATGGCCTGCAGGTTAAGTATTAAAGCCAAGATTTTCAAAGATATTTAGATGTCTTACCCCAATTCAATTAGGCCTATATACCAAGCAGCTACTGAGAAGTGGGACCTCCATCCTTTCATAATTACTTATAACTTCCTTATTTTGAGATTTCCACTCAGTTGATGTTTTTTCCACTGGTTAGTTACAGCACCTAGGGATTATGAGCGGTAATCTAAGGTTTGGAAGGTGTTAAAAATACAAGGCAATCTATAGCAAAGAGAGTTTGTTCTCCTTCTGCCCTCATTTTTGGTAGTCAAGTATTCTGTCAATGGTTTCATATGCACATACACAATTTAGGCTTATTGTAATTCTCAAGACATGTTTTTCTCTTTTATGGACTACAAAAGTGAGTTGTGAAAACCATTTGCTTTTAATAAGGGTCATGTATTTAATGAGTTTGAAAAACAATGATTTTCAGAATGAATCTTATTCTTTTGCAAATGAAAAAGAATTCAAAATTTTCTTCAAGTTCGTTCAGAAGTAGACTGCTGAGTCTAGTTGTAGTTCTAATGGTCTGGACTATGAACACCACTGTGAACATTTAAAAATATTTAAGATGTTTAATTTTCTTGAGTCCTTAAATAGATGATGACTAATGTTCACGGACAGATCCTCAGCTGGTGTAGATTGCAATAAATTGGTGAGAATGTCAATGTGATGTTTAACACCTGCTGGGATTTGGCCCTAAAACTTCATCATGTCAGAAATAACTATCACTGTGCTGTCAGTGTTAAAAAAAATGCTTTTCTGTTCCCTAAATTTATTATAACTTCCCCACGGTCAAAAACCTTTGTCTTTGTTATTTCATCCTCGTTTCTGAAAATGGGGAAAATATAATGGAAGTGTTGGGCTTTTTTGTTGTTTTTTTTTAAATTTCATCACACAGTCATTAACAATGGCACTAATTGGTCTGTAAGGAAGGAAGCTTCCATTGTTAGGCCTTATTCTGTATCTATTCCTATAAATTCAAGTCCTTGGGTTGCCACTCAACTTTCTTAAATCAATCTTAAATGTAATTTATAAAGAATTTGAAGGCGGGGGGAAGGGGAACAAAAGATATTTCAGATAATGGCACATTTCTCCACTAAAACAGTTATATAAGTTGCTTTGCTTTAAAATATCTATGGCTGGCAATGAAGCCCCGCACTCTCTTCCTGTTTAATAGCTTTCTATACATTTTTTTAAAGAAAAGCAAAACCAAACCAAAGCAAACTAAACTACAGTTTATATTGTTGAATAAAGTTCTCAGAATCATGTAATGATTTGGGACACCCAGACTGATGTACTTGGAGAGAAGTGATTTTCAGAAAGCAATGAATTCCATAGCTTGAAACAAAAATAAAAAAATCAAGCTCACTAAGGTGGCAGACCCAATCAGCAAAAAAAGTGATTCACCCCCTCAAAAAAGATTCCTAGTCCCTTTAGAATAACCTTAGTCCAGAGCACTATCTAGTCAGAAAATAAAAATGAATGAATAAATGAAGAACATTTGGGATACTTTTTTTTTAGAAAAAATTTATAACTTCCATATTATGGACCGGTATCTAGAGTTACCGCAGCAGGTAGAAGCAGATGTGCCAAACCAGAAATTTAAATGGCAACACAACAGTAGGCAGAGTGCAGATGTAGACTCTGGACTTGTCTCTGTAGGAGTCTTGCTAATGGAAGTTGCCTGAGAAGCATAGTGAATCAGTGCTTTTCTTGGGTCCTGTGACCACACCTGCAGGCTGACAGAGTAGAGAATTGTGACAGCTTGCGTAATTGGTCTCCTGCTCAAGGCATACTTTCTGTCACAGCCAAGTAGAGAAACTTTTCCTCTGTGTCTTACAGAGTGAGTTGACACAATCTTCTCAAGCTATGCCTCTAATTAGATCTCCTGACTTGCCGTCTTCCTCCTCGTGTCAGATATGCCCTCCACTTCAGACCCTACTTGCATAAATCTCCAATCCCCATTGTCTATCCAAACCAGAGGCAGTACAGCTAAGCATAATTTTTCCCCTCCTCCATGTTTTTCTGATCTATTGAAACTGAAGTCACAGGGATATGCAACATATATGCATATGATATAGGATATATGTTGGATATATACATACATATATATACATACATACATATATGTATATACATACATACATATATGTGTGTGTGTGTGTGTGTGTGTGTGTGTATGTATGTATATGTGTATATATATTCACACACACAACCCTGTGGTTTACTCAGATTTGTATTGCTTTTACAAGGCTTGTTTTGTTTTGGATGTCTTGCATTGTAAGGGAGGTAGAAGGTAGAGGATCTCTGTAGTTTATTATTAGTGTACTTAGGATTAAGCTAACATTGTGCTGACTTGCAGCCATTCAACCCTACTGAAATCAGCACAGCATCTAACCCGCTATCATTAAGCTGTTCTTTAAGCTGCATTCTTGACATTGCCCACTGACAGTGGAAATATGAAACAGCAGCAAATCGCCAAAGGTATTATGCCTGTTCGTGTGTATCTAATAAAGGCATTAAAGATAAAAAATACATTAGGCCTCATACCATCTTGGAATTCTTAAGAGCCCTGCTTGCTCTGCCTGAAAGTAGATTGTTGTTAAATCTCTCTCCAAAACAAAAAACGCCCCAAAAATGCAGTACTGTTATCATTAAGCAGCAAAGGCATCAATGGCTCCAGAATGTGTACCTACAGGATTATTTGGCTGAAGTCAGGCTTCATTGCCAATAGGTAAACAAACAAGCCTTAGTTTTAGTGATCACTCACTTGTCTCTCATGAGTGGTTGAGAAGCGTGAAAAGCAAACATCATTTAGATTGATTCTTAGTCTATCTAGCATCATCTTCTTGGTTTAACTGTTTTATTGTCTGAATCTTGTACTTTTCCATGTGCTTTTAATTTAGAGATGATGTTTCATTGATAGTCCTATCTTTCCTGAGCATCTATTAAGGTCATATCACAACTGTCATTGCAAATGCTTTCATCTGTTTTAAATGAATATTTTCAGTAAGATGTTCTCTTATTTCATTTTTGTCTGATTTAAACCAAACAGCTGAGTTCCAATTTGCAAGGAGCATTTCCCACAATCTCCAAATATCATAACAAAAAAATAATAAAAATTCTCACACGGTTTGATGTTTTTATATGGGTGATGCTCAAAAAGGATCCATATGTGTTGATAAAGTTTTTGAAGAGGAAAAAAATCTGTTTTCCCTAGAAGAATAAGAACAACTAAAGGTGGTGTACTTGTAAGCTTTGGCTGCAAAAACAAACAAAGAAACAACGCCCCACGTGGCTTTAGCGTTTCAGCACCAACTATAACTTTGCACCATACTTCTGTGATCAAAGATGTTAGCTAACATGAATCATTGACAAATGATGAGAAAAAGATACACAACACAAACGAGCGATTCTTCCTAGGAGTTTAAATGTCAACAATAAAATGCACCTATCTCTATGCTGATTTTTTTAAGAGTACAAAAGCTAATGCTTTTGTATGTATAGGGAAGTGCCAAAGGCAGGCTACAGCCCAGCATTCTGAAGTTTTGATGTAAAATCGAGCCACTTGGACTAACACTTAAGAACTTGGCTGCTTAAAATTAGGCATCAAAATCCACTCACATAGAAGGGGTCAAGATGTTGAAAATTCACAGCTCTCATTAATGTGAGTATGCAACCTAATTGATGCCCAAGGTTAGATTTACAGATTACCTTTCAAAAACTTGGCTCTAAAGCCATAGATGAACTTCTAAATAAAACCAATTGGTTTAAGCTCTTATTTAGTCAATGAGCTTGATTCAGGCAACCACTTGAACACATTCCTAAATTAAACATCCCTCAGTTTCACTGATTTTAATATGGCAATTGTATTTTTTAAATTTTGATGAATAGGAGTATAGAACTAGGGAGGCTATCTACGTCATAGAGTTCAGTCCACTGCTGTTGTAGGTAACCATGTTAAATCATCCCTTTCATAAATTGATCTCATTCCATCTTATCACTCCCCCAAGCTAAATTTTTTATGGCTCATTTATATATCCGGTTGCCCTCATAGGTTTAAATACTTCCTTGATTTTGAACACATTGAAGGTATAAGCAGCCATCATAGTCAGTGAGTTTTGCAGACATACAATGTTTTCTCTATTCTAAAATACAGAACTGGGAGCAGATCCAAAAAAAAAAGTGCCTAGGCACTTAAAATGAGATGCAGGCAGAATTTGGCATTTCTATTCAAAACTATGATCCAAAAAAAAATTAAAAATAAAATAAACCCCACAGGTTCTTAAAATCTGTAGGCACCTCAGTTTTTAATTTTGAAGTGTTTCAGGTATGTAGCAGCATACCCTGAGCATGCTGGATGATCAAAAACCTGAATGAAAGATGGACTAGTTACAGGCCATCAGTATGAAGTGTGGCCTCAGAACACAAAAAAACCCCACACGGGGGGTGCAGGGAAATGTTGGGCAAGCATGCAAGGTATTGAATGTGTACCTGAACAGACTCAGACCACTATGGGAAGACAGGCAGATTGATTAGATAAATAACAGGGGGACAGGAACTGGAATACATTAGTGGAGCACCTAGAAAGGAACCTGTCAGGGAAAACAGCAGTCTCCAGATACTGTGGGGAAAGAAGCAATACAGGTAAAGAAAGAAGAAAAATATGGCAGGGTCAAACCTTTACCAGCCTCAGACCTGCTTCTAGATTTTGGAGCTCTTTTATGGGGTCTGTTTGGAGAAGCACAAATGGATCAGCACCACTCTAGGTCCCAGGTTCTTTCAGAAAGTCATATCTAGCAAACAAGCAAGAGCTTCCAGGATATGAAACCCCTTCCTGAGGACCATCTTTTCTCAAACTGCAGATTACATTGTTTCTCAATGTTCCAGCCAGTAAAAGTCCTAAGGCACTCCTGAAATAGTCCAGGACAGACAAACATGCATTGTACTACTATCATGCCTCTAGATATGCTTCCTGTTTTGGCTGCACTCACAGACACACACAAGTATGCATCAGAAAGCCAAAACAGGAAGCATATCTAGATGCATGATTGTAGTATACAATTGCTATTCCATTCAGGCATCTTAGCTTGGGGTCATTCCACAATCAGCAGGCACCATTAGGCCATGTCGAGGGCTGCAAGGGGCAGTCTGTCCCCAACACGGCCCCATAGGACAAAGGAGCTTCACCCGGCCCTGCAGGGGGAAGGGAGCATGCCTCAGGCCTAAGGTGGAAGGGGACATGTCCCAGCCCCAACATGGACCCGTTGGGAGGAAGGAAGCATGGCTCAGCCCAAACCTGGCACCTCAGGGAAGGGGTTGTAGCCTGACTCCAATCTAGAAGTGGGGGGAAAGAGGGCATGGACCAGTCCCGAAGGGGCAGGAAGTTCACCTGGGGCTTGCAGTTTGGGAATTTGGTAGTGGGACAGGATGGCCATATTAATGATCACTGCTTCCACACCACCAAATTTTGAGACCCAGTGTGCTAAATGAGATGGCTCTGTGGACAAATTTGGCCTGTGGGCTAGAGGTTGAGCACCCCTGGGTTAACCCAGTCTCAGTGAAGTTAGCACACACACTCAGGTGAACTCACTTAGACTAAGCATGCCATTCATTTTTTAAGCTTTTTGCATGCCTGTACCAATTGGCAGTTAGGCTGACCTAATATTGGATAGGTTGATCAAAATGTAAAATCTGTATGTACCTTTGAGAAGATGCTTGAATTACTTGTATCAAAGGGTCCTTTGATTTCCCTTCAAGCTAGGCTCCATGCCAAAGGAGATCTGGGTTCTGCTATATTCCCAGGGAGCTGTTTGCTTGAGGAGGCTACCTGGGGGTCATAGAGAGAGCTTTTAGAAAAAGCAGAGGTGGTAGAATAATCTCTTCCCTTTCTGATTGTTGCCCTTTTTTTGCCCTTGAATTGTCAGCTTCTCAGTACCGGAAAGGGTAAAATGGAGATAAGCTGATTTTCTGCCACTGTGCTAGATATATCTTGGGGTAGCAAATGTCACATTCTAGGGATCTAGTACCATATCCTGAGAAATACCCAAAGCCAGAACTAATGAAAATAAATGAAGTTGGAGTCACTCTAGGGACTAAGGGCCAATTGAAGTTGAGCATTCCTGATCTATTCTAAAATGAGTTTTAGGGTGAGTTCTGGAAGAACAGCCCATGGCAGAGGTTTAGCTACTGTATACACAGATCCTGTGGGAAAGGGAAAGGGAATGTGGGTATCGTGCTGTGTATAAACACCCAGCTTTCCTTTCCAAGTACCTACCAAGGCCTTCTTCTCTACTGTCACCCTCCTCCCCCTCTCCAAGCACAATAATATCCTTCCCCTAATCTCCTCTGCTGTCCACTTCCTTAAGTATTCAGAGCCCATGAGCCTGGAGTGCTGGCTGGATCCACTCCAAAGTAGTGCTATATTCAGTCAGTGAAGGGGTCTTTTTGAATTCTTGTTCTACATTTCCATAGCATGTATGTCCATTGACTTTTATCAGGACCAGCTCCTTGGAGTTGCTCTTGGCTAAGTTTCTGTATCTCTGTTCATCAAGTCTATTATATGAAAGACTTCTTTCACCTCCTGGTTAGCCTAGGAAACTTCCTACTCAGTGTGCTGGTTACCCTGGATCCCACCCTGAGTGTTGCAGCCCTTGTGTTTCATATACATGTCTAAGAAGCCAGAGTAAAAAATGTTGGCCAAAAATAGTTTAAGATCAGGACCTCTCTTTATATTGTCCCAGATAAATATATATTTAATATTAATTGTTTGCTTCATTTAAGAAGGTTATATACATTTTGAACATTTTAATTTTAATATTAATACTCAATTTTTTTTAATTATGGAAAAAACAGGTACATGGGAAGAGCAAGGATTTGATATCTGTCCCTGAAACTTTCTGAATTATATATTTACTGAATCTTGCAAATCTTAGGTAGCAGTCACTTCTGAAAGTATCTGATTGCTACGTCAAAATTAACCTACACTTTTTTCTAGAGATGCTAATAAAATATAGTATTTTAATTTAACATAATTTCTATTTTAGACAGAATTTTGTAATCAACTAACATTTACAGCCATGAACAGTAAGACTGAAATATGAAATGTCAGATTACAAGAAGATGTATACAATATTATTGACTGAAGTCCTCTCAATTCTATGTTCTGTATTTCCCTTTTGTTTTTCTCAGCCGTTATTGTACTGAAGATTTTCATATCTGTTAATATATTTTCATTCATAGGTGAAAACAAAGGCAGAATCATTTGACTTTTAGAAAGTCCTTAGTCACTGATGGATTTTATGGTTTGTTTAACTCTTTACTGGTTTACTGAAATATTGTGGCCAATATTAACCTTCTAGCCAACAAGTGTCAAGAAAGTAAATGTATTTACTATTAAACTACAATCATTGCTCACTAAGGACTTGATCTTAATCCATGGGAAGTCTCACATTGCTGTGAGGTATGTGAAATCAGGCACTAGAACAGAACAAAAATAATTAAAAACAAATAATTTATCAGCCACCTGAATTCTTCCTTTGAGTATTTTGGTCCGTCTTGTCATCTCTGGCCTTGATTCTATTAATACTTAAGCACATACATAATTTGACTCAAGTTAGCATCCACAAATTGCTCTGCATTGCTGCTTACAATAATAAAGTTATGTTTTGATGTTAAGCATTTGCAGAATCACTGGCTTAGAATATGAAGTCCTCAGAGGCTTGCTCCATTTTACAATCTTAGGAAAAAGAATGATGAATAGAGCTTGAACATTAGATTTCCTCCCATCAAGGAGTTAAGTTCTTAAATTGTCTCCGTGGATGCAGACCTTTGCTGCCCACCCAGGGTCCAGCTGACTTGGTGGCATACAGAAAACTTTTACAACTAAGTAAAAAATTAGGAAAGACGTGGAAATTGTGATTTTTTGCTACCTATGTCATTCTACTTTTGCATCACAAAAACAATATTTTACATACACCCATCAGATAGGTTTATTCTTGAGTACAAGTTGTCATTTATACATTGTTGCTTTCAGTCCCTTTTCTGTGTTTATTTTAAATTCAGCATAACTTTCTTCTTTCGGCTTTAGCTGGTCAAACTCATAAAAGCAAGATTTTTTTTAATGTTGCCACGGGGCTATGTAAATAAAGCAATTGCTTAGAGTTTAACTTGAAGCCTGAATGCTTAATGTGGGAACACGTCTTTGTAGCTAAATTGTCCTTAGGGATGCCACACTGCACTTAGTTGGAAATAGAATTATCACAGAAAAAGTAAGCTTACAATTAAAAAAAAATCTTCAGAATTTTTTCCTGTACTTTGAGGATAAGAAACAACTACACTGCATGCCTTTTACATGATTCTTTTTGTCCTTTAAATGAGGCTTTAAAAAAAGGGGAAAAAAATCTGTGGTCAGCTTTTAGCTTTGGAAATAATTATAAACCATTTCTCCATCAGAGTAGATGGAGATGTGTGTACAATATAATGGTAGATGTCTGTACAATATAATTTACCTTGAAAGGAGCTGCCTACTAATGAATTCAAAAAATAATATAATATTGTTCAAACATGCAGTTATGCATTGTTTCTCTCCAAAAAGGTATCAAAAGAAAGAAGAAGGAACCATGCATTCTTATAGTGTAACAATCACAGCACACCAAAGTTTCTGAATAAATAAGCTCATTTTGTCCTCTTATAAAGGGTAAAACTATTCTGTGAATTCTAAGTTACAATTACTGTTTTATGCCTGAGGCACCATGTAAATGATTTTAATAAAACAAAAACTAGGCAAGATACTTAGAGCTAGAGTTTTCAAGGTACAGTATTTAGCTACCTAACTTCCCTTTGTTACAATGAGAATTAGGCTCCTAAATACCTTTACAGCTAGGGACAGAAATTATACATAAAGTAGTATAAGTGATCAGAAACTGGGTGAAAACTGTATCAGAACAGAAGTTCAGTGCACATAGACTGGCTTCAAAATGACCAAACACAGTTTAAGGTAGACCTGGATGAATGTAGTATCAAATGTAATCAGTTTAGATTAGATGGGATCTAACTTCTGTTCCAGATCCCATAGTGAATTACCTTAGTTACCTATCCTCCAGCATCCCAGGATGCCTTGTGGGTCCCGTCTTCCCTCCCCTGCCCCCCCCAACCCTAGTCTGCTCTAGCTGAGCGGGGATGGCCCCACTCCCATACTACCACAAAGCTGAGGCAGCAAAGCCTCTGCTTCCCAGCAATGTGTCCTGCCTGTGTCTGCCAGCTCTGTGGGGCAATGGACTGGGACAGGGGGCATCAGGCAGGGGGCATCAGAGTCTCCTGCACCAGCCCTGGCCCCCAAGGAGGTTTCTCCCACACTGCCCAGGGCCCCCCTGAGCTGGAGTCTGCCCAGACAGGTTGCCTGTGCCCCAGTCTGGCTGCAACACCCCATCTCCCTCCAGTCTCTGCCTCTGACTTGAAGGGGGTGGGATGAAGGAGCCTGATGTCCTTGTGCCAAGCTGGCATCTCCCCCCTTTCCTGCTGGCACAGATTGGGCCCACTTCCCACCCTCACCCTTCCTGGCACCCCAGATCTCCAATCACTTTCCCCCTGCCCCCTGGTTACCTGTGGCTGTTCCAGGGAGCAGGCAGGGAAGGGATAAACTACCTGCCTGGCCCCTGCTGCTGCTGCTGCTGCTGGTACAGCTGCTGCTGCTATCTTGGCCAGAAGAGCAGACCCCAGCAGTTGAATCCTTCCCTTCTTGCTCCTTGGAACAGACAGTTTGGAGAAACAAAAGTAATCAGGAGGCAGGGGGAAAGTGAACAGGGATCTTGGGTGTTGGGGAAGGTGTGGGGAGTGGGCCCAATTTGGGCCAGAAAGGGAGGGGAGAAACCCCATCTCAGCACCAGGATGGCGGGCTCCTTCCTCTCTCCCCCTGTGGGTTAGAGAATGGCAGGGGGTGGGACTAAGCAGCTCAGCCATGCAAGGGGAGGGGGAATCCACCTCCACATGGGTCTCCCAGCACCTGGCCATACACTGGCTCAGGGAGAGCTTGGGCTGGGCTGGGCTGGGTGGAAACCTTGCAAGGCATGGGGTTCTTTCCATGTGGGCAGACCCTGGCTGGGTACTAGGATGGGGACTCTCCCCCCCACCATGGGGGAATAGCAGGGGCCTTCTGGCTTGGCCAGCCAAAGATTGAATGCTAGTTATGTTAGTTATCAATTCAATCTACGCAACCTAGAGAAATCTGCGAAGATTGAATCAATTCTGGCTTGGGCTTTTTGACTGCCTTTACTTAGCCTATATATCTTAAGCTCTTGCATCACTTTAAATATGTGAGCAGGCCTATTAAGGCCATGGTTCAAGTTACACAAGGTTCAGGAAATGGTTCTTTTTAGCAAAATGAAGTTCTGAAGCATAAAATTTTGAAGTAGTTGCTGCACTTGGAGTAAATGGTTGGCTACTGGTGATGACAAGCTCAAATCATTATGGTTGTGAGAGTACTTGACAGTTCTCTCTTGCTTTCTGACAAATGGGACAGACAGTATTCCATAAGAAACTGGAATACACCCAGTTTAAGCTCTTGTCTTCACAAGGCATCACTGTGGATAGGGAACATTTCCCACTGGGACAATAAATGATGAAAGACATAACAATTGAATTACTTTAAAGCATATTTAGGCATGATGAATCACTCAGACTTTTGGAAAGCTTTTGATAGTATAGCATGCTGGAAAGTTACTTCACCTGAAAAGATGGAGGGAGAAGCCACAAATGTTTTCAGTATTCCTACATATATGCCCCTGAGGTAATTTGCACCAAGTTTGAACACTAACCAGAACTTTATTTTTGCCATTGGCTGTATGAGTTCATAACTTCAATCAATCTATGTTTTTCAGTCTGTTTCATTCATCACTACAAGCAACAACTATCCCCAGAGAGTAGGAAACATGTTGAGATGTTGAAATTAGTTCTTGGTGATGATAGATGATGGAGGAAAATGACAGCTTGATTGCCATAATAATGATATTGCAAGGGTTCCTCCCACCCTTGTTTTTAACCATTGCAATTTAAATTCTGCTGTTGTCCTTGTTTTTGCATGAATTCTATTTCCCCTCTCCAACACATAACAATATTAAGAAAGAAAAAAAAAAAAGCCTTCTTGATACTAAATGGTATCTTGTGGATGTATATATAACCCCCACAATTTCCTTTATACCTCATGTGCATATTTTACCACACGAGTGTTGTTATTCTTCAGCTATTTATTTTTACTTTTAAAATATTCACCTATTTTACACTAATTGGTCTCCCAACCAGAAATAGGATAACATAAAAATATGATGTTTTTGGATTATCTGCCAAGTATTTAAAAGAGCTTTGGTGGGAAAATATAAATGCATACATAGTTTTAGAATTATTTCTCTCTGTTGAGTGCCATGCTTATAATTGTTATATATGAATGTAACAATGGTGAATGGCTTTTATTTATAGACAATACCTTTCATCCAAAGGAATTCATAAATGTTTAATGAAAAACTGCATTTTTTGCATGCTAATAGAACATGGCAGCACAGCGGTTAAGGTATCTTAATAAGAATAGGGCACAGGAATTTTAGCTGCTCTGAACTTACACAGTAGGGCATTGGTGTCAACCCAGAGATTGTTCATTCAGGCCGTGGGCCAAAGACAGTCAGATCTGATACTGTTCACATCATTCCCATGTGCTCTGTGGGCTACTGAAACTGGCATGTCTTTACCCATTTTGAGCCAGGTGGTCTGTTAGGCTAAGCTGGATCTTTAACCTGGCAGGCCAATGAAATGCAGCACCACTGATTACCCAGTAGTACAAGGAAATATGTGACTAACTACAACTGCAACTAGAGGAGAATTTTTCTTGAATTTAATGTAACTTTAGTCTTGGAATTTGATTAGAACAAGGTTAACGTTCCCTCATTACAAGTATTGCAATTTCACCTCTACAGCACTTTGTTAATATTTATTTATTGATTTATGTATTATCAAACACTGAAAACCATGCTGTATATTCTACTTATGAAATTTCTGATATGGTCACTTCCTAGGAAAAAAACAAATAAACAATAATCTAAAGGCAATAGGACACAAAAATGGTTATAGACAGATCTAAAATGGCATAGAAAAGTAGTAATGCCACTAGTTCAGGTTGGGATGCATATCACCTCTTACCATTTATTCTACTATTTTAAGTTATTTTATAATTCTGTCCTCACTTCCCATAGGCAGTATGCTGGCTGCTAAGGCACTTAGAACACATTGAGGAGGACACTGGATTCCTTATAATGCTGCCAAGACTTGACTGTTTAGCACTGAGATATGGCAAGAACCTAGATTTAAGGGTGTGAGTGCTGGTCTGGGTAGGCAGGCTCACTTTCTGAGGTTGAGATTCCACTTCAGGCGCATTTAGCACCTTGGTCCAAAAGTTATCATAAACAATATATCAGACTTTGGTCCTTATTGGAAACTGTTTCTATTTTTTTAAATGAAACAACATTTTCAGAATTGCACTACTCATAAATTTTCTGTGGAATTTGTACAAAGCACTCTTCTTCTCCTTTAACAACATGTCAACATACCATTGCCCTACAGTGAAAAAAAATGCTAGTTACTTGCCATAAATTGCATGAGACCACATTATACCATAACTTCTTAAGCAGTAATTGTTACTATGATATGCCCAGTATTAAGCAATACAAAACTTACAAAGACTGTTACTGTTTAAACAATAAAAGAGACCCGAATAACTTACTAGCTATCAAATATCATAAGCTGGTTTAGCCATCAATATCCACTGACAGGATTATCAGTAAGATGTCAATGAGGGACAGTGATAGAGCGAACACGTTAAAAACTGCCAGCCAAGAAATGAGCGAGGTGAGTGGCAGAGATAGATAGTAAATGATTATACTAGGGAGGAAAAGAGGATAGAGAGATAGAGAGAGGGAGAAAAGGACAGAACCCCATGCTAGCTATAAAGATTTTTTGGTCACAGCAAGAAATTGACAGTTAGATCCATACAATATAATGTAACTTGTGTTCCCAGTTCTCTTTCCACTGAAACAAAATAGTAGCTTTGCCATTGTCTTCACAAAATAGTAGCTTTGCCATTGTCTTCAAGAACAGTAGAATTGAATTAGTGTTCCTCGGCGTGGCTCATACAAACAGGATCTCTCTTAAGTTCTTATATAGCACCAATAGTCATAGACTCTGAGGGCTGAATTTAATTATATAGACACCTGGCTACCATTCATTTCAATGAGAAGTAGGGGTCTGAATGGTTTACAAAAATCTGCCCCATGTGCCTCCCAGTCTAATAGATTTCTACCTCCATACCTCACAGAGATGCCATACATGCAATCAGCCCCATTTTACAGATAGGAAATTGATGCACAGAAAAATTAATGGGCAGATTTCTAAAGGTAGTCAGGCATCTGATGAAGAGAGATGGTTTTGAAAAAAAACAAACCATGTGGTACTGAATGCTGATTGATATTTTAATTCTTTGAATCAATAGCCATTAGAGGCCTAGGTGCTCCTGAAAAATCCCAGAAACCAGCAATGTAAAAACATTAAGAGACAGTCTGTAGCATCATATAAGTTACATGGGTAAATTAGAGTCTCAGTGATCCACTAGAAGTTACAAAGAGACACAAGGTGAGCAACCAATATAATAAAGAGCCTGGAAGGCAAGTCATATGAGGGAAGGTTGAGATAATTAAGGCATGCAATAGAATCTTCAAATACTTGAAGGGCTGCCATAAATAAGATTGAGAACACCTTTTCTCTCTCACTGCAGAGAACAGGACACATGGTAATGTTATGAAGTTGCAAAGCAGGTTTAAATTGAATATCATGAAAAATATCTTTATGGTCAGAACAGTGAGGCAATGGAATAGACAAGGGGTTTTCAATCTTTTTTCATCAGTGTTCCCCTGGTGGCCAGTCAAGAGGTGGGGGATCCCCCAGCAGCCAGTCGATGAGCGGTGGGGGGGGGAGGGGGGTGTCCTGGCAGACCGACAGACAGACTTGGGCTCAGGGGAGTGGGGAACAGCACAAAATGCTGGATGGCAGTGGCAGCCCTGCCCCACACACCATCACATACCCCCTGGGGCCTTCCCAAGTACCCCCAGGGGTACATGTACCCCTGGTTGACAACCCTTGGTATAGACTACCTAGTGAAATGTGGAATCTGCTTCATCTGGACATTTCCAAGAAGAGGTTGGAGTAGATAAGCATTTGTCAGGGATGCTGTAAGTGCTGTGAAGAGGAATATTTGGAAGCCGAGGAGACCCAGACACACACATATTTCTTGGAGATTACAAGAACAGCTCTGCAGCTCAGAGCAAGTAGAAATTGGAGACAGCCATGTTCAGCAGAAGAAGAATGAAATAGAGTTCCACAAATAATTTGGTTAGGAAAAAAAGATTAAGGAGCTTGGATAAGTTCATGGAAAGGATAGAATGATAGAGGAACTGCAGCTCTTGAGTTAGGGTGTATGAAGTTGTGTTTGTGGCTCCCAGGTAGCAGTATAGAATGGAGGGAGTTTTGCTTTTCCCATGCTTCCTGGCATTTGTTGGTTGCCACATGGGGACAGGAAATAAAGTTTTCCCATCCAGTTGCTATAGGTATTGGGGTGGGAAGGCTGGCCCTCCTTAGCAGCATTGTGGGGTGGCTGCTGTTAAGGCTGAGGATATTAACTGGGATATACTGATGGTCAGGGATCATGGTTTTCCCTGATAAAAATCTTTGAGAAAAAATTACAAATTCTCTGATAAAACCCCCAAAATCCATGATTAAAATGAAAGGCCCCTCACTTTCCCACACAGCCCCCCGACCCTGCTGCTGCACTTCACTTCCCTTCCCCAGCCCACAGACCTGCTTGTGCCTCAATCTCCCCTCACCCTACTTACCTTTAGGAGCTACTCTTCAGGCTGCCTGGTGGCCATGTGCATATATGTGCATATGGCACCCCCTGTCTGACTGCCCTCCTCCTGCTACCAGCCTGCAGAGAGCTCTTTGCAAAACTGCAAAATCTATGGATTTCTGTGGTAAAATGAGAAATCTACCTTTTTCTCTGCAAGGGGAAAATCTGTAGTTTCCTCTGTTTTCCATGGGAAACAGAAAACCCAGATCCCTGCTGATGGTCCTGCTAAGACTGAAACCCATTTGCTCCTCATTAGAAGGTCTTGATTCTCGGTTCAAGTTTAGGGTGGTCACCACATTTATAGCCAGGAAGGGACTTTATTACATGTTCAGTTCAAACTGTGTTTTTTTTTTAACTTCCTCAGCAGCGGGGCATGGTTCTCTGCCATCTATGGGCCTCTTCCATCTCTTAAGTCAATTTTAATGAACAGCAGCTGCAGGATCTTAATAATGCCCTCATATCCCTTTAACTGTGGCAATTTAAGCTGTTCTTGGTTTTCTGGGACATTGTGCCTGGTAGCTCTACAAGGGAATTCCTTGTGCAGTTTTAAACATAGGTTGGACAAAACACTTGAATATGAAGGTTTAGAGAGGGATTATTGTGACTTGAGCAGGGTATTGAATTCAATGACCTCTTGAGTCATTAAGTCTAACAATTCACCCTGTCCTGTGTAGGATTTTAATATATCAGCTGAGGATTTGGACCCTAAGGCCAAGTCCAGATGAGTGTGGCCATGTGATTTGGGGTGCTGCAGACACCTCTGTGGCACCACATACTGCACATTTAGGTGTTCTCCGCACTGCAAGGTAGTGGCTAGGGGTTTTGTTTTGACCCTGGGGTCAAAAAAACCTACACAGAAAAAAGTGGGGTGGCCCACATGGGGACAGTGTGCCACCCAAAACTGGAGCCTGGCCATACAGAACCATACTCCAACTGCTGGTCAGGCTCTGAGTGGCAGAATTGCCACTGCTGCAGTCCCAGGAGGCCCCCAGGACCCTAGGTAAGGCTTCTGAGGTCAGCTCAGTGCTGGGCCCAGCCTCCCCTGCCCAGAGTAACCTGCTGCAAGCCAGAGGGTGAGTGGCACGTGCGTTCTTTGGGGACAAAGAGCAGCAGCACAAGGTGTGCCACTGCTAGTTGTCCCCAGGGAACCAAATGTCCACATTCATGTGGACACAGCCTATCAGTTCACATACAAATAATCAAAAATACAAAAACAAGTTATTTAGCAGACATTTAAGGGAAGTCAAGAAAAGTATGTTATAGGAGGAAATATTTGAAAGGCATGTCATTAGCTGGATATTGAAAAATTAGCTTTTTTACCAATAAATTGCCTCTGTTACAGTACAAATACTGTAGAATGGATGTATTAAATACAAAGGGCCCTCATCTCCTCTAAGTTGTAACAGATTTACATTGGTATCATTTTGCTGATTTGGTGGACTTACGTCAGGTTTACAATGGACTGAATGAGAAAAGTTAGCGTCTTAAAATTAATAATTAGATCACCTGATGCTTTAGTCCTAAAACTGGTTTCTTAATAACGTGTAAAGAAAACAAACAAACAAACAAAAAACCAAAACCAAAAACATACATTGCGAGCTTTATTGTGAAGAAGACAATTAAAGAATGACAACCAAGCCCAGTTGTCAAATCAAAAAGGCCTGATATATCCTGAAATGACATCCACAAAAAAATCCAACTGAACAACAGAAAATGATCTTGTGTATTTTGAAAGCAAAGTGAACACAATGTGATAGTATGTAAAATAAATTTATCATTCATTTTGCTTTGAGTAAGAGACTTCATTGAGAGTGGCAGAAGCTGAAACACCTTAGAGATTGCTGTTTGTTCCAACTCAATTGCCATTGTCACTCTGCAATCTGTGACCTGCCTATGCTACCTTACTAAAGGTCTCTCATAATTATGAAAGCTATTGGGTTCTGAACTTTGTGAATAGCACTCTAAAGGGCATTACTCTGTTTGTCCAGCTGGCAAATGAAGTTTGGCCCTTACAGGGATCCAGGGTGTCCTATGCTGTAGGTGACAGTGATTAGATGTACTGTAAGGAAGAGATGACATTTCAAAGGCTTGAATATGCAAATGACAGTTTTACCCTTACAGTCAGTCTCACAAAATGCTGCAAAGTGCTTTATTATATCTGCCTATTATAGCCCATCCAAAACAAAAAATACCCAAACCTCCACTCTGTTATAGCATCCTGTTTAATTAGTAAGAAGGAGCAAGTAGGAGTTACAGTTGGAATGACCTGTGGCAAATCTGTGGGTTGAATGTTATCTTGACAGATTACCTGTTTAAAGACAAAGAAAATGTAGAGAATGACTTGCTTTCATGTGCTGAATTGCCCAAACACAACTTCTTACAGAGCTGGTACATTTATATAGGCTGGCTGTCCCTCACACATGCAAGTCTCACACATTGGGCATGACATATGTTTGGCAGCTCCAGTACTTCTCCCCAGAGACATGCTGGGATTTTAGGCATCCAGTGGGCTGCACAAATTCCTCTACAGAATCAATTTCTTGTCTTTTACAACTAACAACTCTACTGATTATGGAGAGTTTCATCCCAAATCTCCATTTCCCCTTTTGGAGGAAGCGGGTTGCAAAATATTTAAGGCAGTAGCAACAATAGGAAAGTTTTTTTTAAAAGTGAATATTTTTATTGAAAAATACACCTTTGTTTTCAACCAATTCCTACCCAGTTGAATAGATGGCAAAATTAAGATAAAAGAATATGCAGCAGAAGGGCTAGGCAATCACAGGGAGAGAATACTGCTTCCCAATCTGTATTCTGCCACACACATTCCTTCAAACACCTCCCTACTCAGATATCCCAGGGAGTCACAAGGCAAGTCACCAGATAACTGAGCAAAAGGCATCCTACTATCCTGTGCTATCTGGTACCTAACTGAGCCTCCTGAGTCAGTAGCACCACATCACTTCACATTGTGTGTCAGGTGTCAGCCAGTGAAACTCAACCCCCCAGTTTTGGATTCTTTATAATACTGAGCTAGCCAGAAACATTTATTTTCTTGCTACAATGCCAAGAATGTGTCAAAGCAAAGCAGCAGTACTGGTCATGTACACTGCCCACACTAGAGATAATTGCCAATCTACCATTTTCAGATATTTCAACTGGGAATGTTTTCATTTTTTTAATTAATATGTTCAAATACATTTTCTATCATTCTATTACTTATTTGCCCTGTTTAAAGCATTTAATAAACTTTCTTATCTTAGGCTTTTATCCTGAGACTTTTCATTGCAGGAGGGCCACACAATTCAAACTGGGAGCATCTATATGAGACACTTTACTTCACAGGAGACTAATTTGCTGTGCAGTAAATCATCACCGTCTACATATGCATGGCAATTAGGGCGCAGTAGACTAATTAATTTTGCTTCTGGATAGTTCCATCAGATACAAGTGGTAGCTGGCAGCACAGTAAATTACTGCACCTAAACACACATGTAGATGAGGACATTGGAATTAGTTTACTCTCACTCAAATTGTGCCACAGTATATTCAGTTGCATTCATTGCACATGTAGACATGCCCACTGATAGCAAAAGTGAAGTCCCTAGTGGATTTCATGGTGTCACTATTGACTAAATTGTTGGAGGAATGTAATTGTTTTGACATGTAATTTAGCATTTAGTAAAGGTGCTGCTGGATTGAAATATTCAGGACTGAATGCCAGTCCTTGGGATTGTTACCTATCTTTTAATTTGTCTGTATATCACCAGGCCAGCACTGGAAGTGTTGAAAAGATCCACATTTTCCAATGTACAAATCAGTACTGGACATCTCAGTTTTCAAGGACCCACCTTGAGACACTTAGTAGGTATTCCTGATAGGGTCTGTGCATTTATAACTGAAGTCAGTAAGATCTGCAAGTGCTCAGCTTCCCTAATAAATATTGGATTTTTGTACCAGGTGCAGCAGCTAAACTTAAGAGACATTTTTGACATAGTATGTCCAGAGTGGACAATTGTTAGGAAACCTTCCTCCTGGTACCCTGATAAAGTGTCTCAGGCAGTAAATTGGAGGCATTGCCATTAGAGATGAGGGAGGCTAGGTTTTTCTGTGGGATCAGTGAACCTAGGGGTGAAAATTGCAGTATGTTCATTACCATTATAGGACATTCAATATGATAAGAACAGTTAAAAATGTAAATGCCTTTTATCACTTTACATAACATGGTCCTCAATGATAATGGTGAAAAAAGTTGAACAGTACATAGCAAGGAGAGCAAGAGAAAGAGCAAGCATAGGCATTCATGTGTGCATATTTCTTGGAAGGACCTACACAACATAGTAATCTTTACATTGCCTTTGAGATTTCATTTTTAAGTAAAGTTCACTATATGGTAATGAGCTATTGATTTTTGTCTTCTGAAAAAGTTTATATCCAACAGAAGAGGCTCCTTGCCTGGGTCATTATTTCTGTAATTGAAGTGTTTTTTTTATTTTTAAAGAACTTAGTACAACGTATTTAACATTTAATATTTAACATGGAGCAACATTTCAAATGACATCCAAATGAATGATCTTTATTGTAGAACTTCTTTCTAAACAATGTTCATGGTGTTTCCTGTTGGTGCCAGTATATACAACCATCTTCGACTGCCAACTCTGGAACAAGCCACATGTAACTGCCCATGTGAAAAGAATTGTTCCCTTAAATAGTCACTATCACCCCAAAAAGGATCAACTGAAAAATAACTCACCTGTAATTTTCTTCATGTGGTATTCAGTGATTTAGAAAGGTTTAGAGTAGATAGGACCAGCCATTCTTGAGTTACAAGTGAACATACATACACACGGACAGACAGACACTTCATTTTATATATATAGATATGCGCATGAGAAAGGGTTATTGCCATAGTGATTAAAAAAATATAAAAATCCTTTTGCATACAAAAAAACTGGTGGAAACTGTTAGCATTATGGAGTATCAGATACTGTATGTCATTTCGTAGAGTTACTAACTCAACATCATTAGAAGATTTAGTGAGGGTTGGACAATTAATTCCAAGTCTATGCTATAATTAAGAAACATCTAATAATTATAGATTCATGGTATAAACTCCACAGTAAAAGTCATGAAAGACTGAGTCCAAATTTCTACTGTATGTGAGTAAAAGTGAACTTAACCCAGCATAAAACTGGTGATCAGGTACTTGTTAAAATGTATTTATAATGAGGAAAGCAGCTATAAAAAATAGCACTGGTGTATTTGCAATATGTTTTCATTGGAAAGCATCTCATGCATATGCAGGATGTTACAACACTTTAAAAGACATTCATTTATTTTTATCTTTTATGACTCTTAACTCCTTTAGAGATTTTTGTTGTACATATTATGAAAATAGGCCTGGGATGGTACACAATTCAAAGCATACAAGTGCATAGATGGCTTTCCAAAACAGAACAATCAAAGACAGTGTGTCTTTTGAACCACTTGAAACCTCTTATAAGAAAAGATTATTGTAAGTTCTGAATGTGTTTAAAAAAGTCATGTAGAAGGACAAAAGCTTCTTTTTAAAAACAGAATATTTAGTCTTTTTTTAAAAATGGTATGCATTCAAATTGTTACAAATGCTATGATTCAGCTTTAACTGCAAGACATGTCTTGTTCTAGCTGTATTATATAAACAGAGGAGAATGACTTTTTGATTCACTCATCAAGACTGTTAGAGTAATGATTACAGAAATGCATTTCAGAACTGGCTTCTGTTGATTTGATAACTCTTTTCCCCCTCCAAAAAAATGTATTCTACATAACACACATTTTCTTTGTAGAATTTGACTGATGAGAAAATACTTGTGTTTTATTTCTGAAAACATACACTTCAGATTCCACAGGTTAAACTGAGGTCTGAAAGGAAAATGTTTGTCTAATTCACTGTTAATGGTGTTTCTCATATTACATTGTTATGTCTATGAATAGAAAAATGCATTGGAGTGCTGGATGGCCATTTCTGAGATTGTTCTGGTTAGTACTTAACGGTACTACACTACTCATAAAAGGTACTATACTTACTGGTATTACAATATATTACATAAGATGCTTGACTGCGGAGTTGACTAATCAGCCTCACGTTAAAGCATCAGTATATATACATGCACCCCTATTAGGCTGGAGTAAATTACTTAACTCTGCTGTAGGATAGTAGGCTCCAACACAAGTACTATTCTATGGTGGAGTTATTTACTCTGCTGCAATACATGTGTAGATGGTGACCAGGGCTGTCTGGGTCATGCAGATGCTACACTGCAGGGGCTTTCTGCTGGCAAGCCTCATAATGTAGTACCCTTTTGCCCCAGCCATCCCCTCCACAACACATTGAGCTGGGGGGCAGCAGGCTGGCAGGCTGACCCCCTGGATTCCCTGCCAGCCATGGCTGCACCATCCTGGCTCAATGTGCTGTGGTCCCAGGTGCACATGTAAATGCCGTGCCCAGGAGCGATAAACTCCAGTGCAAACTGCACCATAATTTATTGTATCACATTAATATCACATGTAGATGACATGTCCAATGGGCATCATTACCTGATATTTGGGCATAAAAACAGCAATAAAAAATACTTTTGGTTAAACAACAACAGTAATCATCAGTGCAAATATTAGAAACCATTATTTTTTTAAATTGCGTTTAGTCTAGTGAAACATGCTGTATTGACTGACGGTAAAAGCAAAGCCCTTTCTTTAGCCCTAGACCATGTACCAGTAATACAAATGTTATCATATGGTGAAAAGTTGCCACACTCACATTGTTTTAGCAGCCTACTGAAATTTGAGCCAGGAGAAATCACTTATAGACTTGGGAAAGTAGAGCATATTCTGTGCCAATTAATAACTTTCAGCTAAGACAGAAAAAAGGTATCAATTATAGAGCCATTCTGGAATTTTCTGATGAAACCTTTATTAATGCAAAAATATCAGTTAAATCAAACCAGAAATTGTTTCATGGTAATATATTGTTTTTGACAGAGTTCTAATGAACCACAGGCAGGGTTTCAAAAGTCCCTGCCAGCTTACCAGGTAGGCTGTTGCACCTGGCTTCAAGCAATGCCTCGTTTCTGTTTTCACTACTGGAAACCTGAAAACTATGAAAAATCCAAATATGGGTTGGGCCTTTGAAAACAATTTCAGATGCAGTAGCATGGACACCAAGAAGCCCAACTAGAGGTGGTCCTCCTGGGACTTTCAGCCTTCTCGTAAGGAACCCTAAAGCTCCTATGGGTGAGAACAAGCATTCATGGGACCTGGTTTAAGTTTAGGCTGTTGATTTTAAGCCACATAAACTAAACCTAAACCCAAAGTTGCATATGTAAGCATTTGCTGCTTGCTGGGCCTGGGATTGGTGTTGGCAGCCTGGGGGTGGAAGGGAAGGGTTGCTGGTCTCAGGGAGAGAGGAGCTAAAAATAGCCCAAGTCAGGGTCAAGGGAAGGGTTAGAAACAGCAACAGGTCCATGGTGAGTGGCTGGGTTTTTCTACTCCCAGGCAGTGCTGTGAATGCATGCAAGTGTTTGTTAGGCTGGGTTAACCTATTTTAGACCATGTTAAGCCAAGTCAAGCTCAAGTTAGTTCACCTTTGCCATGTGCCACTTTTAGGGTGACCTAAGCTCTGTGAACACATGCATCCCCTGCCATTTAGATCGATCTAACCATAGATGTGAGGGACATAGATGACACATGACATGCTTTCCAATCAAGACATTTATTATATTACATCATTGCTGGGCCACAATGACTCTGCAAAATAGATGCAGGAGACTTTTGATAGCCATATTAATATAAAGAATTATCTTTTAAAGAAGAGAAAAGTTCTGTCATCCTCAATTCTTAAAATGTAGAAAATTATAGTTTATTGCTAGTTGATGGCAATATGCCCTTTGGCAGATATAGCTGTCAAAATTAATGCCAGTGGGCTTCTAGCAATTTTTTTTCAGTTAAAATTATTATAAATACAACTCATAATCTCAGACAATATTTGCTTACTTGACATATACTGTTCATTCCCTCTAATATCCATGTAAAGATTCTTAAAAAATAAAACTGCCTATGACACAAAGGACAGATTTCAGATTGTTAGTAATATTTTTTCATGTGCTCGTACAGAATGCTGAATGCATTTTGAACAGAAAATAAGACAGGATCCTATATCTACTCTTACACAAACAGGCATTGTTTTAGTGTAGTTGCACTGGGGAGTAGATGGGCAGAAGGCTGTCTGATGACCAACTTGTCAGTTCAAGACGGGTTGTATAACATACACCAGAATCCATCACTATGGCATGATGTGTCCTCTTCCATATTCAGAGCCCATTTTTGACCATCCATCCTGAATCAGAGTCAGTAACATTTTGTTCTACAAAAGACTAATTGCAGAGAAAACTATACTCAGAGTGAAGAATGGTGTCAAATGTAAGGCTTTGTATTGTTCCTAATAAAGAGTACATTAGATCAATATTCCAAAGACTGAGCTGCACTCTGTTTTGGTTGTGGGCTCAGTTCACAAAATAGTTCAGAGAAGTGTGGATCTACCTCCTTCTCAGTGGCAATCTGATCAACTTTTACATTTTTACTTGTGTTATTTCTTGCCTCATCCATCTTGCACTATGGTTAATGGGAATCTTTGTATTGATTGACTTTGTTGCCAGTATACTACAAACACCCACACGAAGTGCTGATCTGTCGTTGAGAGAAGTGGGAAATACTGAAGCGAATGAGTGAGGCTGGTCATTGGCCTGCCCCATCAGGTGTAATGCTTTAAATCCTTTTGTAACTATTATTTCCTTCCATTATTTTCATTTTGTGGCCTTGCCACCCTACCTACTTCCTTCCCAGCACCACAAAAAAGGGGGATAGAGAAAGAAAAACAAACAAACAAACAAACAAAACAAATAGGTAAGCCCTTTTCCCCCTGTGGTTTGGCTCTCTAACTGCAAAAAGCTGCTCTTTCGGTTGCTGAGTAACTGCTAGAAGCTGCCTCTTGTCTTATGTCTTCCTACTCCCTGCTGTCCCTGCAGGCTGCTGTCTCTCTAAGTAGAATACAGCAGTAATTGGAAACCAGATCTAAAGTCCGGCTAAAGTAAAGTAAAGTAGTACAGAGAGCATGTGGGATTAGGAGGAGAGGGATGGCACTGGTTAGGATCCTGTGGAGCAGAGAAAAGACGGCCCACTGCTAAATTCCCTCTACAAGAACTGAAGAGAAGAACATCTGCTACTGTGCTCCTTAAGGCCCTGGTCTGAGAACAAGTTGCCTAAGAAGCATAGAATTATTCACTGGAGATTGCACTGAGATAACGGTATCAGGGCTGTGGGTTTGAAATTCAGAGGAGGAAACATGGAAAGTGGTCGTGTAGGGTAGGAGAACTAAGAGTTCAAATCCAGCTGGAATATTTCATGCTAGACTTGCCCCTGGATCATGATAAATTAAAATGTAAACAACTGAAAATATTGGAAGCTCATCCAGCACTCAGGTGTCTAAATAGACATGATATTAGCTATCATTTGGGAGCTGTAAAGGGCTTTCCTGAGTTTCACAAGAAGAAAGGATTTTAGAATGACTTGAAACCTCTTAAATATATAGCTAGAGAACAAAAAGCAACAGGTTATTTCCCCCCCCCCACACACACACTTCCCTCCTCAACACATGTTGATGGATGCCACTCAAAAGCCTATCACTGTTTGGACTGGATTCAGTCTGCATCTCATGTTTGCATTTGAATTTAGGTCTGTCACAACTGATAAAGAGTGATAAATGTGACATTACTGAGTCTAAAGATCATTAAATGTCAGCTCATGCACTGGCAGCAAAATGGCTGGCAGAAAGTCAATGATGCAAGAACTGTATGGAGTGCGAAGAGCGGAGATGGATCTAGGGCAGCAGGGAGTCATGCAAGCTGTGAGCAATCAATCAATCATTTTATACTGAGAAAGAATAAAATGAAACTTAAAGGCAGTGCTGTGTGTATAGGTAGAGAGAAAAACATCTTATTTGTAAGTGCTTTGATTCACGTCTGTATGCATCTAGTAACCATGAACAGAAGTAATAGGTCAGTAAAAGCGCATATTGTGCTCCAGCCAGTTTCTTTTGATAATTTTCCTAACATTTGATGTTTTATACGTAGTTCAAAAATCCTTTCTATTGCAACAATATGGGTACTTAAAGCTATTTCTAGTGAGCAGTATGCCTCTTAGATTTGATATTTATGCAGGCTGCTGAAGACAGAACTAAATCTGACTAGAAAAGCTATTTGAATTCTTTTGAGGCCTTTATGCCACTTTTGTATAACACAGTCATTTCTTACCTTGGTTCCTATTTTTCAATTTATGTAGCCTGATTCCTAGGGGTTGCTAAATACCTACTGTGGTTAAGGATGTATAAAAACAGCCTATTTAAAAAAATAAAATTTGTTCCAGACAAAAAATTCTGTGTAATATTATAACCTGTAAAGGATCATGTTACAGGCATTATGATTTGTTTCTGTATTAAACATAACTAGGAAAGTGGAGAAAGAGGAGGATGACAATCGTTCAACAAACTATAATAAAAAAGTAACCCAGAAGCTTCTTGCCTCACAGCATGTAGCTGTTAAAACAGGGGTGCCAAACACCCTGCAAAGTTGGTCTGGAACATGGGCTGGACCCAGCATCGGGGGAACTCCAGGCAGCAAAGGGGTCAGTCTGCGGTGAACAAGGGCTGAGCCAGAGCCAGAGAACAGGACGGGTGTGGTGGGGCACTGTATGTAGCATGCAACCTGTGCTGGGATAAGCATATGCAGGCCTCACTCAAGGGATCTCTCTGTATGTGGCAGGGGGAGGCATGAGTCACACACTAGGGCTGTGTGAAGCTTTGGTCGCTGATTTGATTTGGTGGAGATTCGGCCCAATTTGATGGCCAAATCTCTGAATCCGAAATGAATCAGGAGATCCTTTAATCTCTCTGGATCGAACTGGAACCCTCTGTATTGATTCAGAGACATTCAGAAAGATTCAATGATTCAGACATAGACACAGCTTTAAATGTTTCTTCTACATACCTCAACATACCAGGAGGCTTGTGAATGCTGAGATGCTGGGGCAGATGGAGTGTCCCACAGGAACGCAGAGGGGTCCCTAGTGTGCTCAGGAGCAGACCCGGAAGTGGACCATAAGCACTTCTGGTCCACTTGTGGGTCCGCCGGGGAGCATGCTGCGGGTCAACGCCCCACACCCCTAGGCTCAGCGACTGGTGCCTTCTGTGTCTGGGGGGGCACCCAGGGTCCCCCCACTGCCAATCACTGAGACAGGGGGATGCAGGGGGGCCCCCCAGTGTTCTCAATGGCAGACCTGAAGTGGATCAGAAGTACTTCCAGTCCACTTTCAGGTTAGCTGCCAAGCATGTGGGGGACCCCTCCATGCTCCTGTGGGATACTCCATCCCCCCACCATCGCAGTCTTCATGAGCCATGCCTGGTATCTTGAGGTATGTAGAAAAAACATCTAAAGCCGTGTCTATGACTGAATAACTGACTCTCCAAATCAGCATCGAAACTTCAGATTCGGATTTGGCCTAATCGAATCGGGACAGTGATCCGAATCAGCGAATTGAATCATTGCCCCCGGTGTGGGTCAAATCCAAATCCCAATTGAATACAGCCTGTTTTGCACACCTCTGTCACACACTACATGTGGTGTCTTATAAGACCAGCCCTCTGTGTTAGCTTTGGTGCATTGTCCCAATTCATCCCACAGTGATCCAGGGAGCAACTGGCATCCCTGTGTTAAAATTTAGGTATATTTTAATTAACTCATTGTATAATTCCTGCATGGAAATATAGACGTAGAAGACAACATTCTTCTATGACTTATTAAAATATAAATCTGAAATAACTCTTTTAGACTCAGTTGAGTACATCTACAAAATCACTACAAATTTTGACTCAGGCCCATAGTGATAAAAGATACTGGTTATAGTCCTATAGATATAGTGAATTTTTGGTCGAAAACAAAAGTTAGCATTTAAATTCTTATGTATACACAGGTAAAGTATTTCACTTCAAAAGTTTCAGTACTTACTCTTGGCATGTGGAATATATTTTCTGAAAATTTCCAGTTGAAATTTTTATACTGAAAAAAATTAAGACTTTTTTCACTCTACATCAAATGTTTTCCATCTTCCTTATAACACATGAGGAGAAAAAGATCTCCACACTTCAAACTACCCACATAGTTAAAACCTTATTCAATGTTATCCATGGATCATAATGGAAGGGGTGTTTTGCTAAGGATTATTTGTAATTTGTCTGACAATTTTCATTTCAACCAAGCTTATTCTACAAGTTTCTGATCCGAATTGGGCAGAACAGGAACTGTTCAAATATGTATGCCCCTTGGGTAGTGCTCTAACTAATCTGGGCTACTGACTCTTTGGCCAGGTCCAGATGAGTAGGGGCATGTAGTTTATGGCACCACAAACCTCTTTGTGGTGCCACACACCAGTGAATCTTAAAATACATGGGATTTCACAGTAGCAAAAAAAATACACTGGAAAAAAATGTGACACAAACCATAAAAAAAACATGTGCGCCAGCACAAACGGAGCAGCTGCTGGCCAGGTCTCCATGCCTGAGTTGTGCCCCTGCTGTATACCACCAGGACACCAGGTAATACTGCTGGGTCCAACACGGGTGCTAGCCTCAGCCTCCAGATGAGGCTAAAAGGCGGGAAGAAGCTGGGCAAGGGCAGTTTGCTCCACGTGGGATCATTTGTCCCGCAACAAAAAAATTGTGCCACTACTAGCACATACTCTTGCTCATCTAGACACAGCCCTATGGCCAAATATTCTAGTATGGACATGAATCTTTTTTCATAGAAAAAATTTCTAACTAAAAATTATAGTTTCTCAAAATTGTTTCTGTTTTTAGAGAGCTCAGGGGCTGGAGCTCTCTTTCCTTTCTCAGAGCCAATTCAACAAATTACATTTTAGTGATATTTTTTTTCTGTTAAGGCCCTTCCAGAGAATATTTGTGTCAAAACAAAACCAGTAGACGCTGATGTTTCCTTTAATATTTTCACTTGCAATTAAATAGAACAACATAGCCTTCCCCTAAATCTGATTACTTAATTTACAACATATAATTGAAAATAGAAGACTTAGCGAGACATAGGCATTCAGAATTCATCATTGCATCATCATAATGGCAATGTTTTCTCCATCCCTCAACAACTGTGCCTATCAGCTGTGGTTTGAATAGTGTCCGAATTCAATCTATTGAAGGAATTGCTTGATTGCAACACAGATGGCTGTTTTTATTCCATTTTCCTCTCCAAGCTAGGCAATATGTTATCATTGGTTAATTTCCTTGATTAGCAGAATTCATAGTTGTAAGAATTACTCTATAGAGTCTTATTTTATAATCAATTCATTGCCCCTTGTGAAAAGACAAAGATTAGGGGAAGATTATTTTAATATTACCTTGATGCATGTTAAACCACTAATTAAAGACTTCTGGACATGTAAAACTTATTAGCTAGTGAACTACACTAGATAAACATGTCTTCTTTTCTCCATTGAAGTAGAATTGAAAGTCACTTCTGATTTTTTTACACACATGTCTCTTCACAAGTCAACTGTTGTTGCAGTGTGTAATTTTGGTGATTCTATAGATGAAGTATTTCTACAGAGCTTCTCTATTAAACAAAGAAATGTCAGGGAACATTGTGCTACCAGAGATTCCACCTCTTGGACTTAGCAGAAAAATCAGTCATTTTCTTCTAAATACCCATCAAAGTTTTCAAAGAATATAGTATTTTCATTCCTGCATTTTGTCGTACTGCTATGTACTCCCAAACAGATGCCACTCTTGAGTTCACTGCAGCTTAACAATGAAGTGGTCCCTGCAGTAAAATCTGAAATGTTAGGGAATACTTCAGAATGAAAACTGCTGTGGAAATATACATTCCAAGTATAATACACTGAAGTTGGTTCATATTCTCAACACTGCTAGCCATACAAATTAACCAAAGACATATATCAGATAAATGTAACTCTTACATTTCCCTCTCCTACCCTCAGATGGGAAAATTAATAACTAAAAGGTTTGTCATTTTTTCTTTTCTACTCTTTTATAGTTTGTCTGAAAAAAAAGTGACTGCATAGAATCTTTGTGATGTGTAAAGACAAATTAAAACTAATTACATGCACATATCTATATTTTAAGGGATCATTTAAGTTGCAGAATCGTTTGAAAAAATGTTAAAAAGTAACAAACGGAAAGTTATCTTTGCAACCTGACTCTGTCCTCTTGAATATCTTTTCTGTGACTGCAATGAAGTGGGGAGTCTACTGAAAAATAATTGCAGACATATAATTAAAGATTATATCATAATTACAGCTGTGTGAGTAACCATGGCATCTGACAATTTAAGTACTTGACACATTTTTTTAAACCCATAATTTAAAAAAAGATCAAACCAAGTTATGTTATGTACAATTTGAACAACCTACTCGTCATGACTCAGCATGATTCAACCCCCAAAATCCCCAGCATGGGCAGGGCAGCGAGAACATTAGCTGGCTCTCTCCCACTCCTTTATATTGATTGTGCCGTGAAAATAAATGGGGGAGGGAGAGGGGGAAGAGAGGAGGCTGCTCGTACCATGGCTTGGTGATCTGTGTTAGCTTAATGCTTGCTGTCTTTCTCTCTCAAGGACTGAAAGCAATTCCTAGACATATGAATGCATACCTTGTAAAGGGATTCCTTAACATAAAGGATAGGCTTCCTGGGCTGTAGATTCATAGATTCATAGATTGGAAGGGGCTGGAAGGGACCTCAAAGTTCATCGGGTCCAGCCCTTCTGCTATAGGCAGGAAGACAACTGGGGTCAAGTGGCCCCAGTGAGGTGACTGTCCAGTCCCTTCTTGCAAACCATCAGGGTAGGTGACTGCACTACCTCTGGAGGGAGTTTATTCCACAGTCTGGACACCCTGACTGTGAAGGACTTTTTCCAGGTATTAAGTCTGAAGTGGCCTTCCAAGAGTTTGTATCCATTGGTCCTGGTCTTCCCAAGGGGTGCTTTAGTGAGCAGTTGTTCACCACGCTCCTGATGCACTCCTCTGATATAGCAGTAAGCTGCTATCAAGTCCCCTCTCAACTGTCTCTTCTTTAGGTTAAAGAGACCCAGGCCCCTCAGTCTTTCCTTGTATGCCTTCCCTTGCAATTCCCTTATCATACGGGTGTCTCTTTTCTGGACTCTCTCAGGTTTTTCCACCACCTTATTGAAGTGTGGTGCTCATAACTGGATGCAGTACTCCAACTGTGGTCTCACCAGTGCTGAGTACAGCAGGAGTATCACTTCCTTAGTTTTACATGAGATACATCAGTTGATGTATGCCAGCATGTTATTTTCCCTCCTGGTCACTGCATTGCACTGACAGCTCATGTTCATGTGATGGTCGACCATTACCCCTAGGTCCCTTCTGGCCGTGGTGCAAGTCAGGCTGTCACCTCTGAGCCTTATGTATGTTGAGGGTTATTTGCCCCTAGATGGAGCACCTTACACTTGGAAGTGTTAAACTTCATCTGGTTCTGGTCTGCCCAACTCTCCAGCCTGTCCAGGTTTGCCTGTATCTGCAACCTATCTTCTGGCATGACCACACTGCCCCATAACTTGGTGTTGTCCATGAACTTGGGCAGCGAGCTTTTCACTCCCCCATCCAAATCATTAATAAAGATGTTGAAAAGCACTGATCCAAGCACGAACCCCTGGGGCACACCACTGGCCACTTTGCACCAGGATGACACAGATCCATTCATGAATATATGCCATGTTTGGTTAGATTGGGGAGAAAAGACTCATCTGCTTTATCTATCACCATCACCACTCTTAACTGTTCCAGCATTACCATTTTGCTGTGATGATGACAGAAACTCTACTATAGAACGTTCACAAGCATTTGTTTTGTCATGTTGCCAACATCCCCTTTGCTACCAAGTGTCATAAAAGAAAGAAAGGAAATGCTGATTTTCAAATTTTATAACAAAGACAAACCTGAATGGAATTTCAGGGGACACAAAAGTGTCTTTCATTAGTTCAAGGACTTTGTCCCTTGCTGAATTTCAAATGTCTGATGCAGACCATTTCAAAACATTTGCAAGGGTTTTATTATAGGGCAAAATATCCTTGCCAGCTTCCCCCCTACCAATCAAAATACTTTTGAGTTCAAGAAAACCACAGGGTAGTAGAATCCCAAGCATACTTTCAGTGAGCTCAGCCATTGTTGGTGAAAACTATGCAACGTACTACAAAAAAAAAAGAGAATACTCAGAAGACTCTTGTTATAAGCTTTTCAAGGAAGCTTCAGAAACAAGTCAAGTATTTTTCAAGGAACTGAAGTTATGACCAAAACTCCAAATTCCACAAGCTTGTAATAAACTCACAGTGACTTTACTGGAACCTAGTCTCGCATTTAAGTCATAGATGTGAAAACATGAACTAGTACATATGGTATAGCCCATCTGAACATGTTTGTGTGGTTAATCTGTCCATTGGTATTTTGGGAGGTGAACAAAAGGAAGAAAAAGAAAACTGTGTGCTGGCTAATTAATTTTAAAGAATGCTACTATCAAGCACTAAGACGATTGAGCTCCTTACCCATAAAAAGGTATTTTCTAAAAGTTTCTGTCATTCTTTTCTAAGTATAGGTCATCTTCACATGCCAACATGTTTATTTTATCAAAATAATTCTTTTTTATATTTTTTTCTCACAGACACTGAATCTCTTTTCATGCTAACAAATCTTAAACTTAGCTGGAAGCAGGAACAGCTGCTCCCACCTTCTTGCTTCTTAAGGATTATCTAATTTCATTAAGTTTGTTGCATGTGTTTTGATCAGACTTAGAAAAGGGAACAAAAGGAATCGTCTCTCTCTCCCAGAGGATATCTTGGTGTTGTAGAATCACTGACACTAAACAAATCTTCTGGGGAAAATCTCAGTTTATTGTCTTTCTTGTCACTTAACAGATTTCAAAAGGGTTCCTCTTGCATTTTCAACACTCCTGTTTCCTTTGTCCTACAATAATGAAACCCAGTTATATATAGTAGAAAATACCTGTTTTAAAATCTTCCATAGCACCGGGAAAAAAAATAACAAGCAAAAACTGCAGTAGGCAGTGTGTGGACTTTTTTAGGCCTAGTTTGATGGGTACATTATTAGTCAGTAAGCTAGAAAGTAAATTTACAATACAGTAACTATTCAACAATAATTCCTTTCCTGGACACACTGTGAGCACTGAAAACATCTCTGTGTGAGATAGCTTACTCTACTTAATGCACACTCAGAGCTTGGTTGCATTGCCTCCATGTGCACCTGGGAACACAGCAGTGAAGTTAGGCTTCATCTAGAGTATTGTGTAGAATTTTGGGCCCCATATTTTAAAAAGAATGTGGAGAAGTTAGAGAGGATGCAGAGGGACAAAAATGATAAAGTGTTGGAAGGTAAGTCATACAAGGAGAGCCTGAAGGAAATAAGCATGCTTAGCTTACAGAAAAGGCACTTAAGAGGGGATATGATAGCATTCCTTTAATATCTGAAGGGCTTCCATAAAGAGGGAAAACATTTTTCCTCTCTTACTACAGAAAGGCTCACTAACTTAGTGAGAAGGGCTTTAAACTAAGTTTGCCAGGAGATGGAGACCAAAGCCCTGAGGTAAGTAGCATAGTGGGAGACTTGGAGGAAGAGCAAGCAGGAGGGGGTAAAAGCTCTCATACCTCCTGAGAAATCAGGGCAATTGAGTAATTACTTCAGGTACCTGTACACAAATGCACAGAGCCTGGGAAACAAGCATTGGAAGTCCTTGCACAGTCATGTAACTCTGATGTGATCAGAATAACAGAGACTTGGTGAGATAGCTCACATGACTGGAGCATTGTCATAGATGGGTACAAACTGTTTAGGATGGACACACAAGGGAGAAGAGGAAGACTTGCACTGTATGTAAAAGAGCCATATGTAGCTCAGAGCTCCAGCATGAAACTGAGATAACTGTTGAAAGTCTCTGGGTTAAGGTTAGAGGAGAGAATAACAAGGGTGATGTCACGGTGGGTGTCTGCTATAGACCACCAAACCAGGAGAAAGTAGTGAATGAGGCTTTCTTCAAACAGCTAGTGGGAGCTTCCCAATCACAAGCCCTGTTCTCATGGGGAACTTCAAGCACCCTGACATCTGCTGGGAAGGCAATATAGCTGTGTGCAGGCAATCCAGGAAGTTTTTGAAGAGTGTTGGAGACAACTTCTTGGTGCAAGTGTTGGAGTGGTCAACTCGAGGCCATGCTCTTCTTGACCTGCTGGTCACAAACAGGGAAAAATGGTGAGGAATGTAGTAGTGGATGACAACTTGGGCAGCAGTGACCACAAGATGATTGATTTCAGGATACTGAGGAAAGGAAGGACGGAGAACAGCAGGGTAAGGACCCTGGACTTAAGAAAAGCAGACTTCAACCCACTCAGGAAACTCATGGGCAGGATCCCCTGGGAAGCCAGTCTGAGGTAGAGAGGAGTCGAAGAGAGCTGGCTGTACTTGAAAGAAGCATTACTGAGCATTCAAGAACAAACCATCCCAATGCACAGGAAGACTACCAAGTATGGCAGAAGATCATCTTGGCTTAGCAGGGGACCCTTTATTAAACTAAGTCACAAAAAGTAAGCTTATAAGAAATGGAAACTTCAACAAATAAATAGGGAGGAGTATAAGAGCGCTGCTCAGGCATGCAGGGACGAAGTCAGGAAAGCCAAAGCACAATTGGAGTTGCAGCTAGCAAGGAATGTGAAGGGTGCAGTGCAGAACAGAGGGGAATAATCACTTCTCTTGACCTCCTGGCAGCACTCCTACCGATGCAACCAGTGTGCCATTAATCATCTTTGCAACAAGGACATGCTGTTGTCTCATATTCAGCTTATTGCCCACTGTAACCCCCAGGTCATTTTCTGCAGAGCTGCTTCCCAGCCGGTGAGCCTCCAGCCTGTACTGGTACACTGTACTGTTACACTGTTTGTTCCAACCTAAGTGCAGCACTTTGCACTTGTCCTTGTTGAACCTCATGAGATTTCTTTTGGCCCGATATGTCAATTTCTCTAGGTCACTCTGAAACTTAGCCCTACCATCCAGCATATCTATTGCTCCCCACAGCTTGTTGTCATCTGCAAACTTGCTGAGGGCGCACTCTATGCCATCTTCCAGGTCACTGATAAAGACTGAACAAAACCAGCCCCAGGACTGACCCATGGGGCAGTTCACTTGATACTGGCTGCCAACTAGACATCAAGCCATTGATTACTACTCTCTGAGCCTGATGCTCCAGACAGTTTTTATCTACTTTACCTTCCATTCATCCTGCCTGTACTTCCTTAGCTTGCCTGCAAGAATGTTGTGGGAGACTGTATTAAAAGCCTTGCTAAAGTCAAGGTATACCACATCCACTGGTTTCCCCATATCATTGTAAAAAGCAATCAGGTTGGTTAAGCATGACTTGCCCTTGGTTAATCCAGGCTGACTGTTCCTAATCGCCTTATTCTTCTCCAAGTACTTAGAAATGGATTCTTTGAGGATCTGTTCCATGATTTTTCCAGAGACACAGTGGAGTTGTAACTGGTCTGTAGTGCCTTGGATCCTCATTTTTCCATTACTTAAATATGGACTCTATGTTTGCCCTTTTCCAATCATCCAGGACCTCTCCTGATCTCCATTAATTTTCAAAGATGATGGTCAGTGGCTCTGCAGTCTCATCAACAAACTCCCTCAGCACCTTCTGGTTTAGCCCGTCCAGACCCATGGACTTGTATATGTCCAGCTTTTCTAAATAGCCCCTAACCTGTTCTTTCACAACTATTGGCTGCTCTCCTCCTCCTCAAACTGTGCTGCCTAGTAAAGTAGCCTGGGAGATGACCTTACCTTTGAAGACTGAGGCAAAGAAGACTTGAGCACTTCGGCCTTTTCTGCATCTTCTGTCACAAGATTGCCTCCCTTATTCTGTAAGGGACCCACACTTTCCCTGATTCTCCTCTTGCTACTGGCATACTTGTGGAAACCCTTCATGTCCCTTGCTAGCTACAACTTCAATTGTGCTTTGGCCTTTCTACTTCCTCTTGGAACAGACTACATGGATTTTTGCCTTCCTGTGTAGCAGGGGGCATAGCCCTTTTCCTGGATCTGTCAAATATATTTTAACAACACTTATAACAGCAGAGCATAGTAGTCTTTCTACCTTACTTGTGGCAGGTTACTTGTGACAATGTATTGTGGTTTTATCAAGACTGACTGTGTACTTTTACTAATAGGTTAGACAATGTATTTGCATAGGATGATTTAGATAGAAATGATCCTGCCTCTGGTGGAGATTTGGACTAGATTACCTCTGAAAGTGCCCTTCAGCTCTACTTTTCTATTATTTTAGGGATGCTCTGCCTAATTTCTGTACTCTGTATTCAGTGAATCCCAGGAATGAGGTTTAAAGTGGCATCAAGTATAATTAGGGGGAGGGGGTGAAGAGGGAACCAGTCTTGGGTGCTAACTATGAGGAGATGCCAGAATCGTCTTCCTTCTAGGGTCTTTGCTATAGCAGGGGCAGTCCTGCGCTGCCTGGCCATAGGAGCCAGGCAGTGTAGCCTGACATCCAGCAGTTTATCTGAGGGTCTGGTTTGAGTATATTGCCCCATGAGGAGTTTTTGGCTGTGTACACTCATTCAAATAACCTGAGAGAATTCTCTCAAGTTTGCTGTCTGGCTCAAGAAATTTACCCAGAGCTGTTTGTACAGACATTCAAATGCTGAGTCTCTGAAGAGTGAAGAGCTTGCAGTGCTGACATTGTGCAGCCAGGGAGTTGGCTCCATGCATGCATCTCAGTGTGCTCTGCAGGCTTCTTTAGTTTGCCTGGTGACACATTGCAGCAGCACATAGGCAGTCCTGGTTGGCTGACTCAGACTGCCCATTGTTAGCCTTTGTTTCCCTGCAGCACAATGTGAGGATTGCAAAGGGGGAGTGTTTTGGAGAAGCAGAGTCTAGCACAGCAGCAGCCGAAGTCTGGCCCACAGGCTGGATGGGGGCCATGGCAGACTCCATTAACCAGCAGTCCCTGCCTGTGTTGCTATAGCTGGTTTCCATGGAAACCAGCAGTGGTGGAGCCATGACAGTGCAGGGCCAAAGTTTCCATGGAGACTAGCTTCAGCAGCACTGGCATGGCACATGGCTTGGTGGGGAGCTGCTCCAGGACCAGGATCTTGTGGTGGTGACAGTGATCTGGAGCCGAGCCAAACTGCAGTCTGGTGCCTTCACACCCAGGGCAGGGGTGTGCAGGCAGCAGACCATGGCTCTGTTCTGGCTCCAGATCATGCTGCCACCACTACAAGATCCCAGTCCCATCCCCAGAGCAGCTCCCTCAGCTGCAAACCCTGCCAGTGCTGCTGGGGCTGGTCTTCATGGAAACCTTGGTCCCACTCTGTCATGTCCCTGCTGTGGCTGGGGTCTTTATGGAAACCAGCCACAGAAATGTGAGCAGGGGCTGCTGGAAAATGGAGTCTGGCCACCAGACAGATTTTGCTCACCCCGGTCTATGAAGTGACACACTGGGGGGAAGGGGAGAAGCTGGAAGATTATGGTCTCTCCTGAGAGAAGTCATGGCATGTACAGACATTTGCTGTCCCAGAAGAAACTTTCTTGGGAGTTATTTAACCCTAGTTGTTCCAAGGTTATTTTTCTCCTGGAGTGGCCACTTTTATGTTGGGAGGAAAAGCCTGCACATCTGTACACTTGTGGCCTCTCCTGGGACAGCAATGACTTTCCCAGGAGAAACAGAACATCTGTATGAGGCCTTTGTCATAGCTGGTACAGCCCTCCATACAATAATAAATCTGGGGTGGGTTGGAGAGTGAATGGGGCACCAGAAGTGGTTCCCAGGAAGCCTATGCCACAGGGCTTCTATTGACCAAGCTAACTTGGCTACAGCAGCAGTAGTGATAGCATCAGTGGCAGCATTTTCAGCTGCTTTTATCATGTAGAGACCAGTCAGGAAAGCCTCTCCCTCAACCTCCCCCATCCCAGGTGCTGAATCTGGTTCTCACTCCTCTAAGACTTTGTGTCTTGGGCATACTCACTTAATACACTCTGAGATGGCTATACTACCTCATGTGGGGAATTTGGCTAGCAGGAATGAGTGGGTGGGCATGCTTCCTGTTATCACTACCACATAAAAATGGAAGCATGACTCAAGTGTAGAAATGACTCAAGAGTATCCAACAACAGGTGTTAGTGAGGAATAACTCGAGAGCTGTAAATTCACATCCTAACTTACTGCACACTGTTTCATATATAAAGGACCTCTTATTTCTCTGTCATTTTAGAAAAGAACCTATCAGACCCGAAGATTCTTATAATATAATCACTGAACAACTATGAAACTATGAAACAGGTGTTTTGCTCCTAGTCATCATCTTCTGGAAGATTTCCTTGTCTCAATTTTTCTGTCTCCCATTCATTTCACTCAACCATAAGGGAGAGGCGGGGTGTCTGTGTCTATGTCTGGGTTTGTGTCTAAGTCTGTGTCTGTCATTGTGCACATGTGTGTTTTTCTGAGTTTATTACATACATGCACATGCAATTTTAGTGGAGCCATTATTGAATGCTGGACATTGCTTGAATTTTTCCTGTCCTGAAAAACACCAAGTTTCAGCATGTTTCAAATAAAGTAATCTCAAAAGCTGGTATTACTGAAGGCTTGTTTCATAAAACATAGTGTAGTTCTTTCTATCCTTTATAAAGCTTACATAGGCCTTGTGGTTTGAGCAGAATATCGCCACTGCAGAAAAACTGGGAAGCATTCTGCTTACCAGACTTCCTAGTTGCACATCCTGCCAACATCTACTATTTCACTGCTTTATTATAATGCTGTGTTAGAAGGTATAGGTCAGTAGAGTTGATTTGGACCTGACAACATATTTCTGTCAGAAAAAATGCCAATCAATCAAAACAGATTTGTTTTCCTTCTCCTTGGAATGGGCTGGTTTCACTGAAATTTTCATTGAGAAGGTCAAGAGTACTTTGTGTAGCAAAGTGCTCATCCTAGGTGGCAGTTGCAATGCCCCCAGTGGCCGCTCTTCCCTTTTTTGGTCTGCCCTACTGGGGGACCCACCACAACTTGATGTCCTAGTCCTGAAAGAAGGGAGGCTACCCCAGTTCTTCCCAAGCTTGGTTTCACTTACTGGCTCATGGGCTAATTATGTTTCTTGGAGTGCTCACATACGTTTGCTGGGACTTAGCCTTCTCAACCTTCGTCCACTTTTTCTCTTGACTGGTTCCTGTAGCCTAGGCCCACTGTACCAGACCTGGCTTCTGGGTCCCAGCCTTGCCCTGCTCCAGGCCCTGACATGCTGCCCTGCTCTAGGCTTGCTGCTCCCTCTGTATGCCTTGAGCCTGTCCCCTGCGGGGCTTAAGGCAAGTATGTGTCCCTAGCACACTAATGGGACCTCTGAACCAACTCTTACTCTTAAACCCAAGCCACCAGTACAAACTCTAACCAAAAGATAAGCCCCCCAGGCTATAACACAAACTAACTCAGCTGGGTTCAAACCTGAGCCTAGCCCACAGACTGTATACCCTGTAGCCAGCAGCACCTTGCCAGCTGCTCCCCAGGCAGCTCTACTGTCAGCTAGGCTCTCCTTTGTAGCTTCTTGGTCAGAAGATCATCCCTCTGCAGCTCCCAGGACCACTCAGCAGCAATCTGTAGCATACTGCTAGGCTTAAGATACAATGTTTTGCTCCTCTCAAAGATACCTGGTAAAATTTACTAGTATTTTCCATTTTCAAGGAAAGATCTTTTTCCTCTATTCTGCCTATCAAAAATGACAGTGAATATCTTATTCAGTAGTATGTTGTATGTGATAAGATACAATATATTTATTTATTTTTATTACACATATTCATGTGTATATATTTGAATCAGGAACAGCAACTTAGCCATCTAGCTCTAGAAGTGAGAGAATCAATCTGTCCCTCTCCTTCTCACACATTAATCAAAACAAATCTCTCCATGCAAAATGATCCATCTTTTACAAAACAGCAGGTTTCAACATGATTTCCTTTTGTCAGAACAGTACAAGCAGTTACAGTTGTGTGTACAAAAAAAGATGCTCGCTTTTGCAGGCAAAAAGAAATACCTTGATTTAGAAAACTTAGCTCACAAGATTTAGAAATTCTGATCAAAATCATCATCAATTTGTTAAATGGAACACCCTATAGCAAAGCAAGCTAGAAAAGAAGGTATCTGTTCCAAGGTATTTACCATCTGAACAGAGAGCACTGTAAATGAGGATTCAAAGCAAGTTTCTTCCAAGCACTTTTAAAAATAATTTTATATAAAAATCCTGCTTCATTAATTTTCATTTTATTTGAAGGTAAATGTATCAATTTTGTTCAGTCTAGCAGGCTGAAAGTTTCAAAGAAAACATGCACTTCCCAGCAAGCATAAACTGTGAAATGTATTAGAAAATAAAGGTTTTAATGCCAATTATCATTAAAAACCTTATTTTCAAAAGCACTTCACAGTTTATTCATGCTGAGAAGTGCTTCTTATCTTTGAAACTTTGAGGCTGCTAGACTGAGCAAAATGGGTGCAATTTTCTTTTAATTGTTTTGAACACCATGTGTGAGAGAACATGACAGAATGCAAATTGCTTATACAAGATGTAAGAGGGAGAGTAGGTTGCAGAATTTTTGTGGCATCTTTTAGCAAATGGAAAGGCACGGGACATCAGCTTTTTGGCAACAGGTCATAGACTGAAGTGTGCTATGCTTCTAGTGTAATATGTGGCAGTATTACAACCATTGCTGGCAGTTTTAGAAACAACTTAAAAAAAGGTTTAATGGGCATAGTCTCCCCACAGATCATTCTGTCTGGATGCTCATTAATAGGACATTTTGTGGGAAGCTACTATTGCTACCTGTCTTGTACCTCCACTATTGATGCAACACATTATAAGTAAAATTTGCACTTGTGAAGTAGTCATGTATGATGCTTCTATCCCTTGTGTTATTGTCATGGAATTGCAATGCACAATATGTGAGGACTTTGTATGACAAAGGAGTGGTCCCTTTTTGCAAAGTTTGCAGCTGGAATATCTGGACATCAGGCAAGTATTGTTTGGTTTTCTGGACAGCTTTTTCCAATGACAGATTCTATTCCAGTAGCTGTACAAACTAAAATATCTATGTATAGAGCTAATAGAGAAAGAATATTCTATTGTAGGAGTGGGATATAATTCTGTTGAAAAAAAAAAAGGGTTCCTATCCCTTTCCTTCCATCCAGACTTGTGAAAATAAACAATTTAGTCACTAGGAAACAAATATATTTTGTATATTTGTTGCAATTAGCAATTGCCTATTGCTATGGGACTCCAAGAAAATCCAATCACAAATTCCTTTACAACACTACACCAGCTTTGGCTAGCTTAGTGCTTCAGAAAGTGAAAACACAGAGGTCAGATTTGTCTTTGAAAGGCTCTAATGATCTGACGAAAGTTTTCAGTTGGTGCTGAAATAGAAATTCCCTTAGGATAATTTGACTTTGCATTATTATTACACTAGTTTCCACAAATGTTCCAAAATGAAATTAATATAATTTTTTAAGGATAAGTGCCTGTTACAGTGTGGTATCTCTGTGAATCACTATAGAATTAATATTGCTTTATTGTTATTGACTTTGTTGCAGACAATGCCCCTTCTGCTTGCCCTTTCTTCACCTATCCAGGCACAAGTTATGAGGGGAGACATTTTTCACTTCCATTGACCTTCAGAGTTTTCTCTCTCCCCCTTTTTGCCCTACCTCCTACTCCCCTTTCAGCAAGACTGACCTTGCAAGGACTAACCCCTGCCATCTTCTGAATATATGAGGAACCTGGCTGGGACAAATAGAAAGGGTCTCTAAGTCATCCAGGTACAAAGGATCATCCTCTACACTGCTTGAAATACACAGAGGCATCATGCTAAGCCTGAACTATGCAGCATAGAAAAGATCTGTATGGGTGTGAACAAGTGCTTGCAGGCCCTGGCTCAGGTTTAAGCACCTTAGTATAAGCTGCCTAAACCTGAGTCAGGATTGTTACTTGAATGCATTCACATCTTGCTGGGAGCAGGTGCAGGCAACTAGAGGCAAGTAAGTTGGGTGGGGGGTGGAAGGCTGGCATCCACAGTGTTGGGGAGGACTAGTGACTCCACAAGGGTCGGGGGTGGAGATGCCTGGTCTGAGGAGGGGTTAGTCTAAAAATCACCCCACCAGGGTCAGGAAATAAAAACAGCACAGATCCAGGGCTGTGGAGAGTGTCTGTACATTTCTAGCCCTGGGATTGTACTGGAAACTCATGCAAGTATTTGCTAGGTCAACTTAACACATGCCAATGTAAAGCTAGTTCTTGTCTGATGAGAACTAACTTGGATTGAGCATACCATTTTTAGGCAATGTAAGCCCTATGAACACTTGAACACCTAGACACTTAGACTGTCCTAACCTTGATTAAGGCAATCTATATGTAATGCTTTTACATATCCTATGTCAACTCTGCATAAGTCACTGTAGAAGACCTCATGGATATCAACCAATAGAGTCGTGCTAACGCTCATGAAAGCAATTCCAGGACTTCACATAAGTAGTACAACAGGGGCTGTGGTCACTACACTGCAAAGCAGCCTTGCACCAACCCTTCACAGAAGTAGGAGATTTTACATGTTCACTCATTCTGTAGTTTTCTTGTATTGAGCTTTATATTTGGGTTTAATGCAGGTGGACTACCTTTACTTTTGTCTTCTGTCACTGTAATTACCATCCCTACAGCCTGTTTTGTCAGTACTATCCCAAGCACTTCTTTTAGGACTATGGGTATATTGACTTTACAGTTTGTTCTTTTTAGTTTCTTGATCAATATGCATCTGAGAAAACTAAAGTTAGCTGCAAGCACTAAAATAAAAAGGAAGCAACTGCTTTTCAAAAGCCAGTGATAAACCATGCACATTCATGGCCAATTTGGTTTCTAAGCAGTTGGTAATTGTATAAAAAGAAAGATCTATGCAGTGTCTAATACTAATATTTCCTGTCATTTTGTCTGAATGTCATTTGAGTTACCAGAAAGAAAGGAATTTTCACAGCCTTTTGTTGACATTCAAATTTGTGTATTCAAATTATACTAGAAGGGTCTGTTTATGTGTTGCCCATAGTAATTTTTTAAAAACTTACGATGTAAAAGGCAGGCCAAAGAATCCCCTTTGTAACAGGACATAACCCCAAATGTCAGAAAAAGCAGAAGTTTAACTTACAGGTATGAAGGCGGAAATTGCTTATTAATGCACCAATTAGAAAGCAGACTTCTGGTTCAATGGTGCATTAAGCTAAAGAGAGAGACAGATGAAGTAGTTCTATGCTGGTCAATGCAAGGAACATAACAATTTTTTTTTATGAAGAAGTAGGCTGTAAAGAGCCATAAGAACAGGATTCTTATTTCTAAAGGAGTATCTGAAGTACTAACTCCATGCTGACCTAAAAGGAAAAAAAAAGAAAGAAAAGAAAAGAAAAGAGATTTGGATTATTTATTCTGTACCTGCAGGTGAAAAAAATTAGATACAAGCCACATCCAAAAAAACCCCTCAAAATCCCCAAAACCCAAACAAAAAACAATTGGTAGGTGTATCTTAAAGACAAGGCTAGCCATGTATTCCAATAATAAAAATAACCAGTTCATGCACCACCATATTGCAGAGTTCTCTGTTTTATTGTATAGACATGTGGAGTCTTTCTAGGCCATGTACAAACTTCCACTGATACCCAGGATTATTTATTTCTATATACACATTGCTAGAGGTACTCACCAACATTTGGCCCCATTGTGCTTGATCTTTAACAGTAGAAAAAAAAATTAAGTTAAACATCTTGCATTTCACAAAACATCAAATGTAAATCTGCCTATGCAGTCATCATGGAGCTTCTTGTGCATATATGCATAGTGGCATATCTTGTCCCCTTTCTTCCCCTTTCCCAAAACGAAGCCTAGGCTCCTTGAGAATACAGGAGAGAGAACTTCCCTGTCTTCATTTCCATTGTCTGCCCTGATGTAGTTCGTAGCAGCACCTGCATGAAAAAGTCCTGCTTAGTCGAAGATTTTAGCTGTAAAGCTTCAGCAAGCTTCTTGCCTTTGAAAAGAGGAAGTAATGACATACCTTAATTTGGAAGGATTTTTATGGGTATAACAGAAGAACATCTCTGACACAATGGCTAACTTGACCTTCAAATTTCTAGTCACTACTCTGAAGCAAGAGAGAGCTAAAACTTTTCCAAAAAAAAGCAAGTACTAGTTTTGTTTACTGATTGATTTTTAAATATATAAACGAACCAAAATACCCAGAGAAAAGTTAAATGACCTGCCCAATTTACATAGCATGTGAGTCAATAGAACTTACATCTCTTGACATCAAGCACAGGCCTACATTTTTATCATTCTTGCCCCCAAATTGGAATAAGTAGTCCCTTATTTTTATATACTGTATTTACTCAAAGATAAGACCCTCCCCCAATAATGAGATTCTATAAATGGAACACTTATAAATATGTTACAGTTTTATAGCTATAGAATCAAATTATTGCCTTGAATATGTCTCCCTCCCAATGCTACAGCAGGGAAAATAAATTTGGGGAGGGGGATCAGGTGGCCCTCTTACCTTCTCCTCTACAAATTCCTCCCCCTGCAGCCCTTTCTCCCCTACCCTTACTATCAAACCCTACTCTCCCTGAACACATGAAAGAGAGAAGAAAATTTGAAAACCCTTGGCATGTCTATACATGCAATTAAGTTGCTTGTGTAGCAAGAAACCTTTTTGTCTGTCCCCCCCCCCCCGCTCAAATGTGAAGCTCCTCCATATGGCAAAAGCCCTTTTTGCAGTATTTGCCTCCTTTGGGGGATGATTTTCTTTTCTACCTTTTCTTCTTTCCTCTCTTTTTCTTTTATTATATTATTATTATTATATAAGGTGTACTTGTAGTGAAAATAGAGCTTGTAGATGCTTTTACAAATGTACTTTAAGTTTAAAAGCAAGTTGTACTATGTAACAATGTTAGCAAGGGCAGGAATCTCTGTATGGAGCAGGTCCTTGAATGAAATCATGGCTGATTGTGTAACACAGTAGCTAGTCTGGATAAGCAAGTTAAGAAGCAGCAATTAACACCTACAAAGCTGCAGACTAAGAAGAGGAAAGAATCAATACAGAGTCAGGAGAACTCCCTGAAACTTCCCTGTTAAAGGTATGGAAGCCCTGGTTTGAACTAATCAACACTGGAAACAGACCTTTGGGGCTGAAATAGCCCCCGATCAACAACTTCTAGAGTTCTATTCATCATGACAGTGAATCAATCAAAATTCAAAAACAGAATCCCGAGACTGCACGTACCTGTGGACCTGACCCCTGGCGCTGACAGCTGCCATACAGCAGTTACCAAGAGGGACATCCCTTAAGGTCAACGACTCCTGGATTGGGTAAACCCCAGAATTGGGGAGTCAGCAAAGTCTGCCAGAGAGAGATAAAAGGCAGTGAAGAATGACCCCCAATGGTACCCTCTTTGACCTGACCAGCACCCTGCCTGTCCAGCCAGAAGGACCAGCTGGCGACCCCTTTCTGAAGCAACATCGCACTGAAAGAAGCCTTGATTCACCATCGATGGCAGACTTCAGTGCTTGGGGATAGGCATATCTTGACACCAGTGCTTAGTGTTCATAGCTAGCTACTGTGAGAGAGTGTATGTGCATGAATGTGTGTGTGTTTGGGGGGATTAGCACCCAGGTTTATGGTCTGACTTTTGCGTCCTTCCAGTAAACCAGACTATAGTGATGATCCTGTGAGTTGGTGCTTTGTAGCCAACACTTGAATATAAGCTTCAAAGTTTATTGCTCTCAGGAATCATGTCTACATATGTGCCCAGGAGTGCAGCTAGGTTGGGGCAGTCCTGGCTGGCAGGGGCCTCAAGGGGTCAGCTTGCCAATCCAGGGCTGTTCCCCCAGCTCAATGTGCTGTGGAGAGGTTAGTTCAGGCACAAGGGTACTTTATTACAGGGCTAGCCAGCAGGTAGCCCTTGCACTGAAGTACCCTCATGCCCCAGCCAACCAGGTCAGCATCTACACATGAACTGCTGTGGAGTAAAAAACTCCACAGCAGGACAATACTTGTATTTACAAATACTATCCTGCTGCAGAGTTAATCAATTTACTCCAGTCTAATAGAGGCACACTTGTAGATGCACAGTGCTTACTGCACAGCTGATTAGTCAACTATGCAGTGAACGTCTAGGATAGGCATGCCCAGTGACATTGAAATAAACATGCCTGTTATAACTTGCCTAAAAGCAAATTACTGTAGGTACCCATAGACTTAGTTCATCCAGAATTTATGCAGTTTACCTTTTTGAAACTGCTTCCAGTCTTAGGACAGGTATGCCACAAACACACTTTTAAGCAGGGCTTTTGTACCTACTTGTATAGAGTACAAACTATGCACGATTACAGTCCAAAGCGAAAAACCTTGTGATTTATCATATAGGTCATCAGCCTTGGCCCCAGCAGAAACAATAGCATTTCAAGCCATAGTATGACCCTGTAGGTCAGCAGTATGTGTGTGTACTTCAAATACCCCCAATAAAGGATTCATATGCTGATTACCCCCCATTCATGACTAGAAATGGGTGTTTTTGTCATAAGCCCTGTTTGGATGAGGCATAGTGAAATGTGATATGGCTCACTGGAGAGTGAGGCTACACTAAAACATGCAAGAGATTGAGAGTGGGGTGGGAAAGGGATTCTGGGTGAACATTTTAGGGTCCCATTTGGTGATGTTTACCAGACACATAAGCCTGTGAAAGAAATGGGAAAGAAAGGTACCAGTCAGCTGCAGGAGTGTAGTAAAAATGTATTCAATGTAGTGGCTCACCATGACTTGTAAAAAAGTCTGTGCTGAGGGGTTTTGAGCACAATGGGCACTACCCTATATTTTATTCAAATAGGCTGTACTTACCAGGAGTGACTAGAAATAGCGGTCACAAGCTAGCAGAGGTCAAATTCAGATTAGACATCAGGAGGCACTACTTCACTGTCAGGACGGCTAGGATCTGGAACCAACTTCCAAGAGAAGTGGTGCTGGCTCCTACCCTGGGGGTCTTTAAGACAAAGCTAGACAATCACCTTTCTGGGGTCATTTGATCCCAGTACTCTTTCCTGCCATGGCAGGGGGTTGGACTTGATGATCTGCTCAGGTCCCTTCCGACCCTACTAAGTATGAAACTATGAATCTATCTTTTTCGTACATTCCTATCAGTATGTTGGCCCCATATGGGCCATATGTTTATACTTATGCTCAATGTTGGCTTATTTAATTAGCTTTATAGCTAGTTTCTAGACATGTGGAAAGCAGCAAGCATTTGAGTTGGCTTTGGCCAGTTCAGAGGGACAGTGATTCTATTTGGTTGTTTGAATTACTGTCCCAGTTCAATTTGGTCAATTAGGATTAGAAGATTTGGCCACTGAATTGGGCTGAATCTACTCTGAATTAAACAGGCAGCAGTGGCAGTGTTGGCAGTGGGGATGTGGTGGCAGTGAGCAGGGCCACACTCCCCACCCACTCCCCCAGCCTCCTCCCATGGCTGCCCTGCCCAGTCCCAGCATCCCAGAACTTAAAATAAAAAAGCCCCACACTCACTGGATGCATCAGTAGATTGGGGTTACTGGGGGCTCATGGCAGAGCCACCCTGTGCAGTGCAGAGCAGTAGGGATTGGATCCCTCTGCCTGGCATTCGCATGGCAGGTGCCGCATTGTGAGGGTGCAGTGCAGCCTGGCAGGGTGCCACAGGGCTCCATGCACTGTCTGGGAGCTAGGCTCTGGGTGACTGCTGAAGCTACCCCAGCTCCAGAACAGTGTGTGGCACTGTGCCAAACCATACTGCACCCGCACAATGAGCTTCTTTGAGGGTGCCAGGTGGGGGGTGATCCCCACTGCCCCCCACTGCTACATGTTACATGGGGGGCTCTGCCACAAGCCCCCAGAGGCCCTGATCGCCACTGATGCAACCAGTGAGTGTGGGGCTTTTTTTTTAAAGTGTTGGGATGCTGGGGCCAGCTGGGACAGCCATGGGGGGTGCTTAGCGGGACGGAAGTGTCAGCAGGGGATGGGACCAGGCAGGAGTCCCCTCCACAATCCCTTTTCCCCTTCTGCAGCCCCTCTGCCTCCTACTTAATGGCATGGAGCCCAGGTTCAGCTCCCTGTGGTGGCGAGCGGGGACCACCTAAATCTCTAAATTGATTCAGAGGATTCTGATTTGGTTCAGACCTTTTAATGGGTCTCCTGATTCAATTTGGATTTGGAAATTTGGCCCCTGAATAGGGCCAAATCTCCTCCGAATCAAATCAGCTACCAAAGGAGTTGGGGGGGGGGTCACCTTCTTTCCCCTGGCTCTGCTGGTTTCCTATAGTGAGCACTTGCTGCTTTTGGTAGCAGTTTAATGATAGACAACATACTTAATGAGATTTACTTACATTAAAATATAAGACGAGAAGCTTTTTCCCCACACTGATTGGGGGAAAAATTCATATTTGAGTAAATGCAGTATTCACTTTTGATTTGATACAAATTATGAAAAGGTTTGCTTTCACAGAAGTAAAATTGAGCATTTTTTGCTTTAAAAGTGATTTTTTTTGCAGGAGTTTCCTTGCCCTCTGCCTCCCACTCCCATTGCCCCCAGGGCATTACTTACTTGTGGCTGCCTACACTGCCTGTCCCAGGGGAGCAGGCAGGGAAGTGTTAACCTGCCTTTCCTGCCACACTGCCACTGCTGCCAGGCTGCTGATCTTTAATGGCCTAGCAAGCATCAGCAGTAGTGGCAGCTGGGCAGGCAGGTTAACCCTTCTCTAGGATACACAGTGTAGGCAGGCACAACTAAGCAGAGAGGGTTGGGGGGGCATTGAGAAGGGTTAGGGGATGTTGGGGAGGGGTAGGGGGTGGGGGGGTCTTATTTGGGCCAGTGAGGGAAGGAGGGGGGTGGTATTTAAAATACACTAAGCTGTAGCCTACAGTAGCTATATTTTAGTGTAAGACAAGCTGGGTAGCATAGATCCAAGATAATCATGTCCTAAAGTGGAATAAATTTGAGCCATATAACAAGAACTTAAAACTAGTTTCAGGTGTTAATCTATGCATTAAGAGCTTCAGGAACTACCCAAAATTACTGTTTAACAAGGCCCCTAGATCAAATCTCTTTAGCTCAGCAGAAGCCAATACTGGAAGTGACATCACTGAGTTTCTGATAAATAAATAAATAATTTACTAGCTAATAGGTACATTAAAAAGTGAGCTATTTAGAATTTAATGAATATTAAATAAGATCACTTAGCACCACATCAGATACATCTAGGCTACAGGAAACAAAAAATCAATCAGTCAGAGTTGTTTAAAGTAAATTCTCCTGAAGATGTACAAAGGCAGGGTTCAGTAACATAAGAAAAGTATCAGGAATTGTTTTTATTTGCTGTCTTCTCCAAACACTTAGGAATGTTATCAAAGTTAAAGAAGAACATTCCATGGTTAAAACTAAAAGGAATGTTCCTATATACTATTTTTTTAAAAGGCAAAGTCAGTTTTTAAACTGGTAATGTTCATAAAAGATTAACCTGACCTCAGGATGCAGATATGTTTCCAAATTCAGAAGATGTTTGGGGTAAAAGTTTGTTGGATTTTGCTCATAACCAAAGTCCTTGTTTGCAAACTATCAACAAATTCCCAACTTATTTAGGACCAGATTAACACTTTCCATTCCATAATGAGTGCATTTCAGTGAAAGTGAAAAAAAATCAAGAGAATTTACACATCAGAACAGCATTTTTTTCAATCACTTCCATTCAACCACCTTTGCTATTAGAATTTCTCTTCAATTTGAACATATATTCACAAACTAACTTTTTCACTATTCATTCAGCACTAATGGAGCTATAGAAAAGATGCTGTATGCTCCGTGAGACACTATTCTGTATGTAGAGCAAGTCTTTATCAAACTTTTGTTCAGCACCACACTTTCTCCCTGTTCTTTTATAACAAAATTTCATCTTTTGAATGATTTCATTATATTTTCCACTCATTAGGCAGGGGAAATCTTTAGTCAGCCAGATCTCCATGGCTCACCACAACTGAATTGTTGGTAGGTCCATCTGGGTGGCTGGTTCCTTTAATGCCCCCATGAATTAATACTTTTTTTCCTTGCTTGTGACAAGAAAAAAGCTCGGAAAAAATATCCAAAGTAACCTGTGTGTATTGCACAATACTCAAGATGGTTCATACAGATAAATACTCTTCACAGTTTGTCTCTGTGAGTGGGCTCTTTTCTTGTGCTTTAGAATCACATCAGGTTATTCTGATCTCCATCTCTACCTCCCACTTTCCTGCCATGCCTTGATGGAAAATGAATGTTTGGGAGGATGGATGTTCTTGACTGGGTGATCAGCTTGACACATGGCAGCTCTTCTGCACCTTTCCTACACCCTGCCCCTTTCCTCTTGGTCTTGGGCTGATGGTCACTATTCCTCATGGATGGTGATTAGAAACTACAGTATTCTTTGCCTCTCTCCCTCCCATCTTCAACTCGGAGCATCCAGTTCTCCTCCTCCCTCAGTTCAGCCACTATATAAATAGTCTCATCAAATCAAACTGAAATTATCTTGGAGAAATCATTCGTCTTTCTTCCCCTTTCTTCTGGTCCCATGGCTTTTTTTTACTTTGGCTTCTCCTTCCTTTATGAGAACAGGGATCAGCTTGTTTGTTAATTCTAAATGAAATCTTTGGGGAAGGGTTTTTTTCACCTTCTTTCCCCTAGCATTTTTCTCTGGCATGGATGAACCAAATCAAAGAAAGGGTCTCCTAGCTGTGGCCCTTTATCCCCTCTTTTCTTTACAAACTGAAAGTTATGAATTAATCCCTCAGGTTTCCTTTTCCTCTTTTAGGGTATACTCTACCCTAGACTTCAGGCCCTTGCTTGGTTCTCCTCACCATCAGGATGTTGAAGACCCTTTTCTTTAGTCTGGTTGCCTCAGTTTTCCTCTCACTCCCCACTCTTCCCAGCAGGCTAGCTTGTTTTCTCTATCCCTCTTCCTCCTTTACTTGGCTGTTTACACCAACCATTCCCCACGAGTGTTCCTTTTCCTGGGTTCTCAACTCAGGTCTTTTGTGGGGATGACTGTCACAGTCACTTCCCCCATCCATGTTTACTTAACTTTTGGGGAGAATGGGTCATTCCTTACTTGGGCTGGTCCTAGTCCCAGCCATTCCCAAGGGTCCAGCGTGCAGCTTCTCCTTTGAGGTCATCCCTTCTGGCAGGCTCCACTGGTCTTTTCCCAAACTAGGAATGCTCAGCGCTGAGTTCTCTTGGCATCTTCCTTTTAAATTGTCCACTCTTCACTGCGGGTCAATCAGTGCAGATTCCTTGGAGCATGTGTCCTTATGCTCCCGGGATTGCCAGCAGCTATGTTTTCCCACACTTTGGAGCCAACTTTGGAGCCATGCTGCACACTGGATCTAGACTGGTGAGTTCCTGGCTGGCATGGCTGGTCTCTCAGGAGCACGGCAGGAGCTAAGACCTTGTCCCTGCCACAGATACAAACAGCAACTTTTGTAACTACCTCACTTTGTTTGGGATCATTTTTCTAGTTCTGGCTACACACTGAATGCCATTTACCTCTTCCATGCTAGACATCCAGGATTATTTTCATTGCATTTGGATGCTTCCATAGTTTTTTAGGTGATTCACCTATTATTAGAGGCTGAGCTTTCAGATTTGCAAGTTAGACTTTTGTCTATGCTTTGAAAGTCTGCCTGAAAGGGAAGTGAAATGAGTAAATGAAAAGGGTAGAAGTATGTCTTCATCATACAGTCTTACTCCTCAGTAGAATTTGACTGAGCCACTACTAGGAGTACAAATGGTAAGTCTTCCAACTTGACCAGAAGCTGGGGTAGGTATCATCCTGGAGAAAAGATTAAGTTTATTTTGACCATTAACTCATCCTAAAAATGTGTTTGAATAGCTAAAGTTCCTGTAAACTAGGACTCCTGTATTATCAAACTTGCTGGCTGTTACTTATCTGCAGCCTTGAATAAATCATTTTAGAATTAGATTATAATCATACAAATGGTCTAGACTAGAGGAAGGCACAATGGTAACTGTGATTGTTTAGAGTCAATTCCCCTTTCTCATCAATGGAAGCATGGACAGAGGAGTAGAATTAATGCTACCTACTTCCTTCCTTCATGGCATCTCAGCATCTAGAAAGGGCAAACATGTGAGAAGCAGTGAGTTCATCTACTCCATACATAGTTGCCTGGGAAGGGGAGCATTGGCTCATTAGCAAATGCTCTCACACTTACATAGCCTTTGCAGGGAATTGGGGTTGGGGGGGAAGGGAAGGGGGCGGGTCATGATGTGGGTTCAGCTAATTAATGTTCTTGAGGCACTTTTAAATCAAACAAAAAGCTTTTTGAGTGAAAAGTGTTAATTACATTCATTGTTATAATAATAAAACTCTCAAGTTTGGATAAAAAAATCTCCATGGAAAACACTGCTGTTTCATTTAATGCAGAGTGCCTAAAGGAGATTCTATCTTACTGCATTCAGTCACATTAAGCACTTATTCTAGAAGTCCACTGAGAATTCACGTTACAGAGAATGTTGAAGTGTGTGAATTTTGTCTGAGTATATTGAATTAAATAAAACATGAAAATATATGAATGATTTAAAGATAGATAGATAGATAGACAGACAGATAGATAGATAGATAGATAGATAGATAGATAACTTAAAAGGCAAATGCAGAAATTTCATTCTTCCTAAAAGGTTTGAGGATTGAAAGCTTTTGATTGATTTAAATTGCATCTAACAAAGAATCCAAAAAGTATTTATTAAAGTTGGTGATTTGTCTTTTCTCTTATTTCATGCCCACTTTTCTTTATCGAAGCCATGTGTCTGGGTCTCTCTTTCTCTTTGTCATGCAATGCCTACTGGAATGTATTAATTTAATCTTTTCTTGTGTGTATTACTAGGGCGGGAACAATTGCCACTCTTGAACACAGGCAGAAAGAGCTATTGTTGGCTTGGGCTCCTAAGGTTTTGTCTGCCTGTAATAGCAAATTCAATCCCTCAATTGAAAATGGAACTCAGTTCCATTAGCTGAGTTTGTCTGTCACAAATGAAGTTGAACACATCCCGGAGGTTGGGGGGAGAAGAAAGAGAAGAAGCAGGAAAAAATAAGGGAGGGAGAAAAGAGAAAGGGAGAAAGAAGAGAGAGGAAAAAGAGAGGAGGGAAATGAAGGCCAGGTCATGTGGGTACACAGGTGATTGATAAGCCCAATCTTTGCCTTGAACAATTTGCTGCAGCAGGGGCAGAAAAGCGACAAGATCTGGACAAAAGAGGTCCTCATTTTCCTGGTCATGTGCTTCCTTACTGCCTCTGCTGTGCACCGCTGCTCAAAGGCCAGTGCTCCACTCTGTACCAATGACCTCCAGGATGGATAGTCATGAGCAATTTGTTCCCACAACTCCGGGTCAATGCCGAAACTCTTTGCATTGAGGGACATCTTTAGGGTGTCTTTGTACCACTTTTTTGGTGCACCACAAAAGCATACTCCATTTGATAATTTGCCATAGATGATTTTCTTCAGCAGGCTGATTTTCTTCAGTTGGGTATTCTTGAAAGGTGTTTGGCCCATCTTAGCTGTGCCACTTTCAGTAGGGTGTGGATACTAGGGACAGCTGATCTTCTGAGCACCTCAGTGTCCAGAATCTTGTCCTGCCACTTGATCTTTAGTATCTTTCAGGGGCAGCACAGGTGGAGGTGGTTTAGTTTCTTGGCATGATGCTGGTAGATGGTCCAGGATTCGCAGGCATAAAGGAGGGGCAGGAGAATGATGGGTTTGTAGACCTTCAGTTTCATTGACATTCTGATGCCTCTGCAGTCCCAGACTGACTTACAGAGTGTGCCAAAGGCCACAGTGGCTTTTGCTAGACTCACATTGACTTTGTTGTCAATGTGGACAGCATGGGAGAGCATGCTGCCTAGATAGGTAAACTTGTTGACCCTCGACAGTTGTTGGCCTTTAATTGAGACATGTGGCTCCTGGGGTGTTGTGCTAGGCACAGGTTGAAACAACACTTTGGTCTTCTTCATGTTGATTGTGAGTCTGAAGTGGTTGCAGGCTGACAGGATTAGGACCATGGATGATTGCATGTCAGCCTGTGAACCTGCACATAATGCACAGTCATCAGTGAAGAGGAAGCCATGGAGCATGGCTGTTTGGACTTTGGAGCTCACTCAGAGCCTGCACAGGTTAAAGATGTCTCCATCAAAATGGTACCTGATCCCCATACCAAGGTCATCATCTTGTAAGGCATCTGACAAGGCATCTGACAGCATGGCAGAGAATACCATGCTGAAGAGGGTAGCTCAGTGTTCTATTCCTGGCACTAGTTATAGTTAAAGTCCCATAAGCTACAGGGAAAGAAAGCAATTTGTAGAAGATTCTGAGCCTCATGAGTAGGGACCTACTCTCAAATTGTGATTGTGCGGTTTTTGCAGATATCATGAACTTGGGCAATCTCTGTGAAATCTGCAGGGAAAAACAAAACTTACTGAAGTTAGAATGCTGGCTCCCCAGTGGGAGCCAGAAGTCCTACTGGACACAGCCTGGCATGAAGAGAGTTACAACACAAAGGCAAACAGGCAAGATGCCTGCCGCCCCTGTCCCTTACCACTGATTTACTGAGAAGGATGCCTGTCATGGTGCCCTGCCCCTTTCAATCAAACAGTGGTGAGAGGCAAGGCCACAAGATGGTCAGCCCTTTCAGACAATCAGTGTGGGGGGGGGGGCACTGGGTTCCCTTGACCAATCAGAGGTGTGGAAGGCCTCACCACAATAAGCCCACCAAAATGTTGGATGGCCCCAAAATCTGCCTATGATCAGATCAAATCAGCTGTTTGCCTCCTCAAGCTGGCTAGACCGATACTCATGAGAAATGAGCATAATGATGATGTGGAGGGTGCAGGGGGGAGGGCTGGCTTGGAGGTATTTTAGAGGCTATCTGTGAGATGCCCATGGTTTTGGGGTTATCCTAGAGTTGTGGAAAGTGGGGTGTGCAAAGTGGGTCCTATTTGATTTGGATTCAGATTTGGCCTGAATCAAGGACAGTGATCTGATTTGTTGAGTCAGATCACTGTCCCTGATTTGATTCACCTGAATCTGAATCTGAAGAGTCAATGCTGATTTGGAGACACAGCTTTAAAAGTTTTTTCTACATACCTTGAGGTACTGGTGTGGCTTGTGAACACTGTGATGCTGGGGCACATAGAGCGTCCCACAGGAGTGTAGGGAGGCCAGAAGTGGACTGGAAGAACTCCAGGTCTGCCGGGGACCATGATGGGGGCCCCTCTGCACCCTTCTGGCTCAGCAATTGACTGCAGGGGGACCCCAGGTGCCCCTGCCAGACCCAGGAGCTACCAGTTGCCGAGCCAGAGGGAGGTGTGGGGGGTCCCTGGTGCACTCCCTGGCAGACCTAAAGTGGACCGGAAGTGCCTCTGGTCTGCTGCCGAGCATGTTGGGGATCCCCCTGTGCTCCTGTGCGACACTCCATGTGCCCCAGCATTGCAGCGTTCATGAGCCATCTGCTACCTAGAGGTATGTAGAAAAAACATTTAAAGCTGTGTCTATGTACAAATCTCTACATTTTTTCTGAATCTCTCTGAATTGATTCAGAGGGTTCCAATTTGATTCAGAGAGATTAAAGGGTCCTCTGATTTGATTTGGATTTGGAGATTTGTCCACTGAATCAGGTCAAATCTCCATTGAATTGAATCAGGGACCAAAGTATTGCATCAGCAGCACTTTTTACGGGGGGGTGCACTGCCAATCTCAGGGAGATGGATGTGCACCTGCGTGCACCCCCTACATGTCACCAATGATTTGAAGAGTGAACTTAAGTTTTCATGAGCATATCACACCTCAAAGTTTTTAGTTCTAGTCCCAGTTCTGCTAGGGCAGGAAACTGCACGAGAACTCAGAGAAAAGCCAGCCAAATAGCAAAAGAGCCTGACCAGCAGCCAGCAGCTACTGTGCTACATTGGTTTGAACACAGAGCCACAAAAGCAACCTGTGCTAGGCCCAAAACATTCCAGGCCCAGACATACAACAAACAAACATACAGCAGGGCTCAGCAATACAGCTAGGCTGAGATACAACTACTGTAGAATAATATAAAGGGGACTCAGGCCTGTCCTGTGCCCAGGCCCAAACATACAACAAAAGAGAACCAGGCCTACTTGATTGCAGCCTGGACAAGTAGTTTAGCTACATTGCTAGGCTAAGACCTAACAACTATGAAACAACAAAGGGGAACCAGTCCTAATTTTTCTTGGGCCTGAATTTGAACTAGCATCCAACCACAGCACTTAGTTGGGGCATAAACTTCAAAAGGTACAAAAAGAAAAGCCCAGGCATGTTTCACTGGACCTGGACTAGGCAACAAAAAGCCAGCCAGGCCTATACACCCCTGAAGCCTGAATAAGCAACAAGAAGTGCCAGGGCTTCACCGTGGCCCAAGTCTGCCAGCCAACGTATGACTCGCGTTCAGCTCCACACTGGTGGGCTGAAATGGAGCAGCTGTAAAAGAGCAAAAAGGGTGCAGGCTTATGGCTGCAGCCTGGACATGTGGTCTCAACTACAATGTCAAGCTGAGACATCATAATTCCCAACACAATAGCTGCCAGCACCCATTCCTGGGTAGCCTGCAGTAGGGAAGGATACAGTCATTGCATCCTCTCACTTAAGGTCTGCATGGCCAAAATAGCCAGCAGGACACATAGCTGGGATTCAGTGACACAGCTATGCTGAACCCAAAATAAATTGTAACAATGATTAAAATGTGCCAGGCTCTCAGCCCTGGCTTAGAGCATGCCAGCAAAACTGCAATGCTCCAATCCTGGCCAGTTTGCGACAGGGATTGATGCCACCCCCCCCAACACATATGGCATTATCCCCCTCCAACCCCTGCACCCCCCAAAAAAGGGGCGGGGGAAGGAGAGGGAGAGAACAGAGGTCTCAAGTCCTGAGACAGATTTTCTCTCCCTGTACCTGAGGCTTTCCCTTAACATAGCTTCAGTTTTCTACATCAGTGAAGAGCAGGGAGTGACCCCACATAGGAAGCAGGCCCCTCTGGCTCCCAAATCAGCATTCAGGCTTCAGTAGCCCCAAAAGAAAGACAGAGGGAAAGACCAGGTGGCCTCAACCTGACATAACATTTCTGACCTCATCCAGGGCCCCAGCCAACAAGCAGCCTCATTAGAACACTGTTAATGCAGACCAATGAATTCAAAGGGGATCAGCACTCCAGGGTCTGGCCAGTCACTCAACTGGTTGTTGCACAGGGGAGTGGGATTCGCAGTCCTAGATTGGTCTTCTTCCTCTGCCATCACTGTTCGTGTTATTGGGCCTCAAAGTGGTGCATGCTTTGGTGGACCAGGAGGCACCACACCGAACGGTCAGCAGCTTGCTCCTCCCAGCTGTTGGTATCAATGCCTCCATGCTTGAGTATGTCTTTGTACTGTTTCCTTTGGCCACCCTTTTAGCATTAGCCAATGGAGAGCTGTGGAAAGAGAATCTGGTGAGGGAGGCAGTTCTCGGATATCCGGATGCAATGGGCCATCCATCAGAGTTGATTTCTCAAGAGCAAGGCTTTGATGCTGGTGGATGCAGCTTCATGGAGGATGCTCACACTGGTTTGGAAGTCCTCCAATTTGATCCCCAGGATTCAACACGGGCACCACTGATGAAAGCTCTCAAGGGTCTTACTGTGGCATTGGTAGATGGTCCAGGTCTTACTGTAGTAAAGGAGGGTGTAAACCAGGACCTTCATCGACTTCTGAAGTTCTCTATTTTTGAAGACACATTGTCGTAGCTTGAAGAAGGTGGCACAGGTGCAGTTGCCCATTGAGAGAGGTGGCTGCCAAGATA
>NW_017728886.1:175907244-175935281 GCF_001723895.1 Crocodylus porosus | reverse complement strand
TCTTTCCTGCTCAGGCAGGGGGTCGGACTAGATGATCTACCTAGGTCCCTTCCGACTCTAGCTACTATGAAACTATGAAACTATATAGAAAATGCTCCACATACTCCAGAGCCTCCACATCTATGTAGATAGCACGAGGGATGTTCAGCTGGCCTGCAGAGTGTTGGTGGAGAACCTTCATCTTGGTGACATTCAAGGACACACCAAGTCTCTTATATGAAGTGTAGAAGAGATCTAAGGTTGCTTGCACATCCTATGCAGCATAAGCCATCATGCAGCAGTCACCTGCAAACTGAAGGTTGTGGATGGCTTTGGTGGTGAGTTTCATTTTTGCCTGGAAGCTCCCAAGATTGAAAAGCTTCCCATCCAGTTGATACCGGATACTGACACCAGATGGTAGATCATCTCAGGTGAGGTGGATTATGATGGTCAGGAAGATGGTGAACATGGTGGGGGCAATCACGTAACCACTTTTTACTCCAGTCCGGATGCGGAAGGCGTCAGTTTCAGATCTTTCACTCAGGACAGTGATGGGCATATCATCATCCAGGAGCCTCAGCATGGTGACAAACTTCAGTGAGCATCCAAGATGTTAAGGATGGTCCACACTGAACCACAATATCACAAATTCATCCCATATGAATATACAACACATGCAGTTTTATTACTGTTCCAAAAAATGTGGAGATGTTTAGCAGGAGTGGTAAAAATATATGCATATATCTTTTCCCTCTATATCTGGCATTCAAGATTTTTGCTTTGTATCTTTACAAAAATATTTTCCAGAAGTCACTTTCACAGCCATATTGGTATAGTGAGAAAGGCAAGAATTATTGTTGCACATTAATTTTAAGAGATCTCTTAACCCCTGGACTGGCCACATACTAAAACCTGAAATTAGTCTTAAGCACACGTTAGGAAGCTTAAAGTTGTGGCACTCCAGGGCATGTTTATCTATGATCTGTGTTACCCAGCTCATGTTCCATTCATCTGTGATCACTCCTCACAGATGAACTGCCCAAATTGAAGCCCTCCCAGCATCCCAGGAAAAAGTGTCCCTTCCCCCATCCCCTGTTCTGTGTGGACAAATTTTCCTGCTCCCACCTCCCAGCCGTACTGAAAAGAAAGACCAGCAACCCCCATATCCTAATCCAAAATCTCAATTTATTGAAACATGAGACCTTCTTTAATTTACTTCCTGTATTTTTTTTAAATACTATTTTTTTACTTCTTTTTATTTTATCCTGTAGTGGCTGGCTGACTTCATTTCACCACCCCACTTCCACCCCCATTTCCTTTCCATTATTCACTCCCATCCATTAAATTCTTAACTTCCCAGTTTCAGCATGGATCAGCTCACTCAAAGTGCAACATGTTACAAGGCCTCTAGTTCACATTTCTTCCTTATGCATTACATTTAATCTCCATAAATTTTCTCTTATGAAGAAATTGAATAATAGAGGAGATGCATGTTCTGTAGTTTAAAAATAGATTAGATCAAGAAACTTGAGGGTTTTAAATCTGAGTTTGAAGTTATCACTGCTCTTGATAAGCATTATAACATTTTATGCCTTTTACCATCAGTCCATGTAACTCAGGAACCCCATCTGGAGGCTGTTGATAACACCAGTAATACCTGACGATTTAAAAAACAGAAACAAAACAAAAAATCCCCCACATTTGTTTCATGTGAAATTACTATTATTACTTTAAAGATTTTTAAAAAACTCATATTTTAGATGATTCAGGTAAAACTTCAGAGAGGTGCAAAGAAACATCAACAGATTTTGCCACAAAATATAACCTTGCAATATTGAGTTCTGTTTAAAGGTAACATTAATAAAATATGGGTCACATTCAAAAACAGAGGGAACATATATTAATTTTAAATACAATTTAGGAGATTAATATCCCTCCAATCATATATTAGGAATTCTGAATATCACTGAAAAGCAAGCACATTCACATATTATATCCTTCTCTCTATTTGGAGTTACGAAGGAAAGCAGAGTGGTCGAGAGAATGAAATCATTCTTTGGTAATAGGCCTGCTCACAGCTTTTGGACTTCCTTCAACACATCACTGGTGAGACAGGTTGTATACTGGTTCTTGCAGAGGAAACAATTTTAGTTGGGGCAGTCTGCTAGATCTGTAACCATATGAGTTCACCAATATTATGTAATGATCATGATAGTACGTCTTCCTCACTGAAGCCTGAAAAGCTGAAGAGTCTGCACTGTGACAAGTTACATCACAGTTAAAACTCTCCCTAGACTGAAAGATTGGTTTACCTTTTGTACCATCTTCTTCAGGACCATCCCATAAATGCAAGTTATTTTCACATTGAGTAAATTGAGAATATTATCCTTTTTGCATAAAAGTAATAAAAACTACTAGAAGTAGAATAATCACTCTGTCTCTTCTTTCTTGAAGCATCTTGAGGTGCTCTTCTTCTATGAGCATCATGGTACTGTATAGTTGTTGTACTCATACTGCAAATGTTTCATTGGTCCTGATTCAGAGTGAAGAAGATTACTGTCAGAGCTAGATAAGCAAAGTTATGTAAGTACATATGTACTAATATGTTCACATACAGTGGGTACATTAAAATTATAGTCCAGTCAGGAGCAGTGGTTCAAACATTTGATGTTATGCAAGATTGCGATGATGGAGAGGGGGTCCTAAATAGCTAATTTATGTTAAACCTTCAAGAGGAATTTTGGGTCTTACTCTTCCTACTACTATTTTTTCCCCCTAAGGAAAGTTTGAATTTCTTAATATCTTTTATACCTATACCTAGCAATTATTAAAATATACTTTTTATAGAATAAAGTGTAACTTTTCTGTTAACATGGTCTTAAACTTTTAAAGCATATTGAAAACCTTTCAAACAAATCAAATATTAATGCTAAACGAAAGGTAAGAAAATATTGAAATTTCAAAGTTTAATTTAAAAAAATACGAAGTCTTAAAGTCTAATTACTATTAAATATTAATGGTTAAATATTAAAAACTTTATTAAAAACAAATGTCTGAGTCATGAATTCATAGCCCTTATGTAGCAGAACCTCACTTTTTCTTATGAGGATCCAATGATTATACATTTTTTCCAAAATCCCAAGTATACAACTCCCATTGTGTTGTCACCAGATCACAACAGGATAACCCAATATAAGCAGTCGCCAGTATCATATACCTTGAAAAGCTTTGGTTCCCAGCTCCATGGGGAGCTGTTTCATGCACATCACTTACCAATCCCCCAAGAACATAGCTGAAGGTATAAAGTACCAAAGACTGATAGACTACTCAAATTCTCTTCAAGTTTTTTTTCACATGCCTTGGTTTAATTATTTCAGTTTGTTCAGACATGCAGGCAGCTAAATTTACTTTCTGTCATCTATGTTACCTTTACAATAACTGCAAATTAGCCCCCATCTTATAGATTGATGAAATATCATTTTTCAGATAAAGATATAACTTGGCATCAAAAGACTTACCTTTGAAATTATTTTATGAAATGACTAATAGCAACAGTTTATAAAGCTAATGCTATAAGTACTTATCAAACTCTTAATCAATTTAAAATTTTTGTCTAATTCCAGTTACAACAAAAATTGGGGTCCTGAAGAAATTATTTTTAAATATCTCATTTCCACAGAGGAATGTTCCCATACAACTCATTCTTTGACAAAAAAAAAAAAAAATGCTAATACTTACTATATAGAGATCACTTATTCCAAGACACTGACACACAGTAATAAGCACTGACTTCATAAAAAGAAAAAAAAAGAAAATTCAGTAAGTAGATCGGCAGGGAAAACATAGCTTTCATATCAAATAAACCAAAGGTTTTGCCAGTGACTAGGAAGTAACACAAGAGATCTGCCCTATAAACCTTTAGGAAAAAAAGGGGAAAGAAAAAAAACAAGTGCTAAACCTGGCATTGTTATTTCTGAGCTGTCTGCCACATGACAATTTGTACAGTGACACATAAGCACAAAACAGTATTTGCAATCTTTGCATACTGCTCATTAAAATTTAATGAAGCCCAATTTCCAAAATTCACTGCCAAATGCACTTATCCTACAAATGTCACTCTCGGCAATTTTATGGCACTGAAAAATAATGTAAGAAGTGACTTTTTTTTGCTTTTCTTTATACTATATATATATGAATGAAATTGGATGCTGTATAGCATCTGTATACATATGACATATGAGTATTCCCTGTCTTTGTGGTTTAATCCTTACCCCCGCTTCCTACTGACTGTAATTTAAGGCCTGATAGTGAAATGCAAGAAGCAGCTAATGGATTTGTGGATTACTGGTTCTTTTCAGGATCAGATCCTTTCCAGCTCTCCTGGGTACCAGCACAGAAAATCTTTGCAATAATGTGAATTGGTTCAGTTGCTCTCATGCAGCAGTGTGTCTGCTAACAGTGTGTCTGATAACAGTGAACTGCATGACTGGGAGTTTAGTGCAGTCTTGCAACTGTTATAGGTAGGATGGGCAAGTCTGCTGGCAGACAAACATAAAAAGAGATAAATACTTTAATGAAACAAAATAAGTAGAGTCTTGGCCAGCACTATGATAGTAACATCTTTATCAGCAGCTCTGGAGTTTTTTTGTTTGTTTTCTAGTCACTGTACTATTAAATTAACTTTATTAATTATTAACAATGCTTTATCACGTTGAGGTATCTTGAGTATTAGAAGTGCTCCATAAAACCAGAAGTTTGGTTATTCTGTTCTGCAATAAAACATCAGTCCAATTAAATCTGTGCAAACTCTTCATTTTAGACCCCAATCCCATATTAGGCTCCATGCAAACTGACTCTATTTTATGCCTGTGCTGATCCATTTTCAGGAGCAAGAATTTGGGCCATAACCCTGTATCAGAAATTTCTGGCATTTGCTATTGGGCCCATGCCTCCCAGTTGTTATTTTATTGATCCTTTGGGTCCCAGTCTTACAATGAATTGCACATGTTTAAGCCTGTGGAGGCTCCCAATGCCTTGAGGAAGCCAAATAGGACAGGAGGGTGCACAGCAGTTCTTCTGCAGTTAGTGAAAAGGAGAGTCAGGGCAGTAGTAATGACCACAGCACTATTTGAAAAGCAGTATAGACAAAGCATTATGATAATAAAATACAAACCTACAATTTCACAATGTCAGCAATTTGAACAGCATAAATAGATTGTCTACATCAGATTCACTAGCATGATGCTCTTCTATTTTGATTCAAAGCTCTGTAGGGCAAGAGTTAAATAAAAAAAAAATCCCATTAAACCAACATTTTTGGTAAAAGAATGTAAGAATAAGCTCTCTCCCAAATGTATTTTATTGTGAATTGTTTATTATTTTATGAAGACAGTGTACTGCATAGCCTGGCCTACAGCCCCATAAACATCTGGAAAACTCCCCTCTCTTGTTTGGTGATCATTTTAGCTGTATGTTACAAAATGTTTTGGCTTCAGTCTTTCTCCCCCACTGCTAAAGGCACTCTGAGAAGAGTTTCAGTCAAAATTTATTCACCAGAAGCTTAAATCTTTCCTCTCTTATCTTTTTGCTTTGTTTAGTGAAGTACATATGACCAGCTATCCACAAACTTGTTTCTTGCCTTTCAACCTTAGCATACCCTAAACACTAAATCGCATAAGCCAATAAAGGTGCCAGTGCTCCTAGTCGTTTCATGCTTTTCTGAATTTTAATACCAGGTGCATATGAATTGGCACTTCTACTTTTTTACCAGCTTTGTATCATCAGCACATTTTATCACTTTACTCAGCTTAAGTCAGGAGCAGAACCAACACCATTTTGATCAGGTCTCTAAAGTCACACACAAGAGAAAAGTAGCTTGAGCATTGCTACCCTGACAATTCTTTTACTAAATACTTAAACCGATGAACAGGAAATTATTTTATGTGATTTAGTAGCACATTGTAGAGCAATATTTCAAGTGAAAATAGTATAAATACGAATGATAGTGCAAGAGTAATTTGATGCAATTCACCTAATCTCCAAGGATCTCAAATATATAGATAAGTAAAACAGTACTGTATTTAATAGGCATGTTAGTTGAGATAAATCTCATTCGCTAAGGTTTATTTTTGTCAGAACAGAAGATGCATAATGGTAATTGCTGCTTAGCATCACAGCATGTTCAAAAGATGATGCCAATGAAACTATTGACAGAGGAGATCGTATTCTTGTCCTCAACTGAAACACATCATTTCAAACTGTGGAAAAAAGGACTCACAAACATTAACATAAAAAATGCAGGTAGAAGTAGGCTGCTACCCACCTAATACCAAAGTACTACAACAAAAGCCTTTCAGGAAAAATCTGTTAGCTATATTACCATATTTACTCAAATATACGAAAAGGTTTTTCCCTATTCAGGCAAAAGTAGCATGTACGCAGTAATAGGAACCAAGCTGATTAAATGCAGCCACCACTGAGCATGACTATAAAACACATGGACCATACTGAGCAAATATACTGTGAAAGTATAAAAACTTAAAAAAACCCAGCTTCAATCAGCTTACGTTACATTAAAAAAAACTACATCAATTACAAGACAGCAAAACAATGAAGTAGCAAAACTTAAAATATGCTTCCATCATCTTATATTACCTTACAGAATCCATCACTTAAGAAGAAAATGAAACAATAAGGTGTCAAAACTTTAAAAATGCTTCCATCAGCTTCCAAAACTTCAACAAATAAGACCAATAAAAAATAGAACATTTATACATTATCCAACAATTCCCTCCTTCCCTGTTAAACCAGGGGCCTGAACCCTTTTGTTTCTTAATACTTCATTATTCCCTTTAATCTTCCAAGCTCATCTATTAAGGTCTATCACGCCTTATCCCATATATGTCTAATTTGAGCGCCTGTGGTGCCATTCCTTAGCCAAACATTGGCCTGTGGTGGCTCTACCACCTCTTAGGCCTCATTGTCTTACCATCCTCCTAGATTTACTAGGTATCTCCATTCTTCTCTTTTCCATAAATCCATTGCCTGCTCCTTACCTAGTTCTTTTGTGTCCCACCAGCAATACCACCCCAGCTTGCTCAAACACAAGGTATCTTCTACCAAGAGTTCCAGTTGTTGCTAGACTAATAAGTTTCTTGACTTTCACAATGTCTGCAAAAACTTACTACAGCTTTCCATACTCTTCCTCCATTCTTCCTCTGGGCCTTAGGCCCACTGCATAGAACTGCTTCTAATGTGAGTTGGCCATTAGCTCTCAGCCATTTTAAGAGTTTTTTGCCATCCCCCCAGACTGTTCTAGCATACTGACATTCCCATATTACATGCCATCTATGTTCTTCCTCACAGTATGTTGGTCTGGTTTGGGTGCAGACCTGTGCTGCTACTCAGAGGGCATGTCTACACATGCATTTGATCGAAGATCAGTTTACTTGCAAATGTAGCAGGCTTACCTTTTCGGAGCTTGGGTTGAGTCCCAGGATCGAAGGTCTGTTGTTTGATTGGTGGAGCCTGCCCACCAATCTGGAGGCAGCACAAAAGAAGCAATTCCCTGCCCTTTTCCAAAGGAAGGGGGCAAGGAGCAGCTGGACCTGAATTGGAACTGCACCAGCCAGGTCCGGAGAACTTCGGGAGTAGAGCCCCTGAAAAGTATAAAAGGGGAGCGTGCTCAGCAGGCTAAGAAGATGCAGCGACGGACTCAAGAAAAGTGGATCCAAGAAAAGCTGGGGAGCTCTCCCCGAGCAGGCAATAGGCATAAGGCTTTCTAAGCCCCCACTGAAGGAGCAGCTTTGGGAGTGGTGTGAGATGGCTCAGGCTGTTGATGGTGCATGGGGATGGCGCAGGGAGACCTGGCCCTGGGAATAGTGTGAGGCCGCTCAGGCCCATCACAGTGCGTGGTTTGCTGCACAGAACCCAGACTTTGGGAGCTGCAAGTGGCAGCCCAAGCCTGCAACCCCAGCAGGGCTAGCAGGCCATGTGGTGCATGGAGCAGCGCACGGGGCAAGGACCTTGTGGGCCACAGTGAGGTGGCTCAGGCCTCATCTCCCAGCAAGCGGCCAGGTCCCACGGAGTAGAGGACAGTGCATGGGTCCAAGCCCTGGGAGCCAGGATGCAGTGAAGGCTGTTTGGGTTAGCCACCTGGAGTGAGGATGGACAGACGGAGCCTGAAGGGCCAGGCCTGTGCTAAAAGAGCCCTCAGTGCTGAAGCCAAGGCATGGGGAAATAGTAGTGCTGCAGTGTGAGGCCTAGCACCCAGAAGCCAGCAGCGGTGATGCAGCAGTTGAGAGGAGCTGAGCCCTCAGTGCCCAGAGACGGAAACAGGGTGGGGAGGAGCACCATTGGTGCAGGAGAGGCCTGGAGATGAGCTCCAGCAGAAGAGTGGACTTGAACTGTGCCCTTACCACCACCACCTGAGAGAGCATGAGTCATTGGGCCCTTGGGTCCCTCAGGGAAAAGACATTTGGAGTGGGCAACCCCAGAGAAGGGGCTGGGTGAGCAGCCCTCTGCTGAGTCAAGGCCGTAAGGGGAGGGGCCCCTGGTGTCTCCTGGATACCACCCCCCCACTGCAAGGGACTCCATTGGAAGGAGGACTATCTCTTGTGATGGGTCAGGGACTATATTGAGAAATAGATTATATTAAGATTGTTCATGTTTGTGCCTTATATTTTATAATTACATTTTGTATTGTGATGTTGCATTGTGTTGATGATGCTGAAATTGTTTTACTGTGATGGGTAAATAGTGCTATTTAGGGTTTGACCTTGGTTATTGGTTAATGTTCACTGTGTAAATATATGTATATGATATTCAGTTTTATGTTTATGTATAATTCAATAAAATGTATACAGTTAAGAACTTTGGGCTTGGGCTAATTCTACAGAGGAAAGAGGGATCCACTCGAAATTCTGGCTTTCCTCTCACAGCACCCCCTCCTGCTTACCCATTCCATCCAACTGAGAATAAGGAACACCTTTGGGTGTACCCAGGTTACACAAGTAAATTACTCAGGAGTAAATACTCCTGGGCAGGCATCAACACATGCAGGGATTAGGCAGCAGATTTTCTGCTCTTAGCACCAAACTTCTGAATAGGCCCCTTCTGCCACTGGGGGGCAGGGGTGGGGATGGAACTGGAGGCTCCAGCTTCAGCTGCCAGCACCTAGCAACCCTCTTGAAAAGGCATCCCCCTTCTTTGCTCCCTGGCCAGCCACTACCCAGTCCAGCAGCAGCATGCACAGCACAGGTGCAGCACACAACAGCTCCCTCCTCACCAACTCTGCCTCCCCACACTATGGGTGCCTCTGCCGATAGCAATGACATCCAGGTCCCTGGGTTCCTGATGGCCACAACCCTGGCCCTGTTGGCCAGCTGCACTGACCACTGTATGGTCCATGGATGTCTGGGACTCCTGGTTCCCCATATGTGGTGACCACCTGCCAGGCCACAGTGCACCATCCCAAGGCTGCCACCACTATACAGCTGCTGCCTGGACCCCAAGCAGCTGACTGGGTCCTGGAAGGGATGCCACCAACAGGCTCCTGGATGCCACTGCCAGGCACACCCTCACTCTCCTGAGCCTCCAGGCCCGCTTTCTCTGGGCCTACCATGGCAGCCAGGACTGGTGGCTGCCCATCATCCAGCTGGGGTGATAAGCAGCGGCTGGAGGCATTCTGGATGACCTGGCCCACCTTCCTGTATTTCCTGGAGTACCTCCAACCACACCTGAATTGGCAGCATACAATCATATAGTTACTTCTCCTCAGGGACACGTGGCTGGCCCTTGCCCTGCTCAAGCTGGCCACAGCCACCAGTCTCTGCTATGTGTGGCTGTGCCTTTCTTTCCCATTTTCAATAATTCTTGTTTATTCTTCAGCCTGTCTAGTAAGCATCACCAAATGGGGTCCCAAACAGTTCACCCAGAATCCCTCTGTCTCCTCTCGCAGCCTGTCACATATGATTAGTGTAACCCTACCCCCCATGAGGTGGAGCTGGAAAAAGTTGTCCTGCATCTCATCTGCATATACATTTTTGAAGGATTCCAGAACCTATGATAAGAACATCTGTTTCCAGTCATGGGCAGGTGGGGATGTAATTAGCACACAGATCCTTTGTGCCAGGATCTGGAGTGCACACATGTACAGAGCAGCACTGAACTATGGGGTCATCATGACTTGAAATGCTGTTGACTTTGCTGGATTCCAGTCCAATGAGCTATAGAGTAAATCAGCCTTTTGGTGTATATCATGCACAGTTTGTACAATCTATGAGTAGGTACAAAAGTGTTGCTGCTTAAAAGTGTGTTTATGGAGTATTGTTGTTAAAACTTGTGGCAGTTTAAAAAAAAACCTGCATCAATTCTGGATGAGCTAAATTACTACAGGCATGTTAATTTCAAAGTCAGTAGGTACATCTACACAAGATGTTTACAGCAGAGTAGAATATTATTTAGCTCCAAAGTAAACATCTCACCATCTACATGTATAACCATATTAGGCCACAGGAAACTCATAAACTCCACAGGAGGGTATTACTTGAAAAAACAAATAGTACCTTTCTGCAGCATTTTCTACTCTGCAGTAGGCCTGTGTGAATAGGAAAGTATTCAATTTGGATTTGGCTGATTTTGGGGACAGTGATTTGATTTGGTGATTCAGACCATTGTCCTGAATTGATTTGGCTGAATCAGCTTCAGAAGATTTGGTGCTGATTTGGAGAGATTCAGTGATTTGGATTGGCCTGGGAGAGGCAGGCACAGCCAGATGTCTGCAGGTTCTCTTGTGGCTCCTCCAGCTTTGCTTGCCTTTCCATGGGTGAGGGGAGCCATGGGAGAAGCCCCCATGGCTGTCTTTCCCGGCCCCATTCTCCGCCTGGCCCCAGCCTCTCAGCACTTTTTTTTAAAAAAAAGCCTTGCACTCACTGGTTGCAGGAGTGGCAACTGGGGTTTCTGGGCACTTGTGGCAGAGCTCCACCATGCAGCACAGGGCAGTGGGGGGCAGCAGGGATCGCCCCCTCCACTTAGGACGTGCGCAGCAGCTACCTCATGGCGTGGGTGCAGTGTGGCTTGGCAGGGCACTGCACATTGTCTTGGAGCTGGGGCTGTGGGGGCTGAGTGATGCTGGTCTATGTCTGACAGGTGGAGCTGCCCCAGCTCCCAGGCAAATCAAACCAGGGGCTGGAGAATCAAACCAGGAGCTAGGGGAATGTTCAGGTCCCTAAACATTCCCCCAGTTCCCAGTTCAATTCCCTAGCTCTCTGTTCCCTTCCCCCAGCTCTTCCCAGGGGCCACAGGCCCCCAGATGATGCAGGATGACAGTAGGCTGCTGCTGCCAACTGGGGATGGTGGCTGCCCTTGACTATTTCCCCAGCTGGAAGCAGCAGCCTGCTGAAACCACATGCACAGATCCAGGGGCTGTGTCCCCCAGGAAGAGCTGGGGGAATGATCAGAGACCTGGGGAATCAAACCAGGATCTTCAGTTGAGTGCTGGAACCACCCAGCTCCCAAAAAATGTGCAGAGCCCTGACCAGCCACACTGCACCCGCATCCCCCCCACATTCCATCGTGACAACCAGGAAGCAGCCACAGCACTCCCGGAAGAGGCTGTGGGCCTTTATCTGGTGCTTCCACTTCCCAGCCAGTGCTCCCGCCTGCCCCCCCATCGATTAAGTAGGGAGCACAGCCTGTCAGGGAGTACAGCAACATTCTCAGGGGTGCATGTGAACCCCTATGTACCCCCTACATGTCACCACTGCTGGCATCAGAGAGTTTATAGCAACAGATCCATCTCACAGCCCTGAGACTCCTGGCCTCTGCACACAGCTTCCTGTGGAAGGATCCATACCCTGGCAGCACTGCTGCTCACCATGGGTCAGCTGTGAGATGGCCTCAGAGTATTGTTTTCCCCCACCCCGGGGGGAGATGAACAAATACAGCAAGTGCTTAGCAGAAGTTGTCCTGGGGTCCAGTCTCCCCCTGGAAGCTATGAGCACCTGAAGCTCTGGCTTGTGCTGCACAGAAGGGCATCATGCCAAACCCTCATGAATGTAGCCTATCACATGAAAGGGAGACCTGAGCCACCATTAGCTCCAAGGCTTGGGTATGAGGACACTTGCTCTGAATACAAGGATAGGGGTCAACACCCATGTGACCCTTCTGCAAGGGATCAGTCAGCAGCAGCAAGGGCCGGGTTCAATTTTGGGTTCTAGATATACTTTATCTTGACTCAAGCCTCCACCCAGACCATCTGGGAAACACTAAATAAATTACTAGGGTGTTGTACACAAACAAACCCCACTTTTCGCAAACAGTGTCAACACAGAGAAGAAATTTATTACTAAAAACAAAGGCAAAGAAAACAAAGCAAACACTAAACACAATTTAAAACACTACCAACTACAAGGCATAATTCCAGTGCTCTCTGGTCTATCACAGCATAACCCGAGAGACTCAGCCAAGATGTAGAGAGATGATTAGTCATTTGCATAGTGTTAGAGTTAGGAGAGGTAATAGATTACAGAAAACAGATAGTGAGTAGCTAGTAGAGAGCTGTAGAGAGATTGGAGAGATAATAAAATAGACAGCAGATAGGAAAGCAGCTAGGAGTAGATATACAGTAGATAGGTAGGGAGAGTAGAGTCAAGTAGATAGAATAGATTGTAGGAGATGATAGGTAAGAAAGACTGAGGGCGGTGGCCCCAGCAGTGCAGCAGGGTAAGTGATCAGAGGGATGAGACCCAGCTCCAGACCCAAAGGGAAGCATCATCCCAGTGCTGGAGCCAGCACGAGCTGTTGCCCAGACCGGAGCTCAGATCCTCAGAGCCTCACAGTCCCTGAACCTGGCTGCTCACTCTCATCTCATCTCTCTTCATTTCAGACCAGCTGTTCCAGCCTAGGTGGCAGGGAGGGACAACTAAGAGACTGCCCAGTGTGGGTAAAGGCCCAGCAACACCTTGGGGTTTTGCAGTGAGGTGTGAGGCTGACATAAGAGTAGCAAAGGGTACTCTGGTCTCTCTGGTGTGAGGGGAACATATGTGGGTTGGGGATGCTCTTTCCCTGCTCCCTGCCCTCTCAGCTCTGCTGTCTGGGGAAGACTTGGAGTGACTGGCCCTTTCCTCCAGCGCCTACCTCTGGGGAGGGGCTGAGAGCTCTGAGAGCTGGGTACAGAGTCAGCACATTTCATAGATATTCATAGATAGCACATGGTTAAAAGGGCCCCACAGTTTCCTTGTGGGTGCAGGGAGTAGCTTGAAGGCTGCTGGGAGTCCCAGTGGGCCTTTGGCTGAGCATGTTTTCTCCAGTTCCCCCAGCTGTAGGCACAGAGAGTACCTCAACTGCTGCTGGCTCCCCAGCCTCCTCCAGGCAGCTCTGGGACAACTGAGAGACCTGTCTGGGTGTCCCCCCCCCCCCAATGATTGCACCCACTGTGCCGCTAAGAAGAAGGCAAAGATGTGGGGACAGGTGATGTGCCCAGGGACAAGAACTAGGTGAGTGGCTGTAAGGCACTGGCAGAGCCATGCCCTGTTCTTGGGATAGAACAAGGATGACCAAGGGTGACCAGAGACTGTGGAGCCCTCCCTGCCCCCTGCCAACTCCTTGATCTAGCAGGGCCCCACCAGCCACAGCCTCAGCCTGAAGCCCAGAGGGGGACAGCACCCTGCCCCCTGCCATGTACAAACACCTGCCCTGTCCATGGGGACCAATCCAGTCCCTACCCAGCCTTCCCTGTCCTCTGGTCCAGCTGAGCATCCTGAAACCCTCTCCACAATGGACCCCAAATCCCCAGGTGCCCTGAGAGGCCAGACTGGGACTCCTATGCCTCGTGACTCTGAGCACCTCTGAGCACTTGGACCTCCGCTATCTGTCTGATAGAGAATGGGGAAACTGAGGCACAGACTGTGGACAGCTTTGCCTACAGGACCCTAGTCTGGGCACACATTAGTACCTGGGGTGTGGTACATTGGAACAACCAAGTCTGGGGGTGCAGAACTGTCTATCAGGTGGGATGTGTGTGTCTATTATAGTAGACTGTGCACATGTATACATGTACGTGTGAGCCCAGGCTGGTGGCTGGCATGTGAATCATGGGTATGGGGCCATATCCCCAGCAGGCAGTCACTGCTCCCCACACCAACCCACCATCTTTCCCTCCTACTGTCCCACAGCTGCTCCACCCCATGTCATTGAGGCACAGCCAGAAGTTGCCAAGGATGAGAGTGCAGGGAGTGGTAGGTCTCCTAGCTGGCCATGCCCCCAAGGGCAGGGGTGGGTCATGTCCAGGGGCTGGGACTGCTACGTGTGGCCACTGCCAGGCCCCCTGCCATATGGGACCCAGAGGCTTGAGGGGCTCAGCCCCTGGTTCCCAGGGGAGAGCACAGCTGGCGCAGTGACTGTCCCCTCTTTTTCCGACCCAGGGCCTCTGCAGAAGCCCCCAGAGCAGGGGCAAGGCTGAGGGTAGAGGAAAGAGACCTATGGGCCAGAGAGACCCAGTGCCCTGCCCACAGCACCACGAGCTTGGAAAACCAAAGGACTAGCCACTCCTTAGCCTGCAGCCCCTTACGCTCTATGTAATACTTGCTGCCCCATCCCCTGACATTATTCTGGTGGCCTGTGAGCCTATGTGCTGAGCCAGGGCATGTGCTGTGCATGTACATGTGTGGTACAGCAATGTGTGTACATGTGCATGTGTGTACATGTGCCTGTGAGCCTGTACTAGTGGCTTTCATGAGCATGCATTGATGTGGGGTTGTGCCTCATAAAGGTTAAGTCCTTGGAGGAACAGTGGGTTGTGGTGACTGACCACAATCCTTGTCTTGGTAATGCCTGCAAGTTCATTCCCTTTATTCAGCAACTGACTGAGATTCTGGTGCCCTGGGACCCAGGCTACAGCTGTGCTGTCTACAGGAGCATGGGCAGTCTGCCCAAGCCCCCACCTTGGCCTGACACTCCCAGTGACATGCCTCTCAGGCATCCAGAAGCCCATCCCACCAAATCCCCAATTTCAGTCTCTACAAGCAGCTTGAAGAGCCAGGGCCAGCCCCTGCCTTGCCTGCTCTGCAGCACCACGGCCAGCCATGAGGCACAGCCAGCCATGACACTGCCAGCTGCCAGCAGCAGCACCAGCTCCTCCCCAGGGGGCCCCCAGCCGGGCACCTGCATACCGTGCCCCACCATCTGAGTGCATCACCTGGAGCCACATGTCATTGCAGCCAGCCAAGAGTGAGTGGAGCCACCAGTCACACCAGCTGTGGCCATATGGTAAGGATCACACTGAGGGGAGTGCCCTCCCCACTCTTGCTCCTGCCTCTCCTCCCTGCCCGGCCTTCCCACACTCCCCTGTCCCTGGGTTCCCCCCCACAGCATGGAGGTAGGTGGGAAATAGTGCAAATTTTTATTGAATAGCCTGTGCCCCACAGCCAGGCAAGAATGCGCATCTCACATGCTGAGAAATGCATCAATGCTGGCAGTGATGTCCTTCTTAGCTGTGGAAGGCAGAGACATGTATCCAAGCCACAGGTATCCCTATAGATGGGGACAGAGGTTGCACAGCATCCTGGGCTTGCTCTCCATACTGTCAAACCTCAGACTCCCATGCCAAGTATGCATGCATGCCCAGGGCACCATGGTGATCAGCTACAGCAGGGCATAGTGGGTTAGGCACCCCTTGGTCTGAGCAAACAGCTCCTTGTGGACTGCCCATGATATATGAAGCAGGGGCACACGCACACTTGGGGTGCAGCATGAGTATGGGGGGGGCTGGCCCTGGGGTACCTCCTTGGAGAGACCCCCTGTGGGAAGAGGGGGCAGAGGCAGCTCCTCATCCAAGCTGTCCAGGAGCCCTGCACCCCTGAGCCTGGCTTCTGTGGGCTGGATGGCAGCACAGAAGAGCAGCTGGCCTGCAGGAGGAGAGTGGGGAGGAATAAGATATGGAGTGGCAGCAGCAGGTGCTTCCAAGAGCCTGTCCTGTCTTGCCCTGGGAATGGGACAGGAGAGGCAGATTGCCCGTGGACAGCATGCAGCAGCCCGCTTACCCCTAGGGAACACACAAGGGGATGGGGAGCTCAGCCAGAGGTAGCCTGGGCCCAGGCCAGCCCAGCCAACTTACCATGGTCCCTGGGCACTTGTGCATACTCGACTCCCAGTCTGAGGCTGGGCAGCACATGGCCCCTGGTACAGAGCATTTTATCTGAGAAATGTTGAAAACTCCCACAACCTGTTTCTGTCTCATGGTTCTGCAGCTCCTGCAGCTGCGCACAGGGAGAAGCCACACTTAGTAGTGGAGATGTGGCCTCAGGGTCACCGTTGTCCACAGCTGGGTCCCTGTGGATGTACCAGTTCCACCAGTGATGGACACAGGACCACACCATCCTCCTGCAGCAACTAGTGGCAACATTGCGGGACCAAGTGAAGGATGTCACCTGCAAGGATGCACAGGATGGGATGGACCAGGAGTTTCTGGCACAGCTAGCTTCTAGCCCTGAAGTGTAAACAGCTTGACTTGATGCTGAAGCAGAACATGATCCTGGTGTGGGTAGCGCAGGCCATGGATGATGAGTGCTGGGGACTGGATACTGTTCTAGTCACAGTGGTCACCTTCCTGCCCCCTGGCAGCCATCAGCTGTCCAGCCGTAGGCCCTCACCTGGCCCTCAAAGGAGACTGCTCTGCCTCCAGCAGCCAGAAGCCACTGCCCCAATCCCCGTTCCTGGTCCAGCACCACCTGTTTGGCCCCAGCCCCGCCACTCACCACATCTCCACCTGGGTGCAAAGCCAGAGCTGCCTGCGGTAGGGCCAGGACCACACACAGACCCTGCTGGCACTGGCCACAGGCTGCCAGAGCAGCTGCCTCTGTCCCTGGGCAAGCCCCCTACCTGCTGCAATCACCATGGAATGTGGACCCATCGGGGAAAAGCCAGAGACTGGGCTGCTTGATACATGTCCTCGGGTTCTGCCCCCTCCATAGCCCCCCACCTCAGAACACTGCACAAAAGACACTGTACAAAGGTTTCACAAAGAAGAGGATGTTTTATTGTTGGTGGGTGGGGAAGGTGGAGGAAGGACATAAGGAAGAATTTCTTTACTGTCCGAGCCCCCAAGGTCTGGAACAGTCTGCCAGCGGAGGTGGTTCAAGCACCTACATTGAACACCTTCAAGAGTAAATTGGATGCTTATCTTGCTGGTATCCTATGACCCCAGCTGACTTCCTGCCCTTTGGGCAGGGGCTGGACTCGATGATCTCCCGAGGTCCCTTCCAGCCCTAATGTCTATGAAATCTATGAAATCTATAACTCTGTTGGGAATGGAGGGGGGAGGGGGGAGTGGGGCTCTGTTTGTTGGAGAGGGAATGGGGAGAGGGGCTGGAATGTATAGATGTGCCAAGGTGACAAAACTATCCTTTTAATCATAGATCAGGCTTTTTTATGACTTTCATTCTCCTTTTCCACTCCCAATCAAGCCATTTTGTGTTATCTCATTGAATATTGTATTAGGCTATTCTCCCAAAGTCAGATGAATACACACATTCCTCTGTGGCCCCAGAGATCTTCTGCCAAATCACACAGAGTCCATACAGCTGAAAATATCTGTCAGCACAGAGCACTTTGTAGGTGCAGGACTTTAGCTCCTGGGATAGTGGCTTTAGTTGCAGAAGTATGGTGAGCATACCTGTAGGACTCTGTAACCTTCATAAATTATAGTGTACTTGAGACTGAGATATATTGTGGGGCTGGAGGACATGACTACTACTTGACAGACTGTATCTGTTCTATGAATAAATAAGTTCTTTCTCTAGATGTGTTTATTGAAAAACTTTCAACCATAGTAAAATAATGGGGTGAATGGGAGAGTGGGCAAGGAGAGGGAGGGAGGAGTTGCTTGTGAACCCCCCCCACACAAAAGGTAATAAACACTCAGTAATAAGGAAAAATCTTATTGAGATTTCAAAAATAGCATTTCATAGTACACGGAAATTTAAAGCGTGACTTGCTAAATACAGAAGTTATACAAATGGAATCATGGAACATTTGCACACATACCAGCCCCGCAGCACCAGGTGCTTTGAAAAGTGCCCGGCACTGTGACGCTTGCAGGTGTATAATTACCAAAATGCATGTCAGCATGAAGAAAATGGTGGTGGTCCACTTTTGAATTGAAACACTTTGGACTGGTGCCATTTTCTCCATGGTGATGCACATTTCACTGCTTATACAACTGCCAGTAGTGAAGCACAGTAAGCATTAGCGCCCATGCAGAGCAGACTTGATTAACTGAGTCTGATCCAAAGTGGCATATCTCCAGCAAGTCTGAGAACTAAAAAGTATGTGTATAAATGCTTGTGAAGTTTCCACATACAAGGAACAAAATCAAAGTGAAGTCTTACACAATTTAAAGAGGAATAGGGAGGAAAGATGCTGTAAGATTTCAAACTTTCCTTTACTGCCTTAAATGCATGACAAAAAACAACAAATCACCATCTAGAAATATGCTTTATTCCATTCCAGATAAACTGTTGAAAATGTAGATTTCAATTACATCAGGGAATGAGACATATGAAGTGTCAGAAACAATGTTAAACAAAGCTTTTTTTTTTTGTTAAGCTTCAAATACAAAGTGCAAACACTTAACATGCTGTTCAGAAATCTATAATGCATTCTGCATTGTGAGAATCTAGGGTATACAGGTAAATCACAAAAGTGACACAGCTTAGGTATTTTTAGAATTATGAAAGCAGAATTAGATAAAAGCAATATGTAGGGTATCTACCAGGGTTTAATAAAGAATATTTATTATTTTTAAAAACAGTTTCAAGCTCCTAGCTTTTTCACAGGCTTTGTGCTCTGACCTAATTAAAATCTAAAATTATGTGTGTGCATTTTATTACATATGTACATAATAAAGGAATTAATTAGGTCCAGATTCAATTTAGTCATATATTGGCATTCTTCAGTACTTAAAATAGGCACTTGGAGTGGGGCCAAAGCTGGAGCAAGGGTAAGTGATAGGGGAGCAGGGAGGCAGGCACAGAGGGCAGAGGCTGTAGGGGAGATATGCAGGAAGCCATAGTAGGTGAGGGGGCAAACAGCAAATGCAGCTCCAGCCCCAACCCCACAGCCAGGGCCACAGCAGCTGGAGCCACAGCAGCTGCCTGCCCTCCTCCCCCTAAGCTAGTACTACGGAAGAAAGAGACTTGGGGGTCGTCATTGACCACAAGATGAACATGAGCCTGCAATGCAATGCTGTGGCTAGTAAAGCGACCAGCACGCTGGGTTGCATCCATAGATGCTTCTCAAGAAAATCCCAGGACGTCATTCTCCCTTTGTAGTTGGCCTTGGTGAGGCCACAGCCTGAGTACTGTGTCTAGTTTTGGGCCCCACAATTCAAAAAGGATGTGGAGAAGCTTGAGAGTGTCCAGAGAAAAGCCATGCACATGATCAGAGGTCAGGAAAACAGACCTTACCATGACAGCCTGAGAGCTATGAGGTTCTAGCTTGGAAAAGTGCAGGCTCAGGGGTGATCTGATGGCCACCTATAAGCTTGTCAGGGGTGACCACCAGTATCTGGGGGAATGTTTGTTCACCAGGGCACCGCAAGGGATGACAAGGTCAAACAGTTATAAAGTCCTGCAAGACTGTTTCAGGCTGGACATAAGGAAGAATTTCTTTACTGTCCAAGACCCCAAGGTCTGGAACAGTCTGCCAGCGGAGGTGGTTCAAGCACGTACATTGAACACCTTCAAGAGTAAATTGGATGCTTATCTTGCTGGGATCCTATGACCCCAGCTGACTTCCTGCCCTTTGGGCAGAGGGCTGGACTCGATCTTCTGAGGTCCCTTCTAGCCCTAATGTCTATGAAATCTATGAAGCTTTTAGGCCCCCGATCCTCTATGATTGAGCAACCCCCCACCGCCCTGGGCATCTACAAGCTCCACCCCCAGTCCCATCAACCCCCTGAGTACTACTTGCCCATTCTCCAAACTCAGGTTACTTACATTCAGCTCACCATGGGGCTCCTGGGAGCAGCAAACAGGTGCCCAGACTGCTTCCTGACAGTGGAAAACTGCTGCACAATCTGCTTCTTGTCTAGGTGGCTCAGATAAGCTACCTAGACATAGAATGGGTGCATAAAATGCTTGTATGCACCCAATTAAAACCAAAATGTGACAAGAGCCAAATCTTCCTTAGCACATGGATTGAACCGAAACTTAGTGGCACCCAACGCATGACTGGGCGGTGAATATCAAGGGCAATAGGCTGTACAGGAGGGATAGGACAGGGAGGGCTTCACCTTTCCCCAAAAAATAAGCATGTGTTCACTTCTAGGTTGGGCGATCTCCTCCAGCAGGCTTTAAGCTAGGCTCACTGGGGGAAGGGGAAGACAAGGGCAGAGGAAGCCTTGGACCACTAAACCAAGCGTCACCCAGAAGAACAACCCAGTCTAGACTGATGATGAGAAGAACAAATCCCCAGGTAAGCAACAGGGGCCCAGGTAGTACTGAGATTAGGGGGCCAGTGCCTGCTCTTCAGGAGGCCTCAGATGTCTCTACACTAATGCTCATAGTATGGGGAATAAGCAGGAGGAATTCACCCTCCTGCTAGTTAAAACCAACCCAGACAGAGTGGGACTCACTGAAATGTGGTGGGACCCAATGCATAACTGGTCAGTGAATATCAAGGGCTATAGGCTGTACATGAGGAGGGACAGAGAGGAGAGGTGGGGGTGTAGCATTCTATGTCAAGGAGAAATACACATCTTTAACAAGTGGCACTGGGTCAGAGGAGGGGCACACTGAAGTGCTCTGGGTTAGAATACAAGGAAGTCAAGGGGAAAGGGACTTAACGGTGGAGGTCTACTACAGACCACCTAAGCCAGGGGAAAAGCTAGATCGGGAATTGTTAAGTCAGCTCACAGAGGTAGATAGGTCAAAGGACATGGTCATCACGGGTGACCTGAACTTTCCAGATACCTACTGGGAAGAGCAGTCAGCCAGGTCTGACCACCTACGTAGGTTCCTAGCTGAGATACAGAACCTCCATCTAGCCAGGGAGGTGCACAGCCCCAACAGGGGAGATGCCTTGTTGGATCTGGTCCCAGATACAGGTGACGACCTGATGAGGGGTCTGCAGGTTCTCGACCACCTGGGTGACTGATCATCGCCTGATGGAATTCACCATCCAGCACAAGGTGGCAAAGGACTGCAGCAAGGCAGTAGCCCTGGACTTCAGGAGGGTGGATTTCAATGAGGTAAGGAGAATAGTCAGGGAGGTACTGAGGTCCCAGAGGGGAGGGGAGTCAAGTGTCCAGGAAGAGTGGTCGTTCCTTAAGGAGACGATCCTCCAAGCCCAAAGGGAGGTAATCCCAATGTGGATCAAAGGGGGCAAGAGGGAACAAAAGCCCCCATGGCTCATCAAAAGCATCTGGGAACATCTCCTAAAGGTCCTGATGATCTTTACCCAGGAGTGCTGAGGGAATTAGGAGAGGTCATTGCGGGACCCCGGCATGGATTTACGAGCACTCATGATGCTTTGGTGTGGTGCCAGAGGACTAGAAAAGAGCCAACGTGGTTTCCATTTTCAAAAAAGGGAGGAAGGAGGACCCAGGAAATTATAGGCCAGTTAGTCTTACCTCAATCCTAGGTAAGCTTCTTGAGAGAGTTATCCTGGCACACGTCCACGAGGGGCCATCAGGGGAGATTATGCTTAGGGGCAACCAACACGGGTTCATTACAGGCAGGTCCTGTCAGACCAACCTGGTGGCCTTCTATGATAAGGTCATAAAATCTTTAGACGCAGGTGTAGTAGTGGACGTAGTCTTTCTGGACTTTAGGAAGGCTTTTGACACTGTCTCTCACCCCATTCTCATTAAAAACCTAGGGGACTGTGACATTGACATCTACACAGTCAAATGGGTCAAGTGCGGCTGGAGGGATGCACCCAGAGTGTGGTGGTGGATGGGTCATTTTTGACCTGGAGGGATGTGGGCAGTGGGGTTCTGCAGGGCTCAGTCCTCGGGCCCGCACTGTTCAACATCTTCATCAGCAACTTAGACAAGGGTTTAAAAAGCACCCTGTTTAAACTTGCAGACAACACTAGGATGTGGGGAGAAGTGGGCACGTTAGAAAGCAGGAATAGGCTGCAATCAGACCTAGACAGGTTACAGGGGTGGGCAGATGAGAATAGGATGGGTTTCAACACTGACAAGTGCAAGGTGATGCACCTGGGGAGGAAGAACCAGCACCATACCTACAGGCTGAGGAAACTCCCTTCTCATCAGTGCAGAGGTAGAAAAGGAACTTGAAGTCATTATTGATGCCAAAGTGAACATGGGCCAACAGTGTGGTGAAGCAGTCAGGAAGGCTAACCTTGTCATGCATCCACAGATGCATCTCAAACAGGTCCAATGAGGTGATCTTCCCCCTCTATGAGACACTAGTTAGGCCGTAGTTGGAGTACTGCATCCAGTTCTGGCCTCTGCACTTCAAGAGGGATGTGGACAACCTGGAGAGGGTCGACAGGAGGGCCACTCGCATGATCAGGAGTCAGCAGGGCAGGCCTTATGAGGAGAGGTTAAGGGACCTGAACCTGTTCAGCCTCTACAAGAGAAGGCTGAGGGGGGGATCTAGTGGCCATTTACGAACTAGTCAGAGGGTACCAGCAGGCACTGGGGGAGTTCCTCCAGGAGTGACAAGAAATAATGGTCACAAGTTGGCAGAGGGTAGATTCAGACTAGATATCACGAGGCGCTACTTCACTGTCACGGCAGCTAGGATCTGGAACCAACTTCCAAGACAAGTGGTGCTGGCTCCTACCCTGGAGGTCTTTAAGAGGAGGCCGGGGTCGTTTGACCCCAGTACTCTTTCCTTCCATGGCAGAGGGTCGGACTTGATGATCTGCTCAGGTCCCTTCTGACCCTACCAACTATGAAACTATGAAACTATGAACCGCTGTACCCTGTTCCACCATGGACCACTACACTTGGACTTCCTTTTCTTAGAAACTTTTATAGCAGTTTCTGCACTCTTTTGTTTGTACATGCTTTCCAGGACTTTTTTTTACCAGATCTGCCCCTGCCAGGAGTTGAGTAATTGGGGAAAGTTGAAAAATCACATAAAATAGCTCCCTCAGAAGAGCTTCTAATCCCAGTCTCTGCTCTCTGTCTAAGCCACCCCAGACCAGTATGCACTGCTGCTTCCACGCCCAGAGACTCATACTTCATTACCTGTATGGCTAATAGTCCTAGTGCATAAGTGCCCTCCATTGTTAGGCAGTCAACCAGTCCCACGGGAATTTTCCTACAGGGCTGTGATTCTCCCCAGATCCAGTATGGAGACCTGAAGCCTCAGGGTTAACCTATGGTGTTGGTGGGTTGAAGCTCTGACAAAAATGACAAGTGTGTGTTTTATACCATGCTGTAATACTATTCTCACATGGTGTTTGTAGCATTATGACACAGGAAAGTCACAGGGATGTAAACCACTATTTGTTCCACATGATGTTTTTCCTGACACTTCAAATAGCAGAATTATGTGCAACAGTGTCAGTTTAATTTAATCCATTAGTAAGCTCTAATCTTGCTTCAGTTTCTCTTGTTATTCAGTTTCATAAGCCATGTCCAGATGAGCAGGGCCACGGGCTTGCAATGGCACAAATAGTAGCAGCACGAATTTGTAGTGCACGTGTGCTGTGTTGTGGGTCATATTGTCCTGCTCTGAGCAAACTGCCTTTGCCCCCATGCTGGAGTAGCCAGGGCAGAAATGGAGCATAGAGATGTTCTGGCCAGAAGCCAAAGTGTCTCATTGGAGGACCAAGCCCATGTTAGTTTCAGTGCATGCTATTGTAGCATGCACTACGCTGCTTGTTTTCCAAGTTTGGTTTTTTGCAGGGGTTTTTTGGTCCTGGAAAATCCCAGCACCAATTTTTCCCCCTTCACTGCAAATTTGCAGTGTGAGGCATGTTTTAATGTTCCATCCTTGTGGTTTGTGGTGCCAGAAAGAGGTTTAGGGCACCACACACCACACATCCCTGATCATCTGGACCTGGCCATAGTGCTCCCTTAAACCCAGGTCACAGATGATTTCAGACTCTGGCTCTCTGACCAAAATCAGTCTTTTTTCAAAGTAAATAAAAGTCCAGATAGAGGAAGGGGAAATAATCTGTCCTTTACAGGTTGAAGCCCTTTTCTTTTGTTCACAGGGTTATTTTCAGTGCATGCCATTCAAATCCCTGTTACATTTCTCCATAGCCGTTTCTCAGTTTCCATTCAAATGACTGATCTTCAGGTCCTCCTCTAGGGCCAGATTTTCCTCCTATATCTTTTTCTAGATTTTGGACACTACTGTTTTCAAAACTAAAATATATTTCCTATGACTTCCTAATGAGCTCTCTAATAATTAGCACCCCTTCTCCAGTAAGACTAATTCTGAACTGCAGTCTTATACCCAGGGACCCAGCAAAGGATCCAGGGAACTATGAATTTGAGAATGACTGTCATTAAGGGTTAGGGATGAGCCAGATCCAGGCATGTCCATAAAAAGGAAAAACTGCTTAGTGACACTTGTAGTACAAGACAATCCAATAACCTGCAAATAACCTGCACATACTTCTGTTTCATTGCAGATACCAAAGTACTTCAGTATCAATATATTGAAATAACTTTCATTTGTTTATCTGCTGATGTCTACTTCCTATCAAGTTTCTTATGGCTAATTCTGCTTTGAAACCCAAAGTACACACTGTAGTTTAAAAGTAAAAGCACACATGGACATAATTCCATGATGATTTAGTATGCCTTCTGCCCCCTGGCTTTTAGCTGTCCTTTTGTCCTCTCTGAACCACTCCAGCTTTAGAGCCAGCAACCACGCCTACACACAAACTACATTTGGCAGCTACAGAATTCATATGCACACTGGCCAACCTTTCATGGTCACACAGCAGATGTTTAGAAGATCACATCTATTGAATTTATATTCTGCAGAGATGGGGGAAAGGCCATTACAAAACGACATTTTCTGATGAAGGATTTCTCCTTTTTGACAGTAAGGGACATAGGACATAGGTCATTTAAAATTCAGAGCAAATGAACCAAAGCAAAACCCCTTACAATAATTTCTTGTGACATAAAATATAATGTCTAACAGTGATATTGGTACTGGTAAATTCATTCAAAATATGTCCTTTCCTAAGCACTGCAGGGGAACTGGTAGGGACACTGAGATATTCTGAGCTTGAAACATTCTTTATATTCTGTTTCTGCAGAAAAGCTTAACAGAAATACAAGGAAGATGTGAGGAAAGACAGAGATGCAGTAGCAATAGACATACCTGCTATTCGTCCTTTACTCAGTACAACTCTGAACACATTTGGTTTGAGGTTCATCAGTCAGTCTTTTCCTGTCAGGGTTCTTCCCAGAAAAGAACCATCCCAAAAAACCTATTTTCTTACCATAAAAAGAAAATAGCTTTCTTCTAGGCATATTAATTTCAGTAGGCTCATAAACATAGATCCTGTAGGCAAGTGAAGGGACTACTTTTAATATGTTTGAAAACTTGTCATCTTTGTCACATCGACATTGATCTATAAGATTTATATGAATTAAGTCTGGGAAAGCTGACTTAAACAAAGTGTCAAACTTCAGCCTCTACTCAACTTTTTAAGCTTTGACTATGCTGAGTTCCCTTCATTTTCCATATCTTTTCACTGTCTAATAAGTTACCCGAACAAATTTCTTACCCAGAAGATATTGAAGGACATTTACCAGTAGTCTGCCTGTTGCTTCTGTCTAGTACTAAGACTTTTTCTTTTAATGCTGGCCATTGGGTCCTTCTAGCTTCTGGCATAGGCTCCCTTTATCCTCGTTTATGCTACTAGATGGAACATCCATCCTTCAAAGATTTCTGAGGTCAGGAATTAATTTTACATTCCCATATAAGATAACTGCTAGGCTACAGAGTATTCTTGAGTCTTCCGTAGACCTCTGGAAGACCATCTGTACACTGAATTTCCAGTCTTCAGGGCTCTCAGTTAAGACTCACTGGGCATAATTACATGTTCATTAATGTGCAGTAGTTACTGCACATTTAGTTTAGTACTTGCTTAATGAAGTATAACTGAATGCACAGTAACTACAGTTATTGTGCAGTAGTTCAAGTGCAGTTTTTTAGTGACATTTACTGTGCACTAACATAATACTATTGTGCAGTAGTGTATTAGTATGGTTTCTGCTCAGCACACTACTGTACAGTGTTATTGGGCTACTGTACATTAAGCATCTTGTGTAGATGCACCCACTGTTCCTTGAGATCACTGGTGTTGTCTACTTGACCTGCTTTCTCCATTTGTCTTTTCAAGAGGCAACTTGTCTGTTCTACTCTTCTGGAAAACATGTTTGTTCAAACTAGTTCTGTTATACATAGTGGGTGCATCTACATGAGATGCTTACTGCGGAGTTGCCTAATTAGTTCTGCATTAAAGTGTCACCAGATGCACATGCATGTGGTGTTATTAGACTGGAATAAACTAATTAACTCCACCATGGGATAGTACTACCCAACACAAGTACTATTCAATAGCAGAGATATTTATTCCTCTGCAATGCACATGTAGACAGTTACCAGGCCTAGCTGGGGCATGAAGGTGCTACAGTATGGGGCTACTTTCCAGGTAGCCCATCCACAGCCCATTGAAGTAGGCAGGAGCAGGAGCAGCAGCAGTGGAGGGACCCCCTGGGCCCCTACCCACTGGGGCTATACTGCCTCAGCTCAACATGCTGCATCCCAAGAGCATAAATAAATGCTGCACCCAGGAGCAATAATGTCCATCATGAACTGTGCCAGAGTTTATTGTGTCGCCTAAATATTCATGTGTAGATATGTCCAGTATGTGTAATATGGTATATTTGTGGAACCAGTTTATCTCCCAAACAGATCCCCACTAAAATATTGAAGTACTCTTTGGTAAGGGTACCTCAAACTTTAATGTAATGGTACTGAAATAGCATAACTTAGCCCCTTTGCTTTTAATATGAGCTATCCAGATGAAGGAAAAGTAGCTCGGTTTTTTTCATGGTCCTGTACTGTGTTAAGGTACAGCTCAGAGAGCATGTTTATGGCCAAGTTATAAAACCTTTAAATTAGAGGTTTATAACAGAAATGCTGACAAAGCTGTACCAATACTGATGCATTCCACCCTGTGTAAATCATTTAATGCTATAAGAAGTTCAACCATTTGTTGTGAAGGAGCTTTCTAACGCAGCCCTAACTGAATCTTACTCATATCTCAAAATGTAGTGTGTTTTATGTACACTGGGAGAACAGAACTGTTTTTCCCTTGAATTGTATATATTAAAAGCACTAAATGTTTTAATATCTGAGCTTCTGACTACAGTTTTTTCCTATGATATATATACCGGGGTTATTTTCCAATCAGCAGTGATAGATTATTAATTATTATATTGATCATTTCATGTTTAACTACGGGTGCATGCCTGAAATTCTCACATAGGAATAAATGTCGAGCTCTTTGTCTAGCCTAAGTAGCTGGGCAAGTAGGGTAAGCTGGGCAAGTAAGGTAGGATAACAAAATGAAGATTTGTCACATACACACACACACACGCACACACTGCATGTACTCATTGTTACCAGATTTGCCTGCTACTTTGGGGTGTGCTCATTTATTAGGGCTAGGGTCTTGGTAATTCTATCAATGTGCTGCGTGTGTTACCTGTGTTTCTATTATGGAGCTGTATCTCTCCCTTCTGCAAGCCCCTACCCCCAGTGGAGCTATCTTGCAGGACTCAGTTCAGTGGGGCTGGGTTCCTCCAGTCCCCAAATCAGACATACACACAAACACACACAGATTAACGTGACACGCCTGACCTGGCCGGGTTGATCAGCATGGACAGGCTGACACCCTCATATGCCAAGAATTAGTTCATCAGAGCAACAATAACCACAGTCAGACACAAGCACACAATTAAACAGAATACCTACCTGGCTGGGTGTCCAGATGATACCCTCATGGGCCAGCATTCAGTTCATTAGGGCATGTCTGAGCCAAAC
>NW_017728886.1:175891773-175906464 GCF_001723895.1 Crocodylus porosus | reverse complement strand
TGTTGCCCATACCCCTTCTGACTCGGTCTATTGCCTCAGCATTCCCTAACCCGGCAACCGAGTTGTAGCCAATTAAGTTTACATAGGCCTCCCATAGCAGGACCGGGGAATGTACGGCCCGAGATGCCTAATAAACTTACTTTTGCTTAGAGGTGTGTGTGTGGGGTGGGGGAAGGAAAAGTCCTTTGTAAATCCAGATTAGAACTGGTCTGATAAATGCTGAGCTGGGTGTGGGGTTTGATTAGCATTTGGAACACAGCTTCCCCATCATGCAGTGTTCCCATGCTTCGCTGATCCCAGAATTCACTGCAGTCTCTGCTTCAGGTTTTCCGTTCTCCATCTCTCATGTAAATGAATGGTCATCTGTTCCCATCTCAGATGCAAATGAGACCTAGGGCAGTTGTTTCATTTTTGTCACCCTTATCTGGAGGGCTTTAGGTGCGTCTTGCACTGCATCTTAATCAGCTTCTGTTTTGGCGGGGGGGGCAATTCTTTGTGAGTCAGACAGTCTGTGTCCTGTGTCAGGGTTCCCCAAAAACATGGAGCTGACAGGTAACACCATGCACTTTACTGTGGAGTAGCTTAATTAGCTCTGTGGGAAATTATCACTGTCTACACATGCATAGGTATTAAAGTGTAGTAAATTAATTAACTCTGCTGATGGTAGAGTTGTTCACTGCAACTGTAAGCATGGACCCAGGTGTAAATTGCACCCAGTCAGCCCAGGCAGCAGTGGGCCATACTCCTGCCTGCCACCTAGCCACATGGCTCCACACATTCAGCACTCTCATGATTATTGGCTATGCATAGTGGGTGCATGGGGGTGTATGTGCATGCCCTGAGAGTGCTGGTGCACCCCCTACTGGCTGCACTCACTGCTTAGGCAATGGGAAGATGGGGCAGGTGGGAGAGCTGATGCCTGCCCTGCGAGCACCAGCTCAGGAGTGGAAGTGCCGTGGCACTCCCAGAAGCAACTGCAGCTGCCTCTGGAATCAGGTGCAGGGATCAGCTGCCTCACGATCGGCAGCTGGGGGACCCTCCACCCTGGTCACTGACTGGTTACTGGGGGGTGGAGAATGGCACCAGTCGTCCATGCTTATGATCCAGCCAAATGCCACGACCCAGAGTGACTCCCCAAGCTTTCTGCCAGACTAGGCCTGCTATGTCCCAGCTCAAAATGCTTTTGTCCCAGGTGCCTCACCTAGGATGCTGCACCTGGGAGCAATGTACTCCAGCTCAAACAGCTCCAGAGTTCATCTTTTCACATTATTTGCATGTGTAGATGTACCTACTATGTCACATGCTGGCTGCAGAGTTCCTATGTGAAGTTACTCCACAGGATTTCTTGATATACCCTCAGCATTTTCTGTGTACAAGAAAGAGGATTCAGCTGTGACCTTTTCTTACTTGGAAGAGCACATAGCAAGCACTTAATTCCACCCTTCCAATATCATTAAGATCATTTGGTAGGCTGCCTCCCTTCCTTCAAGTGTTAATATGAAGAAACAGTTTGTTTGAAAGGTTGAAGCAAAGTGAGAAACATACCACTTTTTCTTTATTTGGATTTCCATTGTTGAAAGTGAGGTGCAAAGCTACATTCTTTCAGCAATATTATATTTTGCTTTTAGTTTGTTTATTATACATGTATGTCCGAAGTAGGGGCTTGTGTACTACATCATCTATAGTGGGATGGTTAAGGCAGTGTAGCCTTTCCATGTAATAGGTAAAGCCAAAAGTTGATATCTGCTTCAAGTTATCCTGCAGTAAAGATGCAATATTTGGGGTATTTTGCGGGGGAAAAAAGCTTGCAAAGTGTGTTATCTATCACTAAGCCAATTCCCAAAAAGCAAACCTTTAAATACCATTCCTAAGCCATCATCCAGCAGGGTGTAATTTTATGTCATTCCCCAGGATAAATAGAGGCCTACCTGCCCTGGTCTTATTCCCTCACCAGGTTCCTGGATGGTGTCCCTGCGTTACTCTTCCCTGGACACTCCATTGCAGCCTCCAACTCCCGGCCTACTCTCAATCACTGGGCCCTTCTCTCTCAGGCCCCTTTATTGGTTCCTCCCATCAGGAGGCATGGCTTCAGCCTCTGTCATTTCAACCTGCCTGGCAACTGATCCCCCTGGTGGTCTTCCCCTTCAGAGACCTTCGCTCACTTGACTCTGGCCCCACCCTCTGGCCAGTCAGGGTGCAGGGGCTCTCTACTGCTCTGGTCTGTCCCACATGGTGGGCATACTACTCCTTTGGCCATCCTGGTCTCTGGTCCCAGATTGGGCCAATCAAGATCCCTGGTCCAATCTTACAAGTGGCTGACTCTTTTTCTTACTAGGGGTCCCATCTGCACCCCACTGTAAATTCTATACCTCATACCAGGCTTGCCTACAGCCCCAGAGGTTTTTTGAGGCAGCCCTTCACTCAACTGGGCTCATCTGAGTCCTGGCTTCACCCCTGCCAGTTTTAATCAGGGGCTTGCCCATCCCCTATGTAGGCCCACAGCTACAAGCCCCTTCCTCAGCTGGCCTATCTCTTCCTTGGGCCCATAGCCTTTACCTCAGGGCTTGGGACCTCACTGGGCCCCTCAGAGAACTTTCTCCATCCCCATAGGTCCTACCCTGAACCTCTAGATGTTCTGGGAGCAGCAGCTCCAGTTGACAATGTTATGCCTCTGGCTCCCTGCAGTAACTGACAGCTCTACTGCTCAGGGCCAGCTTTTATCCTGTGGTTGCATAGCCCTGCTCCAATCAGGCAGGATCCTGATGGCCATGTGACCTTCCTGATTGGCACTGCAGTCACCTGCAGGCTGCCTCACAGCCTGCTTGTGCCCTTAAACTGGCCCTTAAACTGGCCTGGTGAAAGTACCCATTTCACCAGTTTTAAATATAAGGCAAACATCACAAACAGGGTCCCAAACAGTTCACCCAGAATCCTTCTTTCACCCCCTGACATATGCCTGTCGCATATGATCAATGTCTCCCTGCCCTCCATGAAATAGAGCCAGACCAGGTTGCCCTGCATATTCCTTGGAGGATCCCATGACAAAACCACTAATTTCTACTCACAAATTGGGGGCGCTAATTAGCACATGGATCCTTTGTGGGAGAGTACATAGAGTATACACATACTGTTAAGTGCTGTGCTATGGGGTCACTATGGGATGAAGCACTGCTGACTCTTCTGGGGCCCAGCCCAATGAGCTATAGACAAAATCATGACCTTTTTTACTCTGGACTGATATCATACATAGTTTGTGCTATCTATAAGTAGGAACAAAAGTGTTGCTACTTAAAAGTGTGTTTATGGAGTAACAGTGCTAAAACATGGGGCAGTTTCAACAATGTAAACTTCATCAGTTCTGGAAGACCTAAGTCTACGTGTACCTGTATTAATTTGCCTATATACAAATTTCTGTAGGTCTGTTTATTTCAAAGTCAGTAGCATATTAATGCAATGCAATAAACTCCAGTGCTTATCATGCCATGGTTCATTGCTCCCAGGTGTAATGTTTACATGTGCACCCAGGATCACAGCATGTTGAGCCGGGTTCAAGCAGCCCCAGCAGATGGGGCAAAGTGTCATATAGACATGCCAAGTGTTTTCAAGTTTGTTCCTCGCTTCCTTGGGAAAGCAGGGTTTGATAGTAAGAAGGAGATGAAGGGGCTGCAGGGGAAAGAAGTTGGGGAGAGGGGCCGAAGGGGTGCCTGCTGTAGTGGGGAAGGGGGACAAATTAAAGGGAAACTTCCAATAAATAGATACAACACTTAGGAAATTATAACAAATTTATAAATTTTCCCAATACAGAATCTTATTATTGAGAGGGATCATCATATATTCAGGGTCATCTTATATTCAGATAAGTGGTATTTGTTATTATTTGGGTGATGTTCTAGCCATGGTGGTCCAAGAAAAATATTTATAATTGTTTGTAATTCTAATTGTTATTAAAATTATTTAATCTATGAAATCACAATTATCAAAATATCTACATTTTTCTTCATTAAAGAAATGCAGTTTCTAAGACCAATTTTTAATATTATAAAGGTATGAGCATTTCTTTGTTTCTATTTGGAAAAAAAATTAAAAGAAATTAAGATTTCTCTGTCTTGAATTTAAAATAAGAATCTATTGTAAATTAACATACATTAATATAGATGTATACATTCACAATTAATTTATATATTTTTTGTTTTTATTATTAATTGAGTGCAACATTTTATCTATGAAAGCTGTGATTGTCAATAGGTAGCTGAAGTTCTATACTTTGAAGTGTTTGTCTACACTGAAAAAGTACAAAAGGTTTTAAGAACTGTTGTTACAAAGTTGTTTAACATGGTTTCACTTAATAGAATGTTTTTTCGGCATATTTCACAAGGCTATTAGAATTATATTAACATTTCAACGCTATATGAGATTCAAAGATATTATTTACTGTGTAAGGATAAATTGAAAAATCAAAATCTATTTTACTTCCGGTTGACTGGAAGATTTCATTTTGTTTTTAGGACAGGATGTTACTTCATTATAACTAAATATAGGCAAATTTGGAAATAAAATATGCTTTGAAATGGAAAAAAAAATATTTTTAAAATATTAAGATGACACATTTTACATTTTTTTCCTCTTCCCATTTTTACGGCTGAAACTATTTGTCAAATTTGGTGATTATTTTTTCAGTCACCTGAAACTCTTCTATTGGTCCACTGGCTTCATTCTTCATTCAGACAAAACTCCTATGGAATCTGATGGGAAACATCAAAGAAAATGTTTTTATATCATCTGTGTCCTATTTATTTGCACAAGAGTCACTGCAGCATAAAAGCAGGATAAGTAAGGAAAGAATCATGCCCCTGCTTTTGTTTTCAGCCATGCCCATGTACTTGTAGTTGTTATGCCTCTAAATAAACACACATACACATACATAAATTACATTACTACTAAATTATCAGTTTTACCTTTCACAGTATAGTATTCTACTCTCTGATATAATATATTTCATAAAATAAAATTTCCATAGTCTGTCAGTCACCTCAGAAAAGAAATTGAGTATTTTCAATATGCATTTGCATAAATTAGTTCCTTGAAAAAAGAGCCCTACAGCACTGCAAAATGGAGAATGGTAGATACAATTATAACTTGTGAGGGAGGGAGGGGAACTTTCTTGCTTTCTGAACACTGCACTTCTTACAAAAGAGGTAGATGCAACAAAGAAAAGCTGGCATTGAAAAAATATCCATTTGCTATTAAAGTATGTGATGATTTTTGCCATCTTAAGTAGGACACTGCCATGTCCTATTTATGATGACATAGCATAGTTTGTGTGCCCATTAGTATATGAAGCACAATAAGCCAACTTTTAACACCCTGCTAATCACACTGTCAGGTTCAGTATGCTCTAGCCTTCCAGAATTATTTTCTGGAGGAAAGTTCGTGGGAAGAGGTAGTGAAACCATTGGCACTGTTTGGGTAAGATTATAATGACACAAAATACATATTTATATCATACATTCCAATTGTTGTGTTTGCCTCTCTTTTTAGTTGTTCTCACGTAATGCCAAGAGCTAAATATGACAGCACACATTTACTAGGTACAGTACTATGAAAAAGTACTTTTCAGGAAATGGTTTTTGCAAATAATGTTATGCAATTCTCAAGAAATAATTTATCTTTCATTTCTCTACAGATTTGTTAAACAAATGTGAGCACTGTAAAGTTGAAAAATGCACATTTCTTTTTGAAATAGTTTTATTAATATTTTATATAGAAAAGCTAAGATGCAATAGCAAAATATGCAGAAAAAACATAATCAATGGAAAACTACATAGATTGAGTGAAATGAATAAGGGACAGTTTTTCTGTCACTGGAGATTTCATAGATTTCATAGACATTAAGGCTGGAAGGGACCTGAATACTTTTGTGTTCTTACACTTTATATACTGTGGTTGTACACAGAAATATTCAGAGATTATCCCTGCAGTGCTCAATATTTCATCCCTATTTTGATACAAATTTGTCAATCCTTTACAACTAGATTCTCATTCTTTTATTGAGGCCTGCATAATTTTTTGTGCTTACACATTTTTCTAGCCTAGGCATGTTAATTTGGAATTTGAAACAAAAAATGATATCACAAATGAATAGATATGATAGCAAAATCTCTCAAATACATGCAGATACACTAGCAAAAAGTCTCATTGCTGGTTTATTCATTATTTATATTTTATATGGAGAACGGATACCTAAGAAAGAACTCTTTTGACACTGTAACCTGTGTCTCTATGAAGCGGTTTTCCTAAAATATATATGGAGCTATACAAGCATACCTTTTCTAGTTTATAAGAGGAATATGAGTAATTAATTAAACCAACGGGAATTTTTACATGTGCTCCACGATTTGGGGGGTGGGGGTTGATTTTAATTAGAGCAGCTCTAGAAGCTGCTCTAATTAAAGTGCCTGGAACATTTCCTGTATCAGCGTCCCTGGTTACAAAATGGTGGCAGGGGCGCTTTATCTAAAGCTTATTGAATAAGCTTTAGATAAATTGCCCCCACTACCATTTTGAAGGGTGGAGATGCTGACACAAGAGATGTAGAGACTGGCTGGAGCACTCTAAATACTATGCTCGATTAATCAAGCCTGCTTCAACCCGTTTTAATTACAGCTTGCTGGAACAGCTTCCAGGCTAGTGTACAGGCACACAAAGGCACTACAATTTGCTAATAAGCAGGAGAAAGTATAAGAATCTGATTAATGACAATTAGAATTGAGAAAGGATGTGAAAAAAAATGTGGCAGATTACTTCCCACGTAAATGACATAGGCAAGTGACCAGCTTTGAAGCAACTGACAAATGCCAACAAAACAACCTGAGGAAGGTTGCCAAAAAGCCAGATGCTGCTACTGAAAAACTACCTCCCACAAACTGGCACTAGAAACTTATAGAGCTGGCACTCATAGTACTTGCATCACTGAACTATGATCTCTTGATTAAATTATTTTACCTTATTTTCCCCTTAAAAATAAATGAGTACTATTATTTTGCCATCGTTTAGTTTATCCTCCTGACAACTGCAGCTGTAGTACCAGAAGCAGGGAACAGGAAAGTTCATGTGTACTCCACATTTATAATAGGGGCAAGAACATTGCACAGACCTATGATTCCCAAACCTTGCTGTGCTTATGTTATAATTCTTTCCTCAGTATTTTAACATTTTGCAAGGATGACTGTTGGCAGTAAGTTTATCACAGCCTGGACTATCTGAGCAATCAAATTAATTTCTTCTCTGCAAGCTATTGACAGGCAAGGTTGAATATGCTAAAAAGTAGGAAGAAGATATGAGTGCTTCTTCTACACTGGTAAGAATATCTTTGCCTCTGTATCTAGGTGGTATCTTGGATTACATGGGGCACATCTACACATGCATTAATGCACTGTGGGTAATGCATATTAAGTGTAGTACCTGTTATAACAGGTACAAATTAAATGTGCAGTAACTGGTGCTACTGTGCAGTAGCACTGGTGAATGCCTTTTAAGTGACACTATAGCACAGTAGACTAATTCTACTGTACATTAGCACACTAGCATGGCTTTTGTCATAATGAGCTAATGTGCACTAGAATTAGTCTGTTGCTCATTTAGCATCTGAGGTAGACATGCTTAAGGGACGTGGAAATAAGAAACCATCCTATCTTTGAAATAACTTTTGCACTGATATTATTCCCAAACTGAGGGAACGTATTTAATGATTAACCAAGTCTTTCTTTTGTATGAGTTTAATCTTGATATTTGTAATGCCATCATATTAACCCACTAACCAGGACCTTTTGAAACAGTTTGACTAAAACTTGTTTGGATTCCAACATCCAGAATTATTTCTAACAAATCCTATTCCAAACTCATCTGTCTGGTTTTAGAAAAATCACTCTAAGGGAAAGTCGATCTACATATTATGGCAAAGCTATCTGAATTAGCAAGGTGTTACCACCTTTACTTATTTATCTTTTACATTACCATAGTGTACAGGAAACAGGCAATATTCCTTGAAATATTTTGGAAATGCTTTTGTGGGCCTCTTTATCTTCTTGTACAGAACTCTGGGAGGGAAGTAGCATAGTTATATATGCCTTGTGTGTTTGCTTTTATGTAATTAAAAGTGGCCATGTCTACATGAGATGCTTACTGCCCAGTTATTCATCATTACTATACAGTAGCATCACTGGGCATGAACTATGATGTGACACTACTGCACAGTAGTAACAGTCAGTGTCATTAGGCAACCATGCTGGGATGCTACTGTGTTCACCCATTACTGCACAGTCATTTAGTACTTTCTTATGCCAGTACTAAGTGACTGCACAGTAACAAGTGCACAATGGCTGGCTCGTGTAGATGCAACCAGTTAGGGTACAAACAAATGTTCACTGAACCTAGTCTATAGACTGGGAGCAGTTGTGTGCAGGAGTTCATTGCCACTAGCAAAAGCATGTACAGTCATTCAGTGTTCCTGGGAGCCACATGGGAAGCCCAGTATAAATAACTTGAGGTGGGGGAGAGGAAGATATTTTGGGTAGTGGGGGGAAGGGTTAGTGGGTCCATGGGGAGGTGGGGTGCCCAGTTGATCGGGCATTTAGATTGATCTAATCTGGTTAGGTTAATCTAAATATAACACCTGTATGTACCCTTCGTTAATAGACACATACTTATTTAATACATTCAGCAGTGCCAGAGAACAAGGTACCATGTTGAAAGTATCAAGTTGATACCTTAAATTTCTTTGTGTAAATGACTAAATCTCTGTAGTACAGTACAGTACGTGTGTGTGAGCGTGTGTGTGTGTGTGTGTGAGACCTACTGTGTTTTGCTTCCTACAACACGATAAAATGTTAAACAACATTTCCTTGTAGTGCGTTGCCTTAAAGAAGAAGTAGTTCTGGTACTCATTCTCTCCTGTTGACCTACAGTCCCTGAAAGACTACATCCTCCATAAGGCAATGCATGGGCTTTTTCATGAATGAGCTCTGTGCTATGTCATGGCACTCACATGATTTTGGAAAACATATAGTCTGACCAAAGAGCCTGGAAGCTTTATAACATTGTATTGATTCCTTGATCCTCTGCCAACTATGGTCACTTGCCATGTGGTTTCTCCAGGATCTACACTGCTAGCAACTCCACACACAGTGATTTCCCTGACATTGTTTGATCTGGTTTAGGAAAATAGAAAGGCAGAAATTTCATATGCTGAAGGGACAGGAGAGAGAGAGTTGTGGAAAGCAAGAAAATAGAAACATAAATGACAATGTTAGCAGTGTTAATTTACAGGCTGGAGCCCCACAGAGGTGATAGTGAATAAGTGTGAGGTAGGGACATAGGCTGCAAAAAAAAATCTAGCTAATCTTTTTCCCGCTCTTTCTTAACTCAGTGCACTCCTCCAGACCAAAGTAGTGAAATATTTATCTTCCAAGGAAGTAACAGAACCTTTATGTGATAACATAAGAATTTATAAGAGAATGCTTATTTGGACTAGAAATTCACACATATTATAGAAGTATAAATGGTTATCAGAAAATATTTTTAAACTTATTGCTACAGAGGAGGAGGCTTTTAACCAAGACAGATTATTTTGCATTTTGAAAAGTAGGTACCTGCTACATTACAGCAAATTGTGCTGACAGCAATAATGGAGTGATACCTAATATAAGGAAATACAGAAACCTGGAGGGGGAATGCATTATGGCTGGATCTGATTGGAAGAAAACAATCAAGTTTTTAAAACACAGAAATATAAGTGACTCAATAATAAACTAATTTACATGGTGCTGTGAGCACATATGCAACATCATTATTTAACAGATTATGCCACATTAAGTAGTTTTGAACATCTAATATCCATGCAGACATATGTGTAAAGAATTAAACAGATGGTCAACCCCCTGTTACATACACATTGGACTGAATTCATGAATGCAATGTCAAGTCTTAGCTGAGCTGAAATACTGAAAAAATATATTTTTAAAAGAAAATAAATCATTCTGGCTCCCCCCTATTATTATTTTTCAATTTAAATGACCCAAAATGAATAGATGGATTGCTTCAATTAAGAAAAATAATCTGTGATGGTCCATTATTATAAAATGGAGAAGCTTTATGTGATTCACAACATCCCATTTACAATGTATTTGACCTGCAATTAAGCAATATATTCTATCACTATGTTTTCTTTGTTTCCTGCCTGCTGCCCCTCCAGTTTTCAGAAACCACTTAGAGATTTTTTGCTTCAGGCAAATATATGAGCTACAGTTTACTAATGTGAAAAAAGTCAAAGATGTTTCAAGTTAGGAATTTCTGGATTATATGTGTAATCTCTTCCCCTTTCCCAATAGCACCAGAACCCAACTTTGCCAGACACCCATTTGCATGAGAACATACTGGCAGCAGGCATGGTGCTCTCTCTCTGCAAACTTATTAGCGTTTTATGCTACCATTTCCCAAGAAAAAGACTCAGGGCAGCTTACAGGAAAAGACAAAATTACTTGTAAAAGCAGATAAAATATTAAATAAGATACATCAGTATATACCAAGAAATCTCCAAACAATATACAATTTAATGTTGATTGCCAAGAGCCTGCCCCTATGAAAGGTTCTTGCAGTGCTTCTGAAGGATGCCCAGGTTCACTTTGTTTTGGGGCAGAGGAGAGGAATTACTACTGAGAGTGCCAATTGGTGCACAGACATTACTTGGAAAATGTTGCTTTCAGCTGAGCTTAGGGATAGAGGTGGAACATAAGAGAGAAGGTGGTCCTTCAATATGTAGAGTCCAGGCATTATAGGGCTTGAATTCTTCCAGGAAAGGTACTGAGAATCAGTGCAGAGTATGGAACAGCAAAGTAATATATCCTTTAGTAACCCATCTCTATCAGAAAACAGGCCACAATGTTTTGCAACAGCGCCACCTTCCAGACAGTGATTAAAGGCGTTCCAATACAGAGTTTATTGCAACAGTCTAGCCTCAAGGGGCATTTATAGATGTGCTCCAGGACTGGGGGGGGAGGAGTGCTTTAATTAGAACAGCTCTCAGATCAGCTCTAATTAAAATGTCCAGAGCATTACGTATATTAGCGTCCCTACACTGAAAAATGGACGGGCGAACTTTAACTAAAGCTTGTTGAACCCCGCTGCCATTTTTCAGTGTGGGGATGCTGATACACATGATGGTGGAGTCTGCTGGAGCACAGACATTACCATACTCCAGAAGACTCAATTAACTGAGTCTGGCCCAATGCACTGTAATTACAATGCATCGGGGCAGGTTCCATGCACATGTATAGGTGCCCAAGGTGCCCAAGGTGGCCAGATCCAAATTTGAAAAAAAAGGGCATAGCTACCTGACCAGATAAAGTTAGTGAAAGACACAACCATTTGCAATCACCACTACAAGATCCAGGAGGAGCAAAGGATCCATGAGCACACAAAGCTGAGAACCAGAGTGACAAGGGGAAGCTGAACTCCTTCAATGATGGGGGCCACTAGCTGTCCTCAAGACATGAAGTCTGCTAACCACCATCACTTCTCTCATGTCTGTATTCAACTTCAGTTGGTCATTTGTATTCAGTTCTCAACTGTTACCAAGTACTGAGTTAAGATTGGGATTGCAAGGCAAGGCCTGGATCAGATGACTGATCTCCCTCTTGCAGTGTGACCTGAGTAGGTCACACACAGTGTAGTTACACATGCTATTAATGCAAAGCAATAAACTCTGGCACATATCATGCCAGAGTTTATTGCTCCCGGGAGCAGCATTTACACATGCTCCTGGGACCACAGACCATTGAGGTAGGGAGGTGAAGGCCTGCCTGGCAGGGGGTCATTGGGGGCCAGTCTGCCAGCCTGGGGCTGTTCCTGTCCAGCTCAATGTGCTGTGGAGGGGCTGGCTGGGGCATAAGTGTGCTATGGTGCTGGGCTACCTGGCAGGCAGCTACACACTGTAACACCCTCATGCCCCAGCCGGCTTTTGCCACCAACTACACGTGCATTGCAGCAGAGTAAATAACTCTGCCATTGAATAGTACTTGTGTTGGGCAGTGCTATTCTATAGTACAGTTAATTAGTTTACTTCTCCCAGCCCCCCACCCAGCACCGCTGCCACCCACCCCAAGCAGAGCATGGCCCAGCCCCTCTCTGGGAAAAGCCTGGCACTGGCCCCAGCCTGCAGTGGCAACCTGCCCTGCCCCATGCAGATCCAGGGGGACACAATCCTTATGCCTCCTGGGGCACATGCAGTGGTGGGAGCTGCCAGCCCCTCCCTGCACCACTTGGATAAGCTGCATCTCTGTCCCATGTCCCACTCCACCCTGGCTGTGCAGAGCCTGTCCTAGCCCCACTCCCCACCACTCACAGCCCTTTCCCTTTCCACTGCAGACTTACCTGATGCGGGGGCACATGCGTGCATGCTTAGCCTTCCCACTCAAATTTTTTTCTCCCTCCACCTATGCATTTCTCATGGGAGAAGTAATGCAGTTTAGTGTTTGGAGAAGGACATTTAAAGTCTTTTACAGCTGTATTCAGAAACCCATGGTATGGCCTTAAGCAAATTCCTAAGGTCTCATTTTCTCTATTTATAAAATCGGGGTGGTGATATATTACCTCAGAAAGACATTCTGAAGCTTAATATCCAGAAAGCACTTTCAGACCTTCAGGAGAATGAAAAATTAGAAACAAAATTTATTATTGATATGTCATCTACTCTTATTTTCTCAGATTAGATTGTTATACCAGTTTTCCTTTCACAATATTTTTTTCCAGATAGAAGACTGTAATATTAGAATCCACCTTTAATATATTGCTAAACATCCCGGGGAAAGGTGGGCAAGTCAATTTTGTGCCTGTATTGGTAAATATCTACAACAATTTTGTAAGGTTGCTTTATATGCTATAATCATGTCTCTGTCTTCACTATCATTACAGTATATTTGAGACATTTGGTCAGCAATAATTTGCATTCCAGGAAGGGAAGAACATGGCAGGACATCAGATAGGAAAATATAACAAGCCAAAGTATAGGAAACCTGCCAAAATAAGATGTCATGTGAGGAAAAAAAGTAAGAGGCAGCTCCAGTAAAAGCTCTACATACCATTCATATCAAATTGGATTATTTAGCCTCCTGGCAAAATATTTCATTTGGAAGCTAGAATGCTTCTGCTAGCCTACAACTATTTTTTAAATTGCGCGAGGGCTGAACACTGGTAGAGAAGTTTTAAGAGAAGTTCCAGGACGTCTCATGTTGAGAGTTCATATTTAATAGAAATAATTCTTAGTTCATGGCCAAATTCTGTATTTATTATTATATGGGCAATTGGGATTTCCTTGAAGCTGGACTTTCCTCTGAAAGGGCAGAGTAAACAGGCTGTATTTGGAAGGTCCATGGAGTGCAACTTTCTTTGTCTTCTGCAACTACCAGATGTGAAGACAAGATTAAAGATATTAAAAGTTTCCTGCATCTGTTGTCTCATACATATGAAAGTGTATACCTGGTGTATCTATGAAACTGTGGATGTACCAGTGCTATTCCCCAAATTGCTTTTATTCAATGTGCAGTTGTTACATTATGCTTCTGTGTGAAACCACTCTAACCTACCCCTGGTCTCGGTAATGAAGAACTGAACAGGAGCTGTTGTATTTAGGACCTTCAACACCAGAAAATCAGTGGACATAAAGCAGAAGTAAGGACACTGAGATTTGGTGCCCAGGTCTGTCATCTGAATTCTTAATAGTTCCTCAATAATATTCTCTCCTCAAAGATACTGAAAAATCTAGTTATTTTTATGGTAAAATAGAATTATATAGAAGAGATACTTGTCAAAGCTTTTTATAAAGGGTTGTGTTTAGGCATGTCTGCTCCTTACGTTTTAGTCATGCAGTTCCTCACTAGTTTTCACTGGCATTTTGCACTTCAGTTGAGAAAACATTGTGGATTTATGCTTGAGTGTGCCTTGGATTCTCCATTCACTCTTTGTTTTGTGTAAAGTTTTACTGAAAGAGGTCATATCATTCTCATTTTCACTTATAATATTTTATGCAAGAGTATTACTAACTTACTTTCTTAAATCTCACCATGCTATGGTTTTCTAGCATTTGAAAAGACAATCTGAACCTTGGGTATAATCTCCTCCCCACCCCCCGCCATAACTTTTGTGAATGAGATCCCTTCATCCAACAATTCTCCTCAGTAAGGTTCTGAAATATATGTATAAGATGACTTGACCAGTGCAACAGTGTTCTTCCTTAATTAAGGAGAGGAAGGCTAGAGAGAGAGAGACCAGACCCCTTTAGGAGGATGGTGGATTCATATTAACGAAGGGCTTGAGGGGTCTATGGGAACTGCTGCCCGGCTCCAGAGCCCTGTAAAAACTTCAGGGACTCTATAGGAACTGCTGCCTGTACCCCTGGTACAAGCAATGCAGCCAGACTTTAAAGCCAAGGAGCTGCAGGATTTCATAGATTTCATAGACATTAGGGCTGGAAGGGACCTCGGGAGATCATCGAGTCCAGCCCCCTGCTCAAAGGGCAGGAAGTCAGCTGGGGTCATAGGATCCCAGCAAGATAAGCATCTAATTTACTCTTGAAGGTGTTCAATGTAGGTGCTTGAACCACCTCCGCTGGCAGACTGTTCCAGACCTTGGGGGCTCGGA